>NC_134362.1:100361649-100734149 GCF_048569485.1 Anomaloglossus baeobatrachus
GTCTACGCGTTTCGAGGCGAACCTCTTCCTCAGGACCAATGTATCAACAACAAGTACAACATACATGAAGATGACAGATATATATACACACAACTGATGAAAAGAACCGCCTACTGAAAGAAAAAAATCAGCGGGAGGATCCTCCAACTGCATGACATGGCAAATTCATAGTAGTACATCAAATTCACATATATTTAACGATAACATATTATTGTGCAAAAAGTAGATCTATAAAAGTTAATAAAGAAAATTATAAACATAATAAAGAAAGAAAAAAAGACAAAAGTGTATATGTGTGTGTTTATAAAAGGATTAAAACCCTTATGTGGGTGGTAGCCCTACAATTAAAATCCAAGTCACCATTTTAGTGGTGCTCACCATCAATAGTTCCATAAAAAAGAACAAGAAAAGAAGAACCAAGAGAGAGCAGAAAACAAAAAAAGAAGTGTGAATCGGAGGAACCTTTTTATTAGGGTCTCCAAATGGTGATTAGAACATTTGAAGTGAACAGAACAAGGAATTCACCAGTGCCACAAGGACAAACCTATACTGGAAAAAGCATGTTCGTGTGTATAAAGGGGTGTTCACAAAAAACAATATATTTTTATAAAAAATAGTAATAATATGTTAATTTATATGTACATGTGTATACACCTAAAATGAAATGTGTAAAAAACGTGACAAATATATGTATCATAAAAAATATATATGTATATATATATGTGTCATAAAATATATATATATATATATGTATTTATATAAAAAAGGTCCTGATAGATCATTAAAAGTGGAGACCAGAAAAAATGTATTTAAAAATGTTTAACTATAAAAAATATATATTAAAACATACACCATTAAAAATTCTTTATTAGAAACAAACTTCCTGCATCAAGAAGATTTATATTAAAAAAGTATTAGATCCACGCAGGAGGAAGAGAGACAGACAAATAATACTGAGTCTGTGTTAGGCTATGTGCACACAGTGCGTTTTTCTCGGCGTTTTTGCGCGTTTTTCGGGTGCGTTTTTGGCCTCAAAACTGCATGACTTTGCTTCCCCAGCAAAGTCTATGAGTTTTCATTTTTGCTGTCCCCACACAGCGTTTCTTTTCAGCTGCGTTTTTGTGGTGACCACAAAAGCGCAGCATGTCAATTATTCCAGCGTTTTTCACCGCGTTTTTCATCCATTGAGTTCAATGGGATGTTGAAAGACGCAATGAGAAACGCAAATAGCTGCGTTTTGGTGCGTTTTGGTGCGTTTCTAAGACCAAAAACGCAGCTATAAACGCAGGAGGTGGGTAGTAAAGTGACGTGTACAGGAAGAGGATTCCTTCTGTCAGTAAACACAGAAGCGTGAATCCTCCCGGTACCGTCACCGCCGCGTCCACCTCCCATCCTGTGTATGTATGCTGCCGTGCGGCGTCATGTCTGGGCGGGAGGTGGAAGCGGCTGCGAAAACAAAAGTTAACAGTAGAAAAAAAAAAAAAGTTATACTCACCTGTCTGCAGCCTCCCGGTGCCATGCCCGCTCCCATCTCCTCTCACGGTATCGCCGCTCCGGCTGTGTTCAGACGGCCGGGAAACCTCCGATGGATGCAGGACCTGGCGATGGATCACCTGATGCAGTCACCTGACGCATCAGGTGATCGTAAGTATCGCGGTGACGCGGGCGCCCGGCCGGTATCAGCGGATGCGTCAGGAGACTTCATCCCTGATTACCGGCAGCTGCTGCAGCAGCGATCGGACGGGATCAGACTCCCGCTCCATCGCTGCAGGAGCTGCCGGTAATCAGCACATAAGTGAGTATTTTTTTTTTTTCTACTGATGCATCAGCTGATTGTATAATCGGCTTTTATACAATCAGCTGATGTGTGATGGGATTCAGGCACTTGATCCTGACACATCATCTGATCGCTTTGCCTTCCAGCAAACCGATCAGATGATATTGGATCCGGATTGGACGGCGCGGGACCCTTGACCCAGGATTACTGCGGAGGGGGGTTCTTTGTTTCAATAAAGATGGAGTCACTAATTGTGTTGTGTTTTATTTCTAATAAAAATATTTTTCTGTGTGTTGTGTTTTTTTTTTATTGTTACTAGAAATTCATGGTGGCCATGTCTAATATTGGCGTGACACCATGAATTTCGGGCTTAGGGCCAGCTATACAGCTAGCCCTAACCCCATTATTACCCGGCGAGCCACCCGGCTTCAGGGCAGCTGGAAGAGTTGGATACAGCGCCAGAAGATGGCGCTTCTATGAAAGCGCCATTTTCTTGGGTGGCTGCGGGACTGCAATTCACAGCGGGGGTGCCCAGAAAGCATGGGCACCCTGCACTGTGGATTCCAATCCCCAGCTGCCTAGTTGTACCCGGCTGGACTTAAAAATTGGGCGAAGCTCACGTCATTTTTTTTTTAAATTATTTCATGAAATTCATGAAATAATTTAAAAAAAAGGGCTTCCCTATATTTTTGGTTCCCAGCCGGGTACAAATAGGCAGCTGGGGGTTGGGGGCAGCCCGTACCTGCCTGCTGTACCCGGCTAGCATACAAAAATATGGCGAAGCCCACGTCATTTTTTTTGTTTGGGGGGGCAAAGAAATCCTGCATACAGTCCTGGAAGGAGGATGCTGAGCCTTGTAGTTCGACAGCTGCTGTCTGCTCTCCTGCATACACTATTGGATGGAGGATGCTGAGCCTTGTAGGTCTGCTCCCCCTGACTCTCCCTCAAGCATACAGTCCTGGATGGAGCATGCTGAGCCTTGTAGTTCTGCAGCTGCTGTCTGCTCTCCTGCATACACTATTGGATGGAGTATGCTGAACCTTGTAGTTCTGCAGCTGTCTGCTCTTCTGTATACACTAGTGGAGAATGAAGAACACATTGAAGAAGGAAATTACATCAGACCTTTTTTTTTTGTTCAATGATAAAAAACGCATAAGGACGCAGTGAGCAAAAACGCAGCAAAACGCAGCAAAAAACGCACCAAATTGCGGCAAAACGCGTGCGTTTTTTTGCCGCGTTTTTTCGACGCAGGAGCGTTTTTGTGCGTTTTTAGCGGCCAAAAACGCACAAAAACGCAGTGTCAAAAAAACGCAGTGTGTGCACATAGCCTTATACTTAAAGCTCCGGAGCGAGCGCTTATGATAGAGCGTTGATCAGATCAGGTCACATAAGTTCAGACCGTGGGAAGAAAGTTACTGCGCATGCCCTGCCAAGTAACTGGGTCAACTAAGTTCAGACCATGAGAAAAAGATTAGTGCGCATGCTCTGTCTGGAAAAAAGAGTGCAGGTTTCCACCATATAGAGACCAAGTGACAGAAAACCAGAAAACAAAAAATCCTGAGATGAAAACAGTGCAGGCATATCATCCAATGCATCAAAAGTGTATACATAGCACAGGAGAAGAAGAGGGTCACAATTAGATAGTCTATAAATCATGCTACGAGACGCAAAAAAGCAACTCGAAAAAAAACCCCAAAGGAGGACAATCATGTATGTGAAAGAGCAGATGACTGGTCAACCAAATGGCAATCCCAAAAGGAACGGAACACAAAAACAAAAAAGTATATAAATAAAAGGATCACTCATATATACCAAGGATCACACCACACTAAAATTTCCATTAAAAAGAATAAAAATGCTTATAAAATATGTTAGAATATAAACCTATGAGTAAGGGTATAAATAAATAAAAAGATAGATTCAATCGGATAAAAACAATAAATATATAATTCAATAAAATAAATCCGTTACTTCATTAAGACCCATGGGACTAAGGGTATTCAACTTATAAATCCAAAACGTTTCTTTTCTACTCAACATTTCAAACCTATTGGGAATGTTCGTAGGGATCTGTTCAATGGGAGTAATGGTGAACACGACCTTTTTATCATGTACCATTGTACAATGACGGGAAAGTCCATGAAGAAGGAAGCCTTTTTTAACATTGTGTCTGTGTGAATTTAGACGGTTATGTAGTGCCTGTATCGTCCTCCCCACATATTGTTTCCCACATACACAGTCAATCAGATATACCACAAAATCAGATTGACAGGTCATGTGTCCCTTTATAGAAAAAAGTTCTGGCTCCCCATTGGGGCCAAAACTCCTTCTCCGGTGTCTAATAATGTCACAGCATAAACATTTATTTGAAAAACATTTGAAAACACCCATGGGAAGGTCAACTGCTTTATTAGTAGTGGTAGTTTTGAGTCTACTCGGTGCCACCACATTTCGGATAGTGGGCGCCCTTCTAAAGGTAATGCCAGGGTGATCAGGGATATTGTTTCTCAAGACCGGATCATTTGTGAGAATATTCCAATATTTGATTAGAATTCTCCTAATGGACACATTGTCCTGACTAAAAGTAGTGATAAAATTCGATGTAAAATCATTTAAAACAGGTTCCCTTGTATTGGGTAAAATCAGGAGTTCCTGTTTCAAACTTCGGGTTTCCTTAAAAGCATTCTTAAGAAGTTTTTTGGGGTAATCCTTCTCCGTAAAACGGTCCAATAAAATTTTTGCCTGGATTTCAAAGTCCTCATCCAGGGTACAATTTTTTCTGATTCTCCTATATTGGTTTTTGGGTATATTAAGAAGCCATTTATTAAAATGGCTACTATTATAGTGTATGTAGTCATTTGTGTCGACTTTTTTAAAAAAGGTTTTTGTGATAATATGGTTCTTTTTATGTGAGATAGTAAGATCCAAAAAATCAATAGTATTATTGTCCCTACATGGTGAGAAAACCAAGCCCCAGCTGTTATTATTAATATGTGTAATAAATTCAGAAATATTATCCTCACTATTATCCCAGATCAAGAACAGGTCGTTTATATATCTTTTATAAAATACAATGCAGTTTTTAAATATAGAATTATAGATAAAAAAAGACTCAAAGATTCCCATAAATAAATTAGCATATGTAGGTGCTACTTTACTACCCATCGCGGTCCCAAGGGTCCAGAAAAGTAAAAAAATTATTCTTTAGAATGAAACCCATACTCTGCAGGATAAAAAATTTTTGTATACGTGGAAGTCTTCATGATTGATATTTGAGTACAGTGCAGAAACATCCATAGTAAGGAAGTAGTAGGAATCCCTCCATTGTATATATTTGATCAATGTAATCAGATGTGCCAAGTCCCTCAAATAACTGGTAAGTTTCAATACATGTATATGCATAATCTCGTCAAGATAATCCGCCAAATTGGAAGTCAGTGCATCAATCCCAGAAATGATAGGTCTCCCTGGAGGATTGACCAGGTCTTTATGGATTTTGGGGAGGTGATACATAAATGCCATTTTTGGGTTTTTAATCTGCAAAAAGTTTCTCTCTTTGTCATTAATAATATTGTTATTAATCGCTTCCAGTATGAGGTCATTATACTCTGAGAGTGCCTTCTCATATTGCACCATATCACACTTGCAATATTGCAAGGGATTTGAAAGAATTTTTGTTGCTTCTGCAATATAATCCTGCCTGTTTTGGATCACAATACCGCCTCCTTTATCAGCCGACCTTGTAACAGTATCAGTATTTTTCTTAAGTTTGGGAGGGCAGCTTTCTCCGCTTTGCTCAAATTAGGTTTCCTGTAATGACCAGTAGTAACCAGATCAAGTTTTTTAAACTCATTTAAAACCAAATCATAGAAGGTCTTAATATGGTGGCCTTTACTCATCATGGGGTAAAATGAGGATTTTGCTCTTAAATTGGTATGAAGGAAACCATCAGCAAGGTCAAGCAAAATCTTGTTATCACCGGACCGGGTATTCTCTTGTCCAATATTACCATTAATACTAGGGTCTTTTTTCAATAAAAAATGCCTTCTCAAAGTAAGTTTCCTAATAAAGGCTTGGAAATCGAGATATAGATCAAAATTATTGGACTGTGAAGAGGGACAGAAGGAAAGACCTTTGCTCAGGACCGAAAATTCATCCTTAGTGAGCTTATAGTCAGAAAGGTTGAAAATGTTCCCAATATTAATTATTTGGTTCTTTTTCCTTTTTTGGTTGTGTTTGACTCCTGCTCTATTTCCTCTTGTGTGCTTTTTCTTTTTATAGACCTCGGGGTGGGTTGCTGTGTTATCGTCTCTCTGTTGTAGATCGTAGCTGAGGGTAAAAAAGGCACCGAGGGGGCCTTTATGTTACTGTTGTCTATGGTAATTTTATTGTGATCCTTCTTGTTCTGCCCTATAGAAGTAGTAGTATTAGTTAATGATAATTGTGAGTCTCCCATGTTATTCATAGTAACTTGAGATACAGGAAGGGAATCAGGTACTTCATGTACCGTTAGATCCAATAGATCGATGAAATCTCTATCGTTCTCTTCCTCAAAAACTGATAGAGTTTCAGGGATGTTTAGAGCAATAGTGGATCTTTTTTGCCTGATTTTCTTAATCTGGCTCTTGATTTGGGCCAATTGCCTTTGTCGCCAGAGACGTGGCAGTCGCTTGCAGCGTATTCAGGCGGGTGTCCACGGAGGTCATGAAGGCCAGCATACGGGATTGGGCCTCACATTGTCGTCCGAGTTCCTGCTGCAATCCAGCCAGCTGGGATGCTAGTGCTTTGGCAGGATCCATGACCTGTTCTAGCTGTTAGGTCCGGGTGGTGGAAACACTGGACCGTACACCGGATTCCCCTGGTGAGGCAGCCAGGCAGGTCACCCCACCAGAGGGCCTTGATGCACGACAGCCGAAGCATTCCTGGTAGCAGGACAGTCCGTATAGAGAGCTGGGAAGTAGATGTCCCTGGGAACACAGGGTTCTAGACGGTAGTCCGGGTGACGAGGCTCAGGGTCCGAGGCCGGGTTGTAAGGTCAGGCGGAATCTGGAACCAGCTGAGCGAGATGGCAGGTCACCAAATGGAGCCAGGGACTGGAGACTGGCGGAACTGAAGAGGTAGTGGAACATCAGCCGACAGTCACCGACAGGAGTACTGGAGCAGACATGGTCAGGACCGGCTGGCGTGGCAGGACAGGCTCTGCGAGACAGACAGGGGTTAATACTAGACAAAGCAATAGGGGGACCTGAACTCCTAGCTTACTAAACACGTAGAACAGGCCCCGCCCACCAGGAAGGAGAATCCTCTTATACCCTGTACCTGCCTATGCAATATCCTGTTTCAGGACGCTGGCCCTTTAAGAGAGGGTCAATGACCGCGTGCGCCCTAATGCGCATGCGCGAGGCCCGTGTGCCAGAAGTGAGAGCAGAAAGCGGTGCAGAAGAAGTAGGAGTGCCGGCAGTGTGTCCTGCATCGCAGAGGGGTGCCGGGAGCGGGGAGCAGGACACATGGAGGGTGCAGGTGAGGGAGAGGAAGTAGGAACCGGAGCGGTGAGCAGGGGTCGGGGACCGGAGAGCGGGGCACGGGAACCGAGGAGGACAGTACCCCCTCCCCCATGCCCCCTTCCCGCAACCAGGACAGGAAGGCACGTATCAGAGGAGTGCCAACATTCTCCTGGGGCTCCCAGGACCTATCCTTGGGGCCATAACCCGCCCAGTCAACCAGGAAGAATTGTCGACCTCGCACGGTCTTCATGGCCACGATATCCCTTACCGCATAGATGTCATCGTCAGCGATGGGAGGAGGAGCAGTACTGGCATCAGCGGAGAAGGGACCAAGGACAACCGGCTTGAGCAAGGAGACATGGAAGGAGTTGGGTATCCGCATCGTGGCCGGCAGCTGCAGCTTGTAGGAGACTTCATTGATCTTGCTGATAACTTTAAACGGCCCGATTTAACGAGGACCCAACTTGTAGGATGGTAGCTTCAATCGGACATATTTGGAGGCAAGCCAGACCAGATCCCCTGGAGAGAAACACGGAGGATCCAGGTGCCTCTTGTCCGCGTGTCTCTTCATCTGCAGGGAAGCGCGCTCAAGGGAAGTCTTGACAGAGTTCCATATAGCTGAGAAGTCCCGGACTAGAGCATCAGCAGCAGGGACATCTGAAGCCGAGGATACTGGTAATGGGACGGAAGGCTGAAGTCCGTAAACGACATGGAAGGGAGAGCTGGAGGTGGACTCGCTGATGTGATGGTTATGGGAGAATTCAGCTCAAGGAAGGAGCGTGGACTGTTGTGAATGTTAGTTATGTCTTGGCTGCTGGGAGGCTCCCTCTGGTGGCCAGGAAGGGTTTGGACAGAGACCAGGTGGGTTGTGCAGTGGGTGTTTCCTTTCCTAACTCTCTGCTTATTTAAGTCCTGGTCTGATTGCAGGCTGTTGCCGGATGTCAGTTGTTCTTTGTATCTCCAGCCTGCTTAATCCTGCTCTACATTACATCCAGTTCAGATAAGTTCTTGGTCTTTATTTATTGCCTGGTTCTTTTGCTTATCTGGGTTTGTCATTTGTTGTGGTTGGTTTCAGTTTATTTCCTTCCAGGGATTTTCCCCCTCAGTAGATTGTTGAGGAACTCCCTGCAGTTCTGTGTGGAGTATTGCTCCTTTGGGTCCATGTGTTTGTGGCTTGTTGAATTTGTTATAATTCTTGTTTTCTGTCCATTGGTATGACAAGGGCACCTGGTATAGGACGGAGTTCAGATCGAGCGATCTGAGGGCCTTTTTGTACTATCAGGAAGTTGGTATTTTGCAGAGTTTTTCTCTGGCTACCATCAGTCCCTTTCCTGTCCTTTCCTATTTTAGTCAGCGGGGGCTTCACCTTTTGCTAATCCTGTCATCTACCTGTGTATTGTGTTTTTCCTATATCACCGCAGTCTTTGAATGTGGGGGGCTTGCTATTCCTGTCTATTTTCTGAGGCAGAGAGTTATTCATCTTTCCTACCTTTAGGATAGTTAGTTCTCCGGCTGGGTTCGCGGTGCACAGGATGTTAGTTCACCCCTCGGCTACTTCTAGTTGTGTTGGTTGGTTGACTCGTTCCACTTGGCCATTCGACTGAGGGTGGTAGGCCAAAGAAAAGTCCAGAGATACTCCCAGATGTTTGCAGAGGGCCCTTCAGAAGCGCGAGGTAAACTGAGTTCCTCTGTCGGACACAATGTGTGCGGGAAAGCCATGCAATCGGAATATGTGTTGTGTGAAGGCGTCAGCGAGCTCCTGGGCAGAGACCAGCCCGCCCATTGGAACGAAGTGAGCCATCTTTGAGAAACGGTCCACCACAACCCATATGACCGTGTGTCCGGAGGACAAGGGCAAGTCCGTAATAAAGTCCATTGCAATGTGTTGCCTCGAAACAGAGGGAATTGGCAGAGGCAGAAGACGACCGTATGGCAGGTGCTTGGGCGTCTTGTTCCGGGCACAGGATGGGCAGGCTGAGACGAAGGATGCGACATCTTTGCGGAGGAACGGCCACCAATAGTGACGGACAATCGTACTCCATGTCTTCTTCTGACCAGCATGGCCGGCGATTTTTGAGGCATGACCCCAGTGTAAGACTCTTTGTTTGTCGGTATCCGAGACATAGGTCTTCCCAGGGGGTATCTGAGCCAGAGTGATAGGGGCCACCGGAATAATTTTACTGGACAGATGATGGGCTGGAACGTCTCCTCCTCCTGCTCCACGGGCATGAAGGAGCTGGACAAGGCGTCTGCCCGCACGTTCTTATCCGCGAGCCCAAAATGGAGTTGGAAATCGAACCGGGCAAAACACAAGGACCAGCGGGCTTGTCGCGGGTTCAGTCTTTGGGCTGACCGTAGGTACTCCAGGTTCTTGTTGTCCGTGTAGCGCCATTCCTCCAAGGCCAGCTTGATAGCCAGTAGCTCTCGATCACCGATGGTGTAGTTGCGTTCAGGTGTCGAGAAGCTCTTGGAGAAGAATCCGCAAGTGACCATCTTCCCGGTGGAGGATTTCTGCATTAGCACTGCCCCGGCACCTGAGGAGGAGGCATCCACCTCCAAGGTGAACTGTCGGTTTAATTCAGGACGATGGAGAACCGGGGAAGAGGCAAACGCCCGTTTCAGAGAGAAGAATGCGGCGTCGGCCGCAGGTGGCCAGTCCTTAGGGTTAGCCCCCTTCTTGGTCAAGGCAGAGAGGGGTGCAGTCAGGGCAGAGAAGTGCGGGATGAATTGACGGTAATAGTTAGCAAAGCCGAGGAAGCGTTGGATAAAAAACCACAAGGCCTAATTTTTATGCAAGGATTAATTTTTGTTTTTTTTTCCTACCATTTTAATCCTTAGATCAGGACATAATTGTATCGACAATACTCGCATGCTAAAAAAAAATTAAAAAAAAATAAAATAAAATTATATAAAAAAAAAAAAAAGTGCCTTAGGGTTAGCCCCCTTCTTGGTCAAGGCAGAGAGGGGTGCAGTCAGGGCAGAGAAGTGCGGGATGAATTGACGGTAATAGTTAGCAAAGCCGAGGAAGCGTTGGATAGCCTTCAGTCCGGAAGGAGGGGGCCAGTTGAGGATGGAAGAGACTTTCTCTGGGTCCATCTGCAGGCCAGTGTCAGAGATTACGTAACCCAGGAAGGGAAGAGACGACTGTTCAAACACGCACTTCTCGTACTTGGCATACAGACGATTTTCTCTAAGCCTTTGTAGTACGAGATGCACGTCCTCTCTGTGGGTCTGTAGGTCCGGAGAGAAGATCAGGATGTCGTCCAGATACACGACGACACAGACATAGAGCAGGTCTCTGAACATGTCGTTCACTAGTTATTGGAAGACTGCCGGAGCGTTACACAGACCAAAGGGCATTACACAATACTCGTAGTGCCCATCCCGAGTGTTGAATGCGGTCTTCCATTCGTCTCCAGAGCGAATGCGAACCAGGTTATAGGCACCACGGAGATCCAACTTGGTGAATACACGAGCTCCTCGGAGCCGATCAAATAGTTCGGGGATGAGCAGCAGAGGGTATTTATTTTTCACGATGATCTGGTTTAATCCTCGGTAGTCAATGCAGGGGCGCAGGTCACCTTCTTTCTTCTTGACGTAGAAGAAGCCTGCTCCGACAGGGGACGAAGATCTCCGAATGAACTCCTTTGGCAGGCTCTCTGTGATATAGGCAGACATGGCCCATGTTTCAGCAGGGGACAAGGGGTATATCCTTCCTTTAGGAGGTGTAGTTCCCGGCAGTAGGTCGATGGCACAGTCCTAGGGGCGATGAGGCGGCAGTACCTGACTCCTTTTTATCAAAAACGTCCACGAAGGACCAGTAGGCAGAAGTCAGTCCTGGTAGAGACTCTGGAACCGGAGGTCGTCGGATGGGCTGTATGGATTTCAGGCATCTCTCGTGACACGAGAGGCCCCATCGGGTAATTTCACCTCTACACCAGCTGACCGACGGTTCGTGTGCCCGTAACCATGGGAGTCCCAGCAGGATCTGATGAGACATGCGCGGGAGGACGTAGAAGGTGATGTTCTCGGTGTGCAGGGCACCGATCCGCAATTCCACAGGCTTGGTTATCAACGAGACAGTGTCAGGGAGGAGTCTCCCATCTACAGAGGCAATCACCAGGGGTTTTTCAAGTGGGATAACAGGCACCTGGTACTTGTCCACCGTAGCCTGCTGGATGAAGTTGCCTGTTGCTCCGGAATCAAGATATGCCTCTGCCGTGAACCGGGTCTCTTCCGTAGTCACTTGAACAGTCCATGTAACGGAGTCTGAGAGAGTCCCAGTACCTAGGGTGGCCTCTCCTACCAAGCCTAGGCTTTGGAGTTTCCCGGCTTCTCAGGACAGGAGCGCAGCAGGTGTGTGCCATCTCCACAGTAGAAGCAGAGACCCTTTGCAAGTCGTTCTGCTTGGCGCTGCTCAGACTGCCTCAGGCGGTCGATCTGCATGGGCTCGTGGGCAGAAATGCCAGATGACGCCGACTGGGGAATGGTGGACTTCAGCGGAGGGGAGGAGTGCCGTATCGGACGCCTCTCGTGGGACACCTATTTGGATCGTTCCTGAAAGCGAAGATCCACTCGGGTCGCTAGAGAACGTCACGGCCAGCCAGCTCATCCTTAATACGACCCGAGAGTCCTTCCCAGAAGGCGGTGGTTAGGGCCTCATTGTTCCACCCTAATTCTGAGGCCAAGGTGCGGAAGCGGATGGCATACTGGCCCACCGTCAAAGTCCCCTGACGTAGCCTGAGAAGCGATGAGGCGGACGCGGAGGCGCGTCCGGGTTTGTCAA
This sequence comes from Anomaloglossus baeobatrachus, assembly GCF_048569485.1. Taxonomy (NCBI): domain Eukaryota; kingdom Metazoa; phylum Chordata; class Amphibia; order Anura; family Aromobatidae; genus Anomaloglossus; species Anomaloglossus baeobatrachus. Next base: position 100,373,717 of record NC_134362.1, read on the forward strand.
AGGTAGTACGAAAAGCCTGCAGGAATTCCTGGATGTTGGTGGTTACCGGGTCCTCCTTCTCCCACAAGGGGTTCATCCAGGCCAGTGCCTCTCCCTCTAGATGGGACATCATGAATGCCACCTTGGCTTGGTCAGAGGCAAAAAGGTGCGGCAGGAGCTTGAAGTGGAGGGAGCACTGATTTAAGAATCCCCTGCAGGTCTTGGGATCTCCGGCGTACTGGAGTGGTGAGGCCAAACGGAGTTTGGAGGTATCTGAGGAAGCTGCCACGGAAGCTGCTTACATGGACTGAGTCGCCAGAGACGTGGCAGTCGCTTGCAGCGTATTCAGGCGGGTGTCCACGGAGGTCATGAAGGCCAGCATACGGGATTGGGCCTCACATTGTCGTCCGAGTTCCTGCTGCAATCCAGCCAGCTGGGATGCTAGTGCTTCGGCGAGATCCATGGCCTGTTCTAGCTGTTAGGTCCGGGTGGTGGAAACACTGGACCGTATACCGGATTCCCCTGGTGAGGCAGCCAGGCAGGTCACCCCGCCAGAGCGCCTTGATGCACGACAGCTGAAGCATTCCTGGTAGCAGGACAGTCCGTATAGAGAGCTGGGAAGTAGATGTCCCTGGGAACACAGGGTTCTAGACGGTAGTCCGGGTGACGAGGCTCAGGGTCCGAGGCCGGGTTGTAAGGTCAGGCGGAATCCGGAACCAGCTGAGTGAGATGGCAGGTCACCAAATGGAGCCAGGGATTGGAGACTGGCGGAACTGAAGAGGTAGTGGAACATCAGCCGACAGTCACCGACAGGAGTACTGGAGCAGACATGGTCAGGACCGGCTGGCGTGACAGGCTCTGCGAGACAGACAGGGGTTAATACTAGACAAAGCAATAGGGGGACCTGAACTCCTAGCTTACTAAACATGTAGAACAGGCCCCGCCCACCAGGAAGGAGAATCCTCTTATACCCTGTACCTGCCTATGCAATATCCTGTTTCAGGATGCTGGCCCTTTAAGAGAGGGTCAATGACCGCGCGCGCCCTAATGCGCATGCGCGAGGCCCATGTGCCAGAAGTGAGAGCAGGAAGCGGTGCAGAAAAAGCAGGAGTGCCCGGCAGTGTGTCCTGCGTCGCAGAGGGGCGCAGGGAGCAGGACACATGGAGGGCGCAGGCGAGGGAGAGGAAGCAGGAACCGGAGCGGTGAGCAGGGGGCGTCGTCGGGGACCGGAGAGCGGGGCACGGGAACCGAGGAGCGGGGCACGGGAACCGGGGAGCGGGCCACGGGGACCGGAGAGCGTGACAAATACTTAGAAATGTGATTGACTGCATAATTTTGAGCAGGCAGTAATACATAGCGGCAACACCTGGAACCAGCAAAAGCAGGTCCAAGTACCACAAGTAAAATCAAGGCAAGTTGAAACTACAATACTGGTGTGGACTGTTTCCTTATCACCCCGTGCACTCACACAGACGGTTCCCCACTACAATCCTTTAAATTGTACCTTGTCGATTTTTGCAGCCCGCGAACGTGCTGGAATTAACTAAGGGGGAATGAAGCACCCCTGCGGTACCAAGTGTCACAAATGTGACCAGTGGAAACCCAAACCACGGAATACATGTGCCAGCCAGCAACCAGCACCCTCAGGCCACACACACAAACCCAACACCAGACTGGGAGACTGCCTAGCAATAGGTAAAAGGGATGGGCACTGATTGGATAGTCGCCACTCAATCTGTAGGGAGAGACCCAGCGATGGGGACGGGTCAGTGGTCAGTTGGGAAGTTGGAGGAAGTAGTCAGTTGAGGTAAGTAAAGGAGGGTGAAGGAAGAAGTCAGAGAGTGGAGGTATAGAGGAAAGTGTGAGGAGAAGAGAGTCCTCTTCCCTCTGTACTAGTCTGTCTATTGTAACTTGTAGATGTACTCTGTATGTAACCCCCTCATGTACAGCACCATGGAATCAATGGTGCTCTATAAATAAATAATAATAATAATAATAATAATAAAAAATACAGAGTGAAAAGTACAGAAAAGACCTGAAGTAACACCGGAGTGCTGTAAGAGGAGTGCGGGACTGTGGAGTACAGAATCAGGACTCCAGGAACCGTGGGTTACCTATGGAAGTGTAAGACTCCATGAACCAAGGGACGCCTGTGGAAGTTTGGAACCAAAGCTCGCAGTACTTAGCACAAGGCAGGGTGCAGACCCTAGGACATCGGGACACTTTATGGTCAACTGTTAACTCTGCCGGGCGAGAAGATCTCCAGAGTCCATCGCCAAACAAAGAGTCTGAAGCACCAGCAGCAAAGAGGGGACCGGGGATTGACCCCCTTAAATAGTCCAGGCTTCCTGCAGTAGGACCAAGACTGAAGAGAAGGGACTCCCAAGTAGCTCTAGGCAACGGGAGTTCAACCACAACAAGTGTGCATGGAGGACAGCCAATCCAGGTCACAGCTTGCACAGAGAACAAGGGGAGCGGCAACACATGGAACCGGCAAAAGCAGGTCCAAGTACCACAAGTGAAAGCAAGGCAAGTTATAACTGCAATATTGGTGTGGACTGTTTCCTTATCGTCCCGTGCACTCACATAGACGGTTCCCCACTACAATCCCTATCATTCACTGCTGGGGCCTGTCCCTACTTGCAGAGGGCTCAAACACCTAAGCTGCACCACTCCATCAGCCCCAGCAGGACTCTGCAGCAGCGGCCCCAATAACCTGGCCGCACTGCGCAAGTGGAGTAGTCAAGAACTCTTTTTTCCAGGTCGTCCTTATATGACATCACCACCGGAGGTTGCTCCCTTATCCTCTGTAGGGACATGAAACACGCAAGAGGTTAAAACCCCTCTCATCTCCAACCTACTCAGTGTTTTTCCTGTCCCTACACAGGACAGGTGCATGCAAGAGTGCGGATCGCGTGGTTGGAAGCACGACTTACCAGATCCAGATACATAAGATGTTTGTAGGTCTGTGATCCCGATGCTCTAGAGTTTTCCCGGTCAACACCCAGCTGAAAGAGATGATTCTAGAGGAATGGAAAAACACAGAACGCAGTCTCTTTATTCATCGAGACTTTAGGTCCCGTCTTCCTTTCAATCCTGAGGATGTGGCCTTGTGGGAACCGGTGCCTAGGATCGTAAAAGTTACTAAGAAAACCTCGATTCCTTTTGAGGATTCTTCAGAGCTTAAAGACGCTATGGACCGCAAAGCAGACACGTTATTGAAGAAGTCCTGGGAGGCGTCGGCAGCTACCATTAAAACCAATACTGCTGCCACCTCGGTCGCCAGATCAATGGGCTTTTGGCTCAAGGATTTGCAGGACCATCTTAGGCAGGGTACTCCTACAGAAAGTAACCTTGAGGCGTTACCACTGTTAAAAAATGTGACTGCTTTTTTGACTGATGCATCTGCTGAATCGGTCAGATTCGCAGCCAAGAACAGCGTTCTCTCTAATACGGCCAGAAAATCCATCTGGCTAAGATCTTGGTCCGGTGACCTTGCTTCTAAACAGAAATTTTGTCCCTTTCCCTTCTTAGGATTACGGGTTTTTGGGCCAGCATTAGACGACATACTGGAAAAAGCCTCTGACAAAAAGAAGGGGTTGCCTGAGGAAAAACGCAGGTTTTTACCCCTTAATAAACCTCCCTGCTCCCATAGGCAGTCCTTTCGAGGCAGAAAGGGTTTTAACTCCTGGTCCAACAGGGGCCCCAGAGTTACAAAACCCAATCCTGATTACCGACCCAAGTCCAAACATTCATGACGGTTTTCCAGTGGGGGGATGGTTATCCCATTTTCTAGATGGATGGAAGAGGGTAACCGAGAATCAGTGGGTTCTATCAATAATAGCTCATGGACACAAGATAGACTTTTCCCACCCCCCCCTCACGTTGTTTCACGGTTACTCGGAGGTCCGCATCCTCAATAGCTCGTCTATGGGCAGATGTCGCAGACCTTTTACAAAAGGGTGCGATTTTCCCAGTCCCTCAAACTGAAAAGTTTCAGGGTCATTATTCTCATCTGTTTTCCATCAAAAAACCTTCTGGGCAGTACAGGACGATAATAAATTTGAAGCCCCTAAACCATTGGGTCACTTACAAAAGCTTTCACATGGAATCCATCCGTTCCACGGTTCCTCTGATATCCCCAGATTCATTGATGTGCACTATAGATTTGCAGGATGCTTACTATCACCTTCCCATTCATCCCGCAAGCCAAAAATATTTACGTTTTTCCCTTCAGAAAGGAAGAGAGGTGTTCCATGTCCAGTTCTGTTGCCTCCCTTTTGGCCTCTCTTCAGCTCCACACATTTTTTCAAAGGTCATGGTGGAAATGGTGGCTTCCCTTCAGCTGAGGAACGTGCCCCTGGTCCCGTACCTGGACGATTTTCTTCTTGTGGCAGATTCCATCCCGGCAATGGAACATCATCTTCAGCTCGTTACACAGACGCTGAACGATTTAGGTTGGATAATCAATCTAGAAAAATCAGAATTGCAACCACAAACGAAGCGGAGATTTCTGGGAACTGTCCTGGACTCAAACAGTCAGTCTTCATTTCTTCCGGCAGAGAAGGTTTCATCAATCAGTCAGGAGATTGGAAGATTCGCAATGCAGAACAGGACATCTGTAAGATGGGCTATGCGGGTACTAGGTCTCATGACATCCTGCATTCACTGCGTACAATGGAGTCAGTACCATTCACAGGATTCAGCACAAGGCGGGGTGTAGACCCTAGGACAGCGGGACACTTTACGGTCAACTGTTAACTCTGCCTCGCGAGAAGATCTCCAGGGTCCATCGCCAAACAAAGGGTCTGAAGCAGGAGCAGGAAAGAGGGGACCGGGGATTGACCCCCTTAAATAGTCCAGGCTTCCTGCAGTAGGACCAAGACTGAAGAGAAGGGACTCCCAAGTAGCTCTAGGCCACGGGAGTTCAACCACAACAAGTGTGCACGAAGGATAGCCAACCCAGGTCACACCTGGCATGGAGAACAAGGGGAGCGGGAACACCTGGAACCGAGACCAGCGGGTCCAAGTACCACAAGTAAAAGCAAGGCAAGCTGACACTGCAATACTGGTATGGACTGTTTCCTTATCGCCCCGTGCACTCACACAGACGGTTCCCCACTACAATCCCTATCATTCACTGCTGGGGCCTGTCCCTATTTACGGAGGGCTCAAACACCTAAGCTGCACCACTCCATCAGCCCCAGCAGGACCCTGCAGCGGCGGCCCCAATAACCTGGCCACACACCGCAAGTGGCGTAGTCGAGAACTCTTTTAATTTTATTTTCCCTGTTACTTTTATTTTTCCCCCCTTCTTCCGAGGGACGGCACCTCAAGGGCCACGGCGACCACAAATGTCCCCACTGCGCACCGCATGCCCGGGACCGAGTACCCCATAGCCCCTGGGGCGTCACACAAAAAAACAAAGAAAAAATGGGAAAAATTAAAATAAATGTCACATTTTTATTGGTATTTAAAAAACATAATAGGAGAATAGACAGAATGATTTTAGGACAATTAGATTAACAAAATCTGATATATAAAGCTAAGTGTATATACAGTATCTATATAAACGATCGAAAAAGCGTCATAAATCGGTGATCTGTGTAGTGTCGGTCATTTCCATAATTTTGCTGCAGCGACAGGTACGATGTTGTTCCTCATTCCTGCGGCAGCACACATCTCTGCGTATGAAGCCGCAGGAGCGAGGAACATCTCCTTACCTGCGTCCACCGCCAATGAGGAAGGAAGGAGGTGGGCGGGATGTTTACGTCCCACTCATCTTCGCCCCTCCGCTTCTATTGTCCACCTGCCACGTTACGTCGCTGTGATGCCACACGACCCGCCCCCTTAGGAAGGAGGCGGGTCGCCAGCCAGAGCGACGTCGCAGGGCAGGTAAGTCCATGTGAAGCTGCCGTAGTGATAGTGTTCGCTACAGCAGCTATCACAAGATATCGCATCTGCAACGGGGGCGGGGACTATCGCGCTCGGCATCGCTACAATCGGCTAGCGATGTCACAGTGTGCAAAGTACCCCTTAGTGTCATAATTCTGATTTGTGGTTCTCTGCTCTCCTGCACAGCCGATGCATGGTTTTGTATTATTTCCCAGTAATCTAGTTGTTCCCGGTCTCGGGCCTTGTGGGTGGGAGTTGTTCGTTTGAGCCATGTTCTGGGTATTTGCTCTGCTTTATTTTGGAGCTACTTTACCCAGAATGCCTCCAGTGATGGTTCCAGTGTTGCAGCAATTGTTGCTGGCTCCCATAAGTGACCGTCCTGATCTTGTCCCACTACCTCATTTCTAGTACCCTCCCCTGTCTGTTTCTCTGACCCTGACTTGACTCCCTGAGTTCCTGACCTCTGGCTTGAATCCTGACCTCAGCTCTGCTCTCTCCCTTTGTACCTGACGTTATCTCCTGACTTCCAGACCCCTGGCTTGTATCCTGACCTCGGCTCCACGCTCTCCCTTTGAACAGATGAAAATTCGCGGCTTCTGACATTTGGCTTGTTTGACTACTCCTCCACTAGTGTATCTACTGACACCTAGTTCTAGAGCATCACACTTAGGGGTACTTTACATGTTGCAACATCGCTAGCATCGGCTAGCGATGCCGAGCACGATAGTACCCGCCCCCGTCGCACATGCGATATGTGGTGATTGCTGCCGTAGCGAACATTATCGCTACGGCAGCTTCACACGCACATACCTGGTCGGAGACGTCGCTGTGACTGCCGAACAATCGCTCCTTCAAGGGGGAGGTGCGTTCGGCATCACAGTGACGTCACCGCTACGTCACTAATCGGCCGGCCAATAGAAGCGGAGGGGGCGGAGATGAGCGGGACATAACATCCCGTCCACCTTCTCCCTTCCGCATTGCCGTTGGGACGCAGGTAAGGAAATGTTTGTCGCTGCTGCAGTTTTACACACAGCGATGTGTGCTTCCGCAGGAGCGACAAACAACATCGTACCTGTGGTCGACCCCACATTATGAAAATGAATGACGCTACACAGATCATCGATTTTCAATGCATTTGCGATCGTTTATCGGCATATCTAGGATTTACACGTTGCGATGTCGTTACCGACGCCGGATGTGCGTCACTAACGACATGACCCCAACGATATTTCGGAAGCGATGTTGCAACGTGTAAAGCCCCCCTTAGTATAAGACAGCTTATGTGTCAATTAATATGATTTCTGTGAAGAGATGGATAGTGAGAAAGACAGAGAGGAGGGAGGCAAAGAGAGAGAGAGATGACAGACATAGAGACAGAGAGAGGCAAACAGGGAGAGACACAAATAGAGACAGAGAAAAGAACAGACAGGGACAGACAGACAGAGAAATGGGTATAGACAGAGAGAGACAGACAGAGAGAGAAACAGAGATAGAAAGCAGAGACAGACAGAGAGAGAAGCAGACAAGGAGACAGAGAGAGAAAGAGAGACAGAGAGAGACAGACAGGAAAAGAGACAGAGAGAGAAAGATGGATAGAGAGACAGAGAGACAGAAAGGGGGAGAGAGAGACACACAGAGAGATTGAGAGAGAGACAAAGAGAGAGACAGAGAGAGAAGCAGACAAGGAGAAAGACAGAGAGATAGAGACAAAACGAGATGGATAGAGAGAGAGGCAAAGAGACAGACAGAGCGATACAGAGAAAGAGACAGACAGAGAGAGACAGAGAGAGACAGAGTGAGACAGGCAGACAGGAAGAGAGACGGAGAGAGACAAAGAGAGAGACAGACAGACAGAGACATAGAGAAAGAAAGAGAGAAGAGAGAGAGACAAAGACAAAGAGACAGACAGACAGACAGAGACAAACAGAGAGACAGATTGGGAGACAGGCAGAGAGGTAAACTGGAAGAGAGACAGAGAGGCACTTAGTTACTATCCTGAGCAAGACATGGTACAGCAGCTAGTTATTTATATTTGCCAATTGCCAAAATATTGAGAAAGAGACAAAGAATGTTTTGAGGCATTTTTCTTACTTTCTGCAAAAGTTTACATACACTAAGAATACAATGTCTTTAAACAATATGGAACAGCCCATGGGATGATGTCATGTCTTTGGAAGCTTCTGATAGGTTTATTGGCAACATCTGAGTTAATTAGAGACACACCGGTGGCTGTATTCTAATTCACACTTCAAAAACACTACTTCTTAATGTAGCATCATAGGAAAGTCAAAAGTAATTAATCAAGAACTCAGGAAGAGAATTGTGGACTGCACATGTCTGGTTTATCCTTGGGTACAATTTCCAGATACTTGAAGGTGCCTCATTCATCTGTACAAACAATTATTCGCAAGTACAAATAAGATGGGAATGTCCAGCCATCATACTGCTCTGGAAGGAGACAGGTTCTGTCTCCCAGAGCTGAATGTGCTTTGGTCAGACATGTGAATATAAACCCAAATACAAAACCAAAAGACCTTGTGAAGATGCTGATGTGTCGCCCTGGGCAAGCCAGGGGACACAGATAGCAACACACACGCACCCCACATTCCCTGCAGGTACACCAGCTAACCCACAAATCCTTGTTGCCTTCCTCCAGAGGTTGATGATGCACACCAGGGGGTGGGCCAGGCGGTTGGCTCCACCCACCGAGGAGCTCACAACTCTGGAGGCGGGAAGAAACCAGGCAGTCAGCTCAGGGACGAGATTGAGTAAACAGAGAGTCGAGCCCAGGCAGGGCAAGAGTGAAGGAGAGTCTAGTCAGGAAGGAGGAAGTGGAGGGAGCGAAGGAGTAGTCTAGACAGGGTTAGAGTAACCAGCTAAGTGAAAGTGAAGTGGCAGTAAAGAAAGAAAGCCTGAAGTTAGTCTGTGGCTGTGTGCCCAGACGGAGTCAGCAAGGTCAGCAGATGGTGGTGAAGATCTGCAGTGGGACTGTCTGGAGGTTGCTGGAAGGGCCACGGAGGCTGTGTGTATCCAGGGGTCTGGAGCAGTATACAAAGGGCAGTCAGCACCAGAGCAGGGGCTTTCGGATCCCAGCAAGGCTTGGAGTCGCTGTAAATTGCTAAATCCGTTAGTGAAGGGGACGTAGATCCCCCAACAAGCAAGTCCTGATTGACGGCAAAGGTCCAACCACAACGGGGAAACACCGCCACCGCCAAGGCACCAGTTTCCCAGGGCCGGCGCCTGCGGGCAAAGTGTGGAGCTCCTCCGGCACAGATTGCAGTCGGGGAGCGGGTAACCGGTGGGAATCCACCGCTACCAAACAGACATTTCAAAGGTGCAGGGAAGAGACCGTCACCGCTAACTGCAGGGAACCGCAGCACCGTGAACCGTCCGAGGGACCCGTCCAACCAGCCGTTTGTTTACCGAGAACTGTGTCGTGTTTACTGGCTGAGTGAGTACCTCAGTGCCGCAAGGCACAGCGCTGCCCCTGCGCCCCTGCACCCCACTGGGCCCCGGGATCACCAACCCCTACCCACGGAGGGGCAACACAACAACTGGCTGCTCCACATCACCATCCCCGGGATCCCCACATTGAGCAGCGGTGGTGAAATCACCACAATCGTGGGTGGCGTCACGAACTATAACAATCCCCACACCCAACCACTACCCCCCTTTCACTCACGGGCGAGGAGTGTCGCTCGAGAAACCCCGGGATCCGGCCTACCGCTAGAGCCACCACTGAGCAGCTGCCGGACCCGAGCAGAAGGGGTGAGCGCGGTGTGCTGACACCCTCCTCCCCGCCCACGACAACTTGGCGTCACGAACAGGATCCTACCGCTCTGCCGTCAGGTAGAGGTGCGCCTTGTTACCGCCGGAGGCATCCGGCAGGAAAATTTCAGAAGCCGCCATCTTTGGCGCGAAAAGTTCCCGCTCGAGCGTCTTCTCGAGCAGTAGAGGCGCGAAGGCCAAAACTCCGCCCCGAGAGAGGAGGGGCCGGAAAAGAGCTAGGGGGACGCGATGGCGGCTGGACGCATGTAAGTGTGGCGTCGCAACAAACACACTGGGACCCCCCGATCCATCGACCTTAACGGAAAATGTCCGCCCCGCCGAGCTATGCGGAGGCGGCCGAGCTGGTGCCCGGGACAGCGGCATGGCTGAGGGCCCGAACGGTGGAGATTTGCCGTCATTATCAGAGGCAGATCGGCGGGCTGATGGAGCAATGGGCCGCAGAGGTGGAGGCGCTAGTTGCCGTAGCGCGAGTGTATGGAATGGAGGAACCGGAGAGTGACCCACGCCCCTGTGTCCCGGTGGGACCGGCCGCTGCGGCTGAGGGACCCGGTCTGACCCTGGCTCCTAGGTTGCCTCCGTCCTACTTGCTCGCATGCTGCACAGTACCTGGCCCGTTGGGCGTACACCCTCCCGTGATCGCGGCCCAGGGAGTAGCAAGCCTGGAAGCTACGGCGGTTGGAAGCTACCCGTCTGGTGCGGAAGCTGTTGATGGTGACTCCGGGCCTGACACCGAGCCCATGTCGGAGGAAGAAGGGTCCACCGCAGCCGAAGAATCTGAGTAGGGCAGCGGATGCCCGCAGCAGCAGTCCCCGTTGGGACCACCACTGAGTTAAGTTGGTTGTTTGAAAGTTTGTAAAAGAATGATAAGGAAAATGATACCGAACAGTTACCTGATTTGCCTTGTGATTGAATCGGCAGGAGCCGGCACCGTTGTCCCCGTGGGGACCGTTTAAAGTTTTGCATGGGAACTATCCATGGACAAGCCCGTGAACTTGCAGGGCACCAGAAACGTTAAGTGGCTTGTAAATATGTTGGGTACCGTTACCGTTTCCGCAATGCCGCCTCCGGAGAGGCAGGTTGGAGGGAGGGCCCTGAGCAGAGCAGGCTAGGGCCCAGCCACCAAAGGAACCGGTGGCCACCCTCTGGAGGGAAGGACAGATCCCGCTCGGGTGACTTGTGCTGGACTGTGGGTCAAGGGGTGCTGCCTGGGTTTTAGGGGCAGCATCAGGGCCAGGTTGCTTGGGTGGGAGAGAGCGGAAACCGTGACCGTACACCGTTGTAACGTTAAAAGTAAATGTGCCTCCCGTCTTGGGAAGAGTTATGATTAAAAATGTACATAATTTACCGTTTATCATGTTATACCGTTTTACCTTTACAGAAAAACAAAAGGAAAATAAAACCGGTGTTGGACGGGCAGCCCGAGGACGGTCTGCGTTTTGCTAAGGGGGAATGTGTCGCCCTGGGCAAGCCAGGGTACACAGATAACAACACACACGCACCCCACATTCCCTGCAGGTACACCAGCTAACCCACAAATCCTTGTTGCCTTCCTCCAGAGGTTGATGATGCACACCAGGGGGTGGGCCAGGCGGTTGGCTCCGCCCACCGAGGAGCTCACAACTCTGGAGGCGGGAAGAAACCAGGCAGTCAGCTCAGGGACGAGCTTGAGTAAACAGAGAGTCGAGCCCAGGCAGGGCAAGAGTGAAGGAGAGTCTAGTCAGGAAGGAGGAAGTGGAGGGAGCAAAGGAGTAGTCTAGACAGGGTTAGAGTAACCAGCTAAGTGAAAGTGAAGTGGCAGTAAAGAAAGAAAGCCTGAAGTTAGTCTGTGGCTGTGTGCCCAGACGGAGTCAGCAAGGTCAGCAGACGGTGGTGAAGATCTGCAGTGGGACTGTCTGGAGGTTGCTGGAAGGGCCACGGAGGCTGTGTGTATCCGGGGGTCTGGAGCAGTATACAAAGGGCAGTCAGCACCAGAACAGGGGCTTTCGGATCCCAGCAAGGCTTGGAGTCGCTGTAAATTGCTAAATCCGTTAGTGAAGGGGACGTAGATCCCTCAACAAGCAAGTCCTGATTGACGGCAAAGGTCCAACCACAACGGGGAAACACCACCACCGCCAAGGCACCAGTTTCCCAGGGCCGGCGCCTGCGGGCAAAGTGTGGAGCTCCTCCGGCACAGATTGCAGTCGGGGAGCGGGTAACCGGTGGGAATCCACCGCTACCAAACAGACATTTCAAAGGTGCAGGGAAGAGACCGTCACCGCTAACTGCAGGGAACCGCAGCACCGTGAACCGTCAGAGGGACCCGTCCAACCAGCCGTTTGTTTACCGAGAACTGTGTCGTGTTTACTGGCTGAGTGAGTACCTCAGTGCCGCAAGGCACAGCGCTGCCCCTGCGCCCCTGCACCCCACTGGGCCCCGGGATCACCAACCCCTACCCACGGAGGGGCAACACAACAACTGGCTGCTCCACATCACCATCCCCGGGATCCCCACATTGAGCAGCGGTGGTGAAATCACCACAACCGTGGGTGGCGTCACGAACTATAACAATCCCCACACCCAACCACTACCCCCCTTTCACTCACGGGCGAGGAGTGTCGCTCGAGAAACCCCGGGATCCGGCCTACCGCTCGAGCCACCACTGAGCAGCTGCCGGACCTGAGCAGAAGGGGTGAGCGCGGTGTGCTGACACCCTCCTCCCCGCCCGCGACACTGACAGAGGCTGGTAAGATTGTGTCATTATCCACAATGAAAAAAGTACTGTATCAACATGGGCTGAAAGGCCATTCTGCCAGGAAGAAGCCATTACTTCAAAAGAAACATAAAAAAGCCAGATTTATGTTTGCAAATGCACACAGGAACAAAGATCTTAAAGGGAACCAAACATCAGGCTTTTAATGTATAAGGTGCAGCAAGTACAGTACTGGCACTATCAGGCACAGGCTGTACATACCATTAGGGTGCAGCTCGGGTGTTTAGTCAGTGAAATCCAACTTTATAAAGTTTGAAAATTCGTGCACTTCTTGATTGACGTGTGCACCTCTCTCCTAATGTCTGAGCGTGTTATGGACATTTATCCCCACCCCCCCCCCGCCTGTTTCTCCCTCTCACTGGCCATATGTAAATTTCTCTCTTCAGAAACATGGCGCCGGAGTTGGCACCTGCGCATAGCGCTTATCTCCGGCGCCATGTTTCTGAAGCCCGCTGTACTTAGTATTTTGCAGGAGAGGGCGGCGCATGTGCCCTCGCTTCTTCAGATCCTGCAGCTAATCGCATCCTCTCATCAGCTGTTCTGCAGTCCTGTTGTGACCACGCGCGCTCCCGCGGTCACAACGGGATCTGAAGAAGCGAGGGCGCATGCGCCGCCCTCTCCTGCAAAGTACTAAATACAGCAGGCTTCAGAAATATGCTAACCGAGCTGAGCAAGGGCTGCGGACGCAAACCTTTATTGAACTGAACCCAATTGAACCTTCACCGCAGCTTTTACACCTTAAACCCGGATGACCTCCTGATGACAACCGCTACACCCAGTAGCGCTGGTGTCGTGGGAGTGTTATCAGGAGGTTTTCCGAGTTCATTAGATACTCCAATGACCTCCTGACGTCACTGAACATGTGAAGCCCCACAGGTGTAGTGTCAGTGTCGGTGCATTACCTTCAGGGACTCCACGTTGCTGGATCTCCGTCACTGGTAGGAAATCTTCTTGTTTGATCGTGACGCCACTCTCAGTATTGCGGTCAGTGGGGACCGCCACTGCAGGTTAGGGGACGCCTGGGGCTGATGGTGGGTGCAGTCGGATGTAGTAGCCTCCTGAGAGTGAGGCAAGCCCCAGGGCCCTGTGTAGGTTTGTAGTACCACAAGTCGCAGAATGACCACACAGGCAGGATGTCTTTCAGGGTTTTTACTCACTTCAGGTGGCAGGGTGAGTAACCCGGGCGTAGCTGAGATGAACCAGGTGGGAACCAGGTATCCTTCAGGCTGACTTTATGAGGGTGACTACTGACTCGCCTTCCTTAGCCCTTGGTGGTTTGGGGTGACCCCGACTTTGAGTCCCTATGGGGGTCACCCAGGGAAGATGCTGCAGCCTCTCTCCCCTTGTTGTTTGCCGTGTGCTTGTTCCCCGGGCCAGGCCACTCCAGCCTCTTGCCTCCTGTGACCTATGGGCCCTACTTGCGGTTACGTGGCTGCGGCTTTTGGTTGTTGTGGTGTGGGCTGTAAGAGCCCCACACCGGCAGGTTTAGCAGGGAAAGGTGAATCTATCCTCGCTTCGGGATCTGCCGCCCGGTTGGGCCTGGTGCTCTCTAGAAGTCTCCTTACTTCCCACTCCGTGCACTCTCTAGCTGAAGCTGGCTTTCAGGCAGCACTCCTAGTTGACCGTTCTCCCCCGTCTGTAGCCACTGCGCGGGCGCTGTTAGACAGCAACAGCCCCACAGGTCTGCTCCTCACTGAGCCCTATGGAGTTCAGCTCTAACTGACTCACTGCTCCTCCTCTCCTGTTCTTGCCTACGCCACCTAGCAACCAGATTCTCTTACCACACCCCTTGAGAGGAGATGGAGGCTCTACCCCCTCCACTATTCCAGTGAAGGTGAAGGCTTGCCCCCTCCTGGGATCCCCAGGGGTCCTCTCATGGGTACATGTGTGAGACCTGATCACTATGCGCCTGTGTTCCACACCCCTGTCAGCCTTCTGGATTACCTGTGTTGTACTGTCCCCAGCATGGGTGCAGTACTCAGTGGTGCCTGACCAGGTCAGGGGCGCCACATTCCCCCTTAGTTATCACCAGCACGTCCTCGGGCTGCAAGACAACATTTTAAAATGCATAAAACATTAAAACATGTAAAACATTTTTAAAACCACCATGTATCAGACATCACCACCCTCCACCCACAAGTCCGTTAACCCACCCAAAACCCTCTCAGGAGGCAGGTCACCGGTCCTGTTGGTAACCAGGTCTGGGCCATCCGTTTCTCCAGACCTTTCCTCCAATCTTCCTCTCCCGTTGGCCGCGACTTCAGCCACTTCTGGCAGGATGTAGAGGCGGCTTTCATGGGCTGGTGGTTTCAGGGTATACCTGGCCTGGTGGATCCGCGCCGTCAGCCTCTTCTGGCAGGATTCAGAGGCGGCCTCCACAGTTGGTGCTGACCAGGTACCCTCTTTGTGGTGGTGAGCCAAGGCCCCATAAACAGGCGTGCTCTCTGGTCGCAGGTGAGCCAAGGCCCTTTTCTACGGACGGGCCCCCCTGGTTGCAGACGAGCCAAGCCCCTAAACAGGCTGGCCCTGGTGGTGGTGCCACTGGTGTAACTATTTACACTGCGAGAGTTTGTGGCTATAGCAAGTTCATAGCCTTAAAGTTTGTTTCTCACAATAGTTTTTGTGGGCGCATTTCTTTAACGTTGCAAACAAAACTTTTCAAAACTGGTCAAAACAGTAACTTCTTACTTTACTTTACTTTTTACTCCTCTTTTTCACTAGGGCGAGGGCACGTCGGGCACTGGCACCTGTGACTTTCTTGCTCTTTGTCTCTTTCTTCATCTGTGGTTGCCTCATCTGTAGGTTCTGTGCCTTTCCTTTCTTGGTCTGCATCTGATTCCTTTTCTGTATCTGTTTCTTTATCTCTGTCTTGTCTTTCTTGTCTTTCTTGTCTTTCTTGTCTTTCTTGTTGCAGGGGATGGCTGTAAGGTTTGTTGGGACATAGCGTTACGTCCAGAGCATACAATCCTCTTTCGCCTTGATGCAGGGTGAACTGAACGGAATCTCCCATCTTTAGATTTCCGCAAGGGTGTCCTCTTGGCAGATGAGCGTTCACATCTCTGTGGTTTACAAATATCCCTTCTTTTATTCCTGGTGCTACAACGAATCCATAGCCGCTTTTCAGATTAAAGTCTTCCACTACGCCATAACACAGGGGTCCTCTAGCCTGGGCTTTGGACTCTCTCAACAAACGCTTCTCCTTTAGGTCTCTGGCGGTGACTGCTCTCTGTTCAGGAGACTGTGGTGCTGGAGCAAACTGTGTTCTTCTGCGCCGTGTCTTGCGGGCTGGATCCATGCCTGTGGGCTCCCAGGTGAAGCTCTTAGGCAGCTCTTCTTCTGCAGAGGGGGTCAGGTCCTCCTCGTCCCAGCGGGAGTATGGCAGCATTTCCGGCTCTGAATACACAACTGCTACTGGTGGCACTGGAGTCGGAGTCAACCCTTCTGCTTCCTGGCCTCCTCTCCCCCTTAGTTCTTCTTGGCACTCCGGCTGTGGCAGTGCTGGGGATGGATGCTCTTCAGCCGGCACAGGCGGGGGACTCTTTGGTGTATCTGCTGCAGGAGTTAGCAGGAGACTCTTTGGGGTATGCGGAGGGGGTATGTACTGACTCACCAACCATTGTGGAAATTTGGCCTCCAGGTCAGCCCTCATCTGCCAATATGCAGGGTCTTCACCCACCGTGGGCTGCCTATCAGGGACCTCTGTGGACCGGGGAGCGGTGTCTGCTCTGGCCTTACAGGCCGGGGTAAATGCTGAGGTAGTCTTTTCTTGGCGGGCCGCGCCCTGTATGGCGGCGGCCTGGTCTTGGCGGGCCGCGCCCTGTATGGCGGCGGCCTGGTCTTGGCGGGCCGCGCCTGGCATGGCGGCGGCCTGGATCAGTGTCGCTGTTGCAGGGGGCTCTGTGCAGGCTGGGCTGGACGTCGCTGCAGCAGTCTGGGCTTGGCGGGCCGCGCCCTGTATGGCGGCGGCCTGGTCTTGGCGGGCCGCGCCCAGGATGGCGGCGGCCTGGTCCTGGTGGGCCGGGCAGGGCATCGCTGCAGGGACTGGGTCTTGGTGGGCCGAGCAGGGCATCGCTGCAGCCGCTGGGGCTTGGAGGGCCGCACCTGGCGTGGCTGCGGCCTGCTTCAGCGTCGCCGCACCGGACGCCTCTTCAGGGACCGCGGACGTGGCAGCAGGGGTCGGGGCACTTGCGCGGGCCGGGGCATCATTCGACTCACCCGTTGTTGGTAGCACTGGGGTCTGCGTCGTCGCCGTCCCGCCTGACACCCGGCGCGCAGCTCTCCCTTCATAGGCCCGAACCGCCGCGGTCATCTCCTGCAGTTCCATCCGTTCCTCCCGAATCTGCTCCACGACCCGGGTCTCCAGCCGGTTGCAAAACTTGGCCAGCTCTCGGTACCACCAGGCAGCGGAGCCTGGTTCTGGGTTCCTGCGGTCAGACGCCATTTCTTCTGCGCCGTCTTCTGCACGGTCTCCCAGCAGTGGACTCTTCGCTGCCTCCTGTAACAAGCTGTCCAGTTTCTGCTCTGCCTCTTTCAGCAGCTCCTCTCCCAGCAGCAGGCTTGTGGCTTCCTTTCCTTCCCGCCGTCTCTCGACGCTTCCACTCTCATAGCTGGCAAGGTCAGAACTCTGCAGGGGATCTCTGGGTAGCCACGCCTCTTCGTGGGCGGTAACTTCTTCCAGCGCGGGCTGCTGTTGTTTTTCAGCGCGCTTTTCATGGTGGCAATATGGCGGCGCTTCCAATTTTTCAAGCGGACCGCCCAGGCACATGGTCACCTGTCTGGACAGGTCTAGTCCTTATCCTGTTCGTGACGCCAGATGTGAAGCCCCACAGGTGTAGTGTCAGTGTCGGTGCATTACCTTCAGGGACTCCACGTTGCTGGATCTCCGTCACTGGTAGGAAATCTTCTTGTTTGATCGTGACGCCACTCTCAGTATTGCGGTCAGTGGGGACCGCCACTGCAGGTTAGGGGACGCCTGGGGCTGATGGTGGGTGCAGTCGGATGTAGTAGCCTCCTGAGAGTGAGGCAAGCCCCAGGGCCCTGTGTAGGTTTGTAGTACCACAAGTCGCAGAATGACCACACAGGCAGGATGTCTTTCAGGGTTTTTACTCACTTCAGGTGGCAGGGTGAGTAACCCGGGCGTAGCTGAGATGAACCAGGTGGGAACCAGGTATCCTTCAGGCTGACTTTATGAGGGTGACTACTGACTCGCCTTCCTTAGCCCTTGGTGGTTTGGGGTGACCCCGACTTTGAGTCCCTATGGGGGTCACCCAGGGAAGATGCTGCAGCCTCTCTCCCCTTGTTGTTTGCCGTGTGCTTGTTCCCCGGGCCAGGCCACTCCAGCCTCTTGCCTCCTGTGACCTATGGGCCCTACTTGCGGTTACGTGGCTGCGGCTTTTGGTTGTTGTGGTGTGGGCTGTAAGAGCCCCACACCGGCAGGTTTAGCAGGGAAAGGTGAATCTATCCTCGCTTCGGGATCTGCCGCCCGGTTGGGCCTGGTGCTCTCTAGAAGTCTCCTTACTTCCCACTCCGTGCACTCTCTAGCTGAAGCTGGCTTTCAGGCAGCACTCCTAGTTGACCGTTCTCCCCCGTCTGTAGCCACTGCGCGGGCGCTGTTAGACAGCAACAGCCCCACAGGTCTGCTCCTCACTGAGCCCTATGGAGTTCAGCTCTAACTGACTCACTGCTCCTCCTCTCCTGTTCTTGCCTACGCCACCTAGCAACCAGATTCTCTTACCACACCCCTTGAGAGGAGATGGAGGCTCTACCCCCTCCACTATTCCAGTGAAGGTGAAGGCTTGCCCCCTCCTGGGATCCCCAGGGGTCCTCTCATGGGTACATGTGTGAGACCTGATCACTATGCGCCTGTGTTCCACACCCCTGTCAGCCTTCTGGATTACCTGTGTTGTACTGTCCCCAGCATGGGTGCAGTACTCAGTAGTGCCTGACCAGGTCAGGGGCGCCACAAACACATAATGCTGGGTACTCATCGGCGAAGCTGTCCCCGGCAATGCTATTGCTTCCGGGTCTGCGACTACTACATCAGCTATAATAACATCTAACTCCCAGTGGCTAGAAGGACCTTTACTGATGTCACCATGTGACCAGAAGGGGAGGGGCCTCTGCCAACATAGCTGATGTGAATAAGCAACATTATTTTTCTAAGTCCAAGTGGGTATAGAGTTGATATTAATAGAATCAGGAGTTTGGGGTAAGACCCCCATGCGGGAGGTACAGAATGGTGCAAAGCCCTCCTTGAATGAATATAGTGGGTAGGACGAAACATCACCACACCCACCAATGAAGCTAGTCACGTCCACTTACCAAGCCGATCACATCCAAGGTCCTTTTAGCCACTGGGATTTCCACATCTGTTGTGTAGCCCTCCTCCCACCTCCTGTCACCATGTATCCCTCTATCCCTGTATAACACCTCCTGTCACCGTGTATCCCTCTATCACCTCTCCTTTCACCGTGTATCCCTCCATCTCTGTACAACACCTCCCGTCACCGTCATCCTGTATCCTTCCATCATTGTACAGCTCTTCCTATCATCGTGTAGCCCTCTATCCCTGTATAATACTTCCTGTCACCATGTATCCCTCTGTCACTTCTCCTTTCACCATGTATGTATCCCTGTATCCCTGTATAAAACCTCCTGTCACCGTGTATCCCTCCATCGCTTCTACTGTCACCATACTGTATATCCCTCTATTCCTTTCTAACACCTCCTGTCCAGTTTATTCCTCTATCACTGTATAACACCTCCTGTCACCATTTATCCCTCCATCCCTGTACAACACCTCCTGTGATCCTATATCCTTCCATCATTGTACAGCTCTTCCTGTTACCGTGTATCCCTCCGTCGCTGCTCCTGTTACCGTTTTTGCTTCTGTTGCTGCTTATCTCCTCCTGTCACTGTAGCCACAACCCATCTCTTACATCTGACAACTACAGTGAGCGGACAAAAAGCATGACTGCCCGCTGTGAGGTTCAGGCAGTGACAGAGGTGAGCCATGCGATCAGACATTACTCAGGTTAGCCTTGGCCACAGCCGGAGTTCTCCACCTATGATCGCAAATCACCTGAGTGACGTCACCGCTGATCGCGTGACTCACTTCAGCCGCAGCCTGAACCTTACAGCGGGCAGTCATAATCTATGGCCACTCGCTATGATTGTCAGATGTAGCGGTGCTGGAAGCATCATGGGACCTCGTGTGGATTATGTCGGACCTGGAGGGCTGTTATGGGGGTTAATAAAGTGGTGGTTTTGTATTTTATTTCAAATAGGATTTTTTTTTGTGTTTGTGTATTTCTTTTTACTTATAGGATTAGTGATCAGGGGGTCTCATAGACCTTTTCCCATGACTAATTTTTGGCTTGATAACAGTTGTGCGCTGTTAACCTCTCATTACCCCGATTGACAGGGCAATCATGAATAGCCGGGTAAAGCGCCGAGGTTGTCGCATCTAATGGATGCGACAATCTCGGGCAGCTATAGGTTGCTATTATTAGGCTGTGGGGGGGGCAGCCAATAACCATGGCCCTCCCTAGTCTGAGAATACCAGCTCCAACTGTCAGGCTTTTTTTTGGCTGGGTATCAAAATTGGGGAGGACTACATGACATTTTTTAAAATCATTTATTTAAATAGTTAAAAAAAAAAAGCCCCATGCGGTTCCTCTTATTTTGATACACAGCCAAGATAAGCGCATGGCTGGGCGCTGCAGCCTGTAGCCATATGCTTCATCTGTGCAGGGTATCAGAATATGGGGGGACCTAATGCCAATTGTTTTATTTAATTTATTTTTATACAATGATACTGACCCGCAGACAGCGCCTGTTGTGATTGGTTGCAGGCAGACGCTGTCACACAGGCTGGGGGCGCATCTCACTGCAATTAATCACAGACACCAGGCCGGCCGGTGGGAGCGTAAAGCAGTGTATATGTATGAGCAATGATGAGCGGTCCAGGAAGTGGGGAGGCCGCGAGAGCAGTTATTTTACTGCAGGAGGAACTGGTGCACTTCACAAAATAGATGACATCGTGAGGAAAGAATATTGTTACAATACTGAAGCAACATCTCAAGACATCAGGCAGGAACTTTAAGCTTAAGCGGAAATGGGTCTTCCAAATATACAATGACCTGAAGCATACTGCCAAACTGGTTACAAGGTGGCAGAAAGATAAGAAAGTCAAAGTATTGGAGTGGCCATCACAAAACCCTGATCTCAATCGTATTGAAAGTTTATGAGCAAAGCTGAAAAGATAGATGCGAGTAAGTCAATCTACAAACATGGCTCGGTTACACCAGTTCTGTCAAGAGGAGTGGGCCCAAATGCCTATCAACTGTTGTGAGAAGCTTATGGAAGGATATCCAAAACGTTTGACCCAAGTCATACAGTTTAAGGGCAATGGAACCAAATACTAATGAAATACATGAACGTTTGACTTTGCATAAAGTAAAAAAATGCCTTAAAGGGAACCTGTCAGGTCCCATATGCATTCTGACCTACAATCAGGGCAATGTCTGTCCTAGAAACCCCTTCCTACCCATCTCTGTGTTGTAATATTGACTCGCCCATCCCAGGGCCTTAGGTGACTCGGTGTCGGGCCGGACTAGTCCGGGATAGTCAGCGGTGGCGGGGCCCGATTCCGTGACCCTGGTGGGGTCAGTTAAAGTGGTGGTATTGGGGGAGATGATAGTGTTAAAGTTTATGAAAGATTTGTGACGCCACCTGTGGTAATTTGCAGCTATGGAGCCGCAGCTGCTGGAAGGGACCTCCGGGGCTGATGTTATAGCAGCTGAGATGTTGCTTGCTCTCCACAGGTAGAGCGGGTACCCCGGGGCAACCTTTGGTGCTTGGTAAAGTCTATGGTGTTTGTGGACGAGGTGCAGGGCCAACAGGGCAGTGGAAAGGAACAGACACAGACAGTAATTTCCTTTTACCTTCTCCTTTACTTGTCCAACCAGTGAAGTCCAGGGAGCCTGTAACGGGTGGTAATGGCGATCCAGTGGCCTGGAAGTCGGGGGTCTCCCATTTTCCAGGTGAGTAATGAGGCCTGCTTCCTATGCTCTGTTTGTGTAAACGGGGTCCCACTGTTTCAGTATACTGAGACCCGTTCTGCTGCTCTCTGAGGTAGTTTGTTACCTCTCCCGTATGGCGGCTGTGTGGACTGTCAAGGTGCCGTTCTTTCTGTCTGGGCACCCAGCTGCACCTCCGGGTGCGGGGTGGACAGACCTGCAGTCCTCTTGTCCTCCGGATGCGACCACCAGTATTCGAGTACGCGAGTGGCCCTGAACTCCGATATTCAATTTCTTTAGCTATGACGTTGGAGTGAGCTGGCTGCGCTCACTCCCAATGTTCTCCCCCTTTTTTGCCTCTCTGTGGATGTGTTTTCCTGGGCCGAGCAATCTGGCTCAGCCCCCAGCTTACACACCACACTACTCGAGCCCTTGTCTCTCTGAACTCTCCTCACAGACTAACTAACTCCTCCCCCAGGTCAGGGCTTAAGGAAGGCTCCTGGAACTCCAGGTTTAGAGCTCCCTCTGCTGGCCTGGGAGAGAAACTGTGTTGAATGATGGTACTTACTGGCCAATGGATTTCCCCCAACTACTCCAGGCTCAACGTTAACCCTTTTGAGGAGGGCAACACTGCAGTGGCAACCAGACTGCTGGGGCGCCACAATATTGTGTAATATGAATGAATAAAAATATGTTTTATTACTTATATGTTCCCTATGTAAATGATCAGAGGCTCTAGCCCCCTGAGCGTTGCATCGCCATGGGCGTTTTGCATGATTTCCGTGGTCTCACGTCCCTGGGGATTTACATGAGCGACATCACCACAGCTCCTTGAGATCCCAACGTTTGCGAACTTGCCATTCCTGCAGCCTTGTTACCCAGGTGCTTACTTCTCGGCTTCAGCCGCACTTTGAGCATGGTCAGAACCACTGGAGTCTTCTGAGCATGCGCAGTGTGCGTCTGAAGCTGACAAGGAAGCACCTGGATACAAGGCTGCGGGAATGGCAAGCGCGCATGCGCAGAATCTGAAGGAGCCGACGGTAAAGTCGCTCATGTAAATCTATGTATCATGCCCACAGGAGAGTGATACCACGGAAAACATGCAAACGCCCACGGGGCGATGCAATGCCCAAGGGACTCATTTACATAGGGAACATGTAAGTAATAAAACTCTTTTTATACATTCATATTGCACAATATTACAAACACAGGGATGGGTAGGAAGGAGTTTCTAGGCCACACATCACCCTGCTTGTAGGTCAGAACGCATAAGGGACCTGACAGGTTCCCTTTAAAACATTCTATATCTTCATTACTCTGGCATTTGGCATTTCATTTTAGATGAGAAAAACATGCATGTGTCTTTTTAGATAGTGTATGTAAACTTCTGGTTTCAACTGTATATGTAATATCCAAACTATTAAATAAATTAAGCATCAAGAGTAGTGATGGTTGGAATCGCAGATAACTGGGACCGGTGGGATTAACCGGATTTCAAAAGAGAAACAAAAAAAAAAACAATCTGGCACGGAATTGATCCAGATATCTAGCAAGATGCCACTCCCCATATAAGTCTATGGGGACTAGAAATCTGATGCTTAAAAATAGTGGTAGAAGGGATAGGAGGATTGGAGCAAGTGTGCTATACTTATTGAGTTCCCCGCGCTGCTGTTACTGCTTCCCGACCACGCATTTTTGCTCACATGTATGCACTGCTATCTTCGCCCACCAACAGTCCCTGCATAGATGTTGGTAGCAGTCATACAGCAACCCCCAGCCTGTGTGACAGCATGTCTGACTGCAGCCAATCACAGACCGTGTCTGCGGGGTCACTGTAGATTGAAGTAAAAATAAAAACATTTGTGTAGGGTCTCCCCATATTATGGTACCCTGCACAGATAAAGCATACGGTAACAGGCTGCAGCCCCAGCCATGTGCTTATCATGGCTGAGTATCAAAATAAGAGGAACCGCATGTGGCTTTTAAAAAAAGAAATATTTAAATAAATAATTTTTAAAAATGACGTGCAGCACCTCCAGTTTTGATTCCAGTCATGATAAAGCTGATAGCTGGGGGGCTGGTATTTTTCAGTTGTGAGCTTGAATTACCACCTTATTTCCCTGATTGCTGTGGCACCAGGGCAATCGGGAAGAGCCGGGGAACAGTTCCAGGGTTGTCACATCTAATGAATGCGACAATCCTGGGCGGCAGCACACTGCTATTTTTTAGGCTGGAAGGCCCAATAAGCTTGGGTCTCCTCAGCCTGAGAATACCAGCCCCCAGTTGTCGGGCTTTAACATGGCTGGGTATCAAAATTGGGGGGACCGCAGGCTTTTTTTTTTTTAAATTATTAATTTAAATTATAATAACAATAATAATAATAATAAAAAAAAAAAGCCACATGAAGTTCCTCTTATTTTGATACACAGCCAAGATAACTGCAGCCTATAATTGTATGCTTTATCTCTGCTGAGTATCATAATGTGGGGGATCCTATGCCATTTTGTTTTTATTTTTTTAGTTTTACACCACGATAGTGACCCAAAACGTTCACGAAAAACCCGACAAAAGGTCAAAGTAATATTACAAAGAAGTTTTATTAGTATGAATTAATTCAAACCAGGGATTCAAAAAACTATAATCACCATCCAGAAATTTACAATAAAAGTACAAAACAAAAAACAAGAGCGGAATGCTGGATATCATATATGACCAGAGATATTAAAGGAACATCATCCAAATTCAATAAATAAATATAATACTATAATAGACATAAAAAGGGTAGAGCACTATCCACAGGGGGCAGCTATATTATATATATATATATATATATATATATACCCATAAATATTGCAAGGTAATGAAAAGTGCAAATTTGTATACAAACATATATAATAAAAATTATAAGTAGAGAAAGAAATCAATATTTATAGATTCAATATTTATATGAATGATGATATTACAGAAAAAATAAACATTAGAAAAATTATTATATGTATTTTATTAATCTGTGAATAATTAATAACCCATTATACAGAAGGTGAATGAATATATATATATATATATATATATATATATATATATATATAGAGAGAGAGAGAGGTGGGAAAAGGGGATTTAATAAAAAATATAAAAAGTATACTGTATCTAAAAAAAAACTTGAAAAATATATTTATGATATAGAAAATGATTAATATAAATATGATGACGAAACATTAACAACTCAAGTATACAATTATAAAGTACAACTGCAATTAACACAATTCATTCACTGATGTAAAAAAGTGACCTAGTGTACCTGTGCAAACAACAAAAAAACAAAATATACCCTAATGCAATGCAATGGATTCTTCTGCCCTTAAAGCAGTGTATATCAGTGTTCCCAACCCCCCAACAGGTTATGCTTTCAGGATTTCCTTAGCATTGCACAGGTGATGGAAGCATTATTGTGGCATCACCTGTGCAAGCTAAGGAAATGCTGAAACCATGACCTGTTGGGGGCCGTGAGGACTAGAGTTTGGGAATCACTGGCGTAGCCCAGGGTAAATGGTTAGGAAATCTAATTAATCAATAAGGTAACCACATATGTGTCCACCCAGACTACCCTAAATGGCAGGACACACCCCAAATTGTATATAGCATATAGGTGTTACCTATATGCTATATACAATTTGGGTCATAAATATTATAGATTTTATTGATGTATTAAATAAAACCAAGAACTAGGGGAAAAATAGTGACACAAAACATATAAAAACGAAGGAGGGGCGATGTGCGCAATACACTTTGTACATCATAACTATCCAGCAATATCCATATCAAAATCTGAATATTTATTTACAAAACGTCTCTTTATTTTGCCAAAAAACTATAAAAATGTCATAAAAATGTGACGCCCTGGACCCCAGGGGTCACAGGTCACTACACAACAACCAATCAATGGGAATTTCAGGCTCAACCACTTAATATAGGTGCTTAAGAGGAAAAAAAAGCCATGAAATAGTATATAGCCCCAGCACTCAAAATGAAGGTAAGAGAATTTTTTTGATGCAAGTGGATTTATTTGACACACTGCAAAAGTGAACCTTAGCCAGAGCAACACCACCGACGTTTCGGCGTAGAGCCTTTCTCAAGGTAGTTGCCTGAAAGGTGTGGAAACAACAATAATGAGTGCATATATGTACAAGTGCAACATAAAATATATACAGGATAAATACAAAAATATACAAAAGTAGTACATTTGGAGAAAGAAACGTACATCAATGGTTACAGATGGAAATGCGCGGGTCCCAAAGGACGACCGACATGCATGAAAAGAGGTAAGGTTCTTTCACAGTTGCAGAGTGTGCTCTAATAACATGAGAAAAATATCAATTAGTACAGGCATGATTCGAACAATGGGTACAATGGGGAAGTGTGACAAATGGACTGTCAGGTAGAGGTACAAGCCAGGGTCAATAACCTGGGGTATAGGAGACAAATGCGAAGCAAAGGGAAATAATAGTCGTAGTGGTGGGTGCGAGACATGTATAGAAGAAAGAAAGAAAGAAAGAGTGAATGGGGGAAAAAAAAAGGAGAGAGGGAGAAAAGAGAGGGAGAGAAAGAGAGGGGAGAAAAAGAGAGGGAGAGAAAGAGGGAGAAAAGAGGAGAAAAGAGAGGGAGAGAAAGAGAGGAGAGAAAGAGAGGGAGAAAAAGAGAGGGAGGAGAAAGAGAGGGAGAGAAAGAGAGGGAGAGAAAGAGGGAGAGAAAGAGGGAGAGAAAGAGGGGGAGAAAGAGAGAAAGAGATAGAAAGAGGAGAAAAAGAGAGGGAGAAAAAGAGAGGGAGAAAAAAAGAGGAGAAAGGGAGAGAGAGAGAGAGGGAGAGAAAGAGGGAGAGAAAGAGGAGAGAGAGAGAGAGAGAGAAAGAGAGAGAAAGGAGAGAGAGGGAGAGAAAGAGAGGGAGAGAGAGGGAAAGAGAAAACACAGCTAAAGAGCATGGAAAGCATAGCAGCCAAAGGGACAACAGGATTATTACATACCGTACGTAGAGGAGTGACAGTGCCACTAAAGAGGATGGGTGAGCGCCTGGAAGAAAAATAGAATCCCGGTGAGGGCAATATCCAGGTGCAGGAGTGGTGCCTGGGAGAACGAGGAGGAAGCGTTACCTGCAGTAACGACCCGTGGAGGTCAGCAGGGGCTAGGTGCGTAGCAGCAGCGGCATGTGCTGGAGACGCTGTGGAGCGCCATTATAAGGAGGTGGGGACGCAAGGTGGGAGGCGCGTCACTACCGGTGATGCGCTTGTGGAGGAGTAGCACGTCATTTCCGGTGACGCGCTGTGGAACGCATGCATGGAACGCAAAAGCGCCGCGCATGCCAGTGACCCATGCGGTCACATGATTAATGGGCGGGAACAGGAGTAATGGAATGGGCGTGGGGAGTGTGGTGTGTGCACTGTAATGGGCTGTGTATGGTGTGGAGAACTACGTATGGGTGACGTTACCTGCTGTGGGGCGTGGAGGAGAGCATGCCACTAGGGAGAGGTGCAGGAAAAGAGGGGATCAGCTGTGGGGGATCTGGAAAAGAAATAGAAAAAAGGCATTAATACACAAAAGCTGAAACAGGGCATTATGGAACAAAGTATACTGGAAAATCCAGCCACATAATATGTTAGGAAAAAAACATATAATTAATATGGGAGTACAATGGGCATATAGCAGTATAATAGGCAAAAGCACATTAGTATAGGAATACCGTTCACATTTAATGTTGAAATATAACGCTTTTGCGTTCCATGCATGCGTTCCACAGCGCGTCACCGGAAATGATGTGCTACTCCTCCATAAGAGCATCACCGGTAGTGACGCGCCTGCCACCTTGCGTCCCCGCCTCCTTATAATGGCGCTCCACAGCGTCTCCAGCACACGCCGCTGCTGCCACGCACCCAGACCCTGCTGACCTCCACGGGCCGTTACTGCAGGTAACGCTTCCTCCTCGTTCTCCCAGGCACCACTCCTGCACCTGGATATTGCCCTCACCAGGATTCTATTTTTCTTCCAGGCGTTCACCCATCCTCTTTAGTGGCACTGTCACTCCTCTACATACGGTATGTAGTAATCCTGTTGTCCCTTTGGCTGCTATGCTTTCCATGCTCTTTAGCTGTGCTTTCTCTTTCCCTCTCTCTCTTCCTCTCTTTCTCTCCCTCTCTCTCTCTCCCTCTCTCTCTCTCTTTCTCTCCCTCTCTTTTTCTCCCTCTCTTTTTCTCCCTCTCTTTTTCTCCCTCTTTCTCTCCCTCATTCTCTCCCTCTCTCTCTCTCTTTCTCTCCCTCTCTTTCTCTCCCTCTCTTTCTCTCCCTCTCTTTCTCTCCCTCTCTTTTTCTCCCTCTTTCTCTCCCTCTTTCTCTCCCTCATTCTCTCCCTCTCTCTCTCTCTTTCTCTCCCTCTCTTTCTCTCCCTCTCTTTCTCTCCCTCTCTTTCTCTCCCTCTCTTTTTCTCCCTCTCTTTTTCTCCCTCTCTTTCCTTTTTTTCCCCCATTCACTCTTTCTTTCTTTCTTCTATACATGTCTCGCACCCACCACTATGACTATTATTTCCCTTTGCTTCGCATTTGTCTCCTATACCCCAGGTTATTGACCCTGGCTTGTACCTCTACCTGACAATCCATTTGTCACACTTCCCCATGGTACTCATTGTTCGAATCATGCCTGTACAAATTGATATTTTTCTCATGTTATTAGAGCACACTCTGCAACTGTGAAAGAACCTTACCTCTTTTCATGCATGT
Source organism: Anomaloglossus baeobatrachus (assembly GCF_048569485.1). NCBI lineage: Eukaryota > Metazoa > Chordata > Amphibia > Anura > Aromobatidae > Anomaloglossus > Anomaloglossus baeobatrachus. The sequence goes on from NC_134362.1 coordinate 100,401,910, forward strand.
CGGTCGTCCTTTGGGACCCGCGCATTCCAGCTGTAACCATTGATGTACGTTCTTTCTCCAAATGTACTACTTTTGTATATTTTTGTATTTATCCTGTATATATTTTATGTTGCACTTGTACATATATGCACTCATTATTGTTGTTTCCACACCTTTCAGGCAACTACCTTGAGAAAGGCTCTACGCCGAAACGCCGGTGGTGTTGCTCTGGCTAAGGTTCACTTTTGCAGTGTGTCAAATAAATCCACTTGCATCAAAAAAATTCTCTTGCGTTCATTTTGAGTGCTGGGGTTATATACTATTCACTACACAACACCAGACACCCCCTTCCCTGGACAGGGCACACCAATCAAACATTAAACCCTTGTTGCCACCCTCCAGGGTTGATGTACACACCAGGTGGGGCGGAGCCAGGCGGTTGGCCTTGCCCCACCGAGAGTTCACAGCCTGGAGGCGGGAAAAACACAGTAGTCAGTCCAGTTGTGGTCTGTAGTGAGTGAGGAGTGAAAACTGTTGGTGTCTGGGTCAGAACCCAGGCACATTCAGCAAGGTCGGCAGACGGTGGTGGCCGTCTGCATGAGTTGGCGAAGGTCAGCGGAACCGTAGGACCGGGTCGGGCGGTGGTCCGCCGGTACCGAACGGGGAGCAGATATAGAGCCAAGCACCAGGCAGGGTATTCAGACCCCGACTAGGCTTAAAGACAACCTTTAGTCAAATTCTCTGATTGCGGTCTGGACCTCAGGGGTTCATTCCCACCCAAGTCCCGACTGAAGGCAACAGCCCAACCGTTCCGGATAAGTGCCATCGCCAAGAGCCAGAGATCCAAAGGGCCAGCGTCTGCGGGCAAACGGGCTCCTCCGGCAGATATACGTCGGAGAGCGGACTCCCGGTGCTCAGGCATGGGGTCAAAACACAAAACACAGGTGCAGGGAATGACAGCCACCATCAACCCGTCCAGGGAAAACACCGCAGCCGGCAGTGGGCCCTATCCATCCAGCCATTGGTTTACCAAAGACTCTGTTCATCTGTGTCTGAGTGAGTACACCAGTGCAATCCGGCACTGCGCTGCGCTGCACCGTGACCCTGCACCCTGCCAAAACCCATCCTGAGGAATCCAACCTCCTACCAGGCCCCGGGACCACCAGCCCCTACCCACGGAGGGGCCAACACCTAGCTGCTCCCCGCCATCGCTCCCGGGAATCCCGTCACCAGCAGCGGTGGTGCCCACCATCACCACAACCCGTGGGTGGCGTCACGAACACTCCATCCATCCCAACAATCCAACTCCCCTCCCTTTTCACTCGTGGGCGAGGAGCGGTGCTCGAGCCCCGGGTCCAGCCCGCTCGAGCCACCGAGGAGAAGGCACCGGATCCGAGTGCGACCTCCCCGAGCAGCCCCCGCAACGGGGAAAGCTGGCCCCCACCCTCGACAAATACAACAATTGAACCAGATAAAAAACAATTAAATATAAAGTGCAGAAATGCCAAATTTTATAGTTAACTATGACCCAAGATTTTTTTATCTTAATCATTTATAATCCATAAATAGCACAAATAAATATTAGTTGTTCAATATTATATAATAGTAAGGTGCAGGTGCAAAATTCAATACAACATAACAATTAATAAATATACATACAGTGGACCTTGGATTACTAGCATAATTTGTTCTGGGAGTGCGCTCTTAAACCACGTTACTCTTATATGAAAGCAAATTTTCCCATGGGAAATAATTGAAGCATAAACAATTTGTTGCACAACCTAAAATTTTTTACTGTATTTACTGTATTTATACAAACTTATTACAGTAATACAAAATAATGTACTGTATTCATATAAAATTATTACAGTACACATAAAAAGTACAGTACAGTACACTAAAAAACATGTAATACCAAATAAACTGCACATTAACTTACAATAAAACTGTTGGTGTGCAAGAGGTACAGTATAAGCAATGTCCTGTACTGGTTAGCCAAAAGAGAGTACAATACTGTATCCACCAATGCAAATTGATAGAAATACTATATACGGTAGTATATACTGTACTGTGCAATGGTATACTGTCTACAGTACACAGTACATATGGACAGAAAGTTACCTCCAGAGCAGGTCAGAGCGCGGTGAAAGGACAGAATCAGAAGTGTACACAGAGGGAATTTGCTCTTATTGCAAAGCATTGCTCTTAAACCAAGTTACAAATTTGCAAAAAGCTTTGCTTGTCTTGCAAAATGCTCTCAAACCAAGTTACTCTTAATCCAAGGTTCCCCTGTATAACGTAAATATGTGCTAATGGTATTCCTGCTGATTCATACCCAAATTTAAATCAGTCACTACTATCTGGTATGTCAATAACTAATACATATGAATCAAGATTGTATAACAGTCACCTCTAAATTCAATGTAACAGCCAACATAGAATTGTATACTAGAGGGAATTGTACTGCTTATATTACAACTCCACTTGTATCTGTGAAGTTCAGAGACCAAGCAAATCAATTAGTTCTGACACACCAGGCTATCAAACAGATTTAGCTATAAAGACCATGTATCAGTCACCTCTGTTCAACTAATGAAACCCGGAGTAAAGCTACATAAATCAAAGAATATGTGCTCATAGCATTCCAACTGAACCTATAAAGTACAACCACCAAGTAAGATCATTGAAGTCTAGTGTCTCAATAGTGGACAGGCAAGACTTGCTAACAATTACATATCACAGTCACTCTCATCTTTATTGCACATCCCAGAATGGAGCTACTGTAAATGTATGGAAGCTATAGATACAAGTGAAAAACAGCATATAAGTGTCAGCAATTACCTGGCAATGGAGCACACCGCCCTCACACCGACGCGCGTTTCAGAGTTTATCTGTTTTGTGTGACTATTTTTCCCTTAATTCTTGGTTTTATTTAATACATGAATAAAATCTATAATATTTATGAACGGGTTTTCAGTGACTATCCTATACAATATTACATAGGTACATCAATTTTTGCATATGCATGTAGAAGAGACATATGTGCATGATTATGAACATTGGATATGGATGACTTCAGCAGAGGTAAGCATATAAGGTCATAGATGAATAAATACAGCAAAATACATATATTCACAGAAAATCCTGTACAAGAATATAAGTCCATGGAGAGAAGGAGGGGGGTCATGACATCCAATCATAAGTATATATGGTCATGTAACAAAAGCTGACATACCCTAAGGTAGACAAATATGGGAGTGTTTTGGAGGGACAGGACACAAGAGTAAATGCTGGTGCCTGAGGGGAGTGGAAAAAAATATGTAAATGTCGCGGGCGGGGAGGGGGCCGTCGCTGCTGCGCTCTCGCTGGCGCTCGGGTCCGGCACTGCTGCAGCCTGCTGCTTGCTGCTCGCTGCTCGGTGGCTCGAGCGGTGGGCCGGATCCGGGGACTCGAGCGGCGCTCCTCGCCTGTGAGTGAAAGGGGGTAGTTTTGGGATTGGGGAAGTTGGTTCGTAACGTCACCCACGGTTTGTGGTGAGGTTGGGACACCACCGCTGCTCTGGACGGGGATCCCGGGAGCGATGACAGGGAGCAGCCGAGATGTTTCTCTCCCCTCCGTGGGTAGGGGGGTTTTTGGGTGGTTCCGGGGCCCGGTGAGGGTATCTGGAGAGTGGATGGCAGGGTTTGGTGAGGTGCAGGGTTGCGGGGGCAGCGCGATGCCAGACGGCACTGTGGTACTCACTCAGCCAGTAACATACACGGAGTCTCTGGTAAAACAAACGGCTGGATGGACGGGTTCCACAGACAGCTGCGGTGGTCACTCCCGGTAGGTTGGCGGTGACTGCCTTTCCCTGCACCTGTAGTGTGTTTTCGGCCCCGATGGCTTCCCACCGGTAACCTGCTCCCCAGCGTGGATAGATGCCGAGGGAGCCCCTTTGGCCCGCAGGCTCTGGCCCTGGGAACTGTAGCCTTGGCGGTGACTGTATTTCCCTTCACGGTTGAGCGGTTGCCTTCCGTCGCTAACGGATTTGACCGGTTTAACGGCGACTCCAAGCCTGGTCGGGGTCCGTAGGCCCTGCCAAATGGTGCTGGCTTCTCTTTGCTCCCCGGTTCGGTACCGGTGGGCCACCGCCCGTCCCTGGTCCTGCGGTTCCGCGTTGATCGGCCCCTCCTGCAGACGGTCACCACCGTCTGCCAACCTTGCTGTATGTGCCTGGGCGACGTAACCGGACACGGTCAGACTGCTCCTCTACTACCACTTCACGCCTTCCACTTCACTCTCCCTTACTCGACTCTCTTCCTTTCCCGCCTCCAGGACTGTGAACTCCTCGATGGGTGGGGCCAACCGCCTGGCTCCACCCCACCTGGTGTGGACATCAGCCCCTGGAGGGAGGCAACAAGGATTTGTGTGTGACTGATGTGCCTAACCGGGGTGTGGGGTGTGTTGTTGCAGTACCTGTGACGACCTGGCTTGTCCAGGGTGCCACATAAAGATCCCATGAAAATTACAGAGGATAGAAGGCATAGGGAGTAAAAACATACCAGGGGGTTAGAGGAGACAGGGAGAGTCTTTGAGACCAGGGAGAGGCCATGTTGGAGCCTGGGGGAGAAATAATAGAAGTGAGACACAGAGACAGGACAGGCACAAAGCGGTGGTGGATAGAGGGTTCCTGTGTTACGTCCGGGTGGTGGAAACTCTGGACCGTACACCGGTTTCCCTTGAGGAGGCAGCCAGGCCGGTCACCCCGCCAGAGGGTCTGGATGCACGGCAGCCGAAGCACTGTTGGTAGTCAGACAGTCCGTAGGAGAGCTGGAAAGGTTGATGTCGTGGAACAAACGGAGTTCTGGACGGTAGTCCGGGTGACGAGGCTCAGGGTCCGAGGCCAGGTAGTAGGGTCAGGCGGGATCCGGAACCTGCTGAGCGATGGGACGGGTCACCAAACGGAGCCAGGGACTGGAGACTGGCGGAGCTGCAGAGGTGGTGGAACATCCGCTGAAGTCACCGTCAGGGTACTGGCACGGACGTGGTTCGGAGCGGCTGGCGTGGCAGGACAGGCTCTACTAGACAGGACAGAGTTAAGACAGAGCAAGCAATACGGGGACCTGAACTCCTAGTCTATCAAACACGTAGAATAGGCCCCGCCCACCAGGAAAGTGAATCTTAATATACCCTGTACCTGTCTATGCAATTTCCTGTTTCTAGGTGCTGGCCCTTTAAGAAAGGGTCAATGACCGCGCGCGCACCCTAATGCGCATGCGCGAGGCCCGAGTACCAGAAGCCAGTCCAGGGAGCGGTGCAGAGGAAGCAGGGGTGCCCGGCTGGGTGTCCCACGTCGCAGAGGAGCGCCGGGAGCGGGGAGCTGGACGCATTGACGCCGCAGGCGGGGAAGAGGAGGCCAGGACCGGAGTGGTGAGCAGGGGATGCCGCCGGGGAGCGGGGAGCGGGCCACGGGGACCGGAGAGCGGGGCCAGGGGACCGGGAAGCGTGACAGTACCCCCTCCCCCACGCCCCACTCCCCGCAACCGGGATAGGAAGGCACGAATCAGAGGAGTGCCCACATTCTCCCGGGGCTCCCAGGACCTATCCTCAGGACCATAACCTGCCCAGTCCACCAGGAAGTATTGCCGACCTTGCACGGTCTTCATGGCCACGATATCCCTTACCGCATAGATGTCATCGTCACCAATAGGAGGAGGAGCGGGTACCGGCATCAGCGGAGAAGGGACCAAGGACAACAGGCTTGAGCAAGGAGACATGGAAGGAGTTGGGTATCCGCATCATGGCCGGGAGCTGCAGCTTGTAGGAGACTGCATTGATCTTGCTGATGACCTTAAACAGCCCGATGTAGCGAGGACCCAACTTGTACGAGGGTAACTTCAATCGGACATATCTGGATGCAAGCCAGACCAGATCACCTGGGGAGAAACACGGGGGATCCAGGCGCCTCTTGTCCGCATGTCTCTTTATCCGCAAAAAAGCACGTTCTAGGGAAGACTTGACAAAGTTCCATATAGCTGAGAAGTGCCGAACCAGAGCATCTGCTGCGGGGACATCGGAAGCCGAGGATACTGGCAACGGAACAGAAGGCTGCAGTCCGTAAACGACCTGAAAGGGAGAGCTGGAGGTGGACTCACTGATGTGTTGGTTGTGGGAGAATTCAGCCCAAGGTAGGAGCGTGGACCAATCGTCATGATGGATGTTGACGTAGTGGAGCAGGAAGGAGGTCAGGATCTGATTGACCCGTTCCACTTGGCCATTCGACTGAGGATGGTAGGCCGAAGAAAAGTCCAAGGACACTCCCAGATGTTTGCAGAGAGCCCTCCAGAAGCGCGAGGTAAACTGAGTTCCTCTGTCGGACACAATGTGTACGGGGAAGCCATGCAATCGGAATATGTGCTGTATGAAAGAGTCAGCTAGCTCCTGGGCAGAGGGCAGCCCTGCCATGGGAACGAAGTGAGCCATCTTTGAGAAGCGATCCACCACAACCCATATGACCGTATGTCCGGAGGATAAGGGTAAGTCCGTAATGAAGTCCATTGCGATATGTTGCCACGGAACGGACGGAATGGGCAAAGGCAGAAGACGTCCATATGGTAGGTGCTTGAGTGTCTTGTTCCGGGCACAGGATGGACAGGCTGAGACGAAGGTTGCGACGTCTTTATGGAGGGACGGCCACCAGTAGTGACGGACAATCGTACTCCAAGTCTTCTTCAGACCAGCATGGCCGGCGATCTTCGAGGCATGGCCCCAGTGCAGGACTCTCTGTCTGTCCGTATCTGAGACATAGGTTTTCCCAGGGGGTATCTGAGTTAAAGCGACAGGATTCACCGGAATGACTTTACTGGGGTTGATGATGGGCTGGAACGTCTCCTCCTCCAACTCCACGGGCACGAAGGACCTGGACAAAGCGTCTGCCCGCACGTTCTTATCCGCAGGCCGAAAATGGAGTTGGAAATCAAATCGAGCAAAAAACAAGGACCAGCGGGCTTGTCGTGGGTTCAGTCTTTGGGCAGACCGCAGGTACTCCAGATTCTTGTGGTCCGTGTATATGATCACAGGGTATACTGCTCACTCCAAGAGGTAGCGCCATTCCTCCAAGGCCAGCTTCACGGCCAGTAGCTCCCGATCCCCGATGGTGTAGTTGCGTTCGGGTGCCGAGAAGCTCTTGGAGAAGAATCCACAAGTGACCATCTTGCCGGAGGGGGAGTTTTGCATCAACACTGCCCCGGCTCCTGAGGAGGAGGCATCCACCTCTAAGGTGAACTGTCGGTTCAATTCAGGGCAATGGAGAACCAGGGAAGAAGCAAACGCCTGTTTCAAGGAGAAGAACGCGGCATCGGCCGCCGGGGGCCAGTCCTTAGGATTAGCTCCTTTCTTAGTCAAGGCATAGAGAGGCGCAGTCAAGGCAGAGAAATGCGGGATGAATTGACGATAATAGTTCGCAAAGCCGAGAAAGCGTTGGATAGCCTTCAGTCCGGAAGGAGGTGGCCAGTTGATGATGGCAGACACTTTCTCTGGGTCCATCTGCAGGCCAGTGTCCGAGATTACATAACCCAGGAAGGGAAGAGACGACTTTTCAAAGATGCATTTCTCGTACTTGGCGTACAGACGGTTCTCTCTAAGCCTCTGGAGAACTAGCTGCACGTTCTCTCTGTGGGTCTGTAGATCCGGAGAGAAGACCAGGATGTCATCCAGGTATACCACGACACAGACATAGAGGAGATCTCTGAACATGTCGTTCACCAATTCTTGGAAGACTGCCGGAGCATTACACAGACCAAAGGGCATGACACAATACTCGTAGTGCCCATCCCGAGTGTTGAATGCGGTTTTCCATTCGTCTCCAGAGCGAATGCGAACCAGGTTATAGGCCCCACGGAGGTCCAACTTGGTGAATACACGGGCTCCTCGGAGCCGATCGAATAGTTCGGGGATAAGCGGCAGAGGGTATTTGTTTTTTACGGTGATCTGGTTTAAACCCTGGTAGTCAATGCAAGGGCGCAGATCACCTTCCTTCTTCTTGACGAAGAAAAAACCTGCTCCGGCAGGGGACGAGGACCTCCGAATGAACCCCTTTGCCAGGCTCTCGGTGATATAGGCAGACATAGCTCGTGTTTCAGCAGGGGACAAGGGGTATATCCTTCCTCTAGGAGGCGTGGTTCCTGGCAGTAAATCGATGGCACAGTCGTAGGGATGATGAGGCGGTAGTACCTCTGACTCTTTTTTCTCAAAAACGTCCGAGAAGGACCAGTAGGCAGAAGGCAGTCCTGGTAGAGACTCTGGAACCGGAGGGCGTCGGACGGGCAGGATGGATTTCAGACATCTCTCGTGACACGAGGAGCCCCATCGGGTGATTTCACCTGTACTCCAGCTGACCGACGGTTCGTGTGTCCGTAACCATGGGAGTCCCAGCAGGATCTGATGAGACATGCGCGGGAGGACGTAGAAGGTGATCTTCCACAGGCTTGGTAATCAGTGAGTGTCAGAGAGAGGTCTCCCATCTACAGAGGCGATCACCAGCGGTTTCTCTAGTGGGAGGACAGGCACCTGGTACTTATCCACCGTGGCCTGCTGGATGAAGTTGCCTGCTGCTCCGGAATCGAGATATGCCTCTGCCGTGAACTGGGTCTCTTCTGTAGTGACTTGAATAGTCCAGGTAACGGAGTCTGAGAGAGTCCCAGCACCTAGGGTGGCCTCTCCTACCAAGCCTAGGCTTTGGAGTTTCCCGACTTCTCGGGACAAGAGCGTAGCAGGTGTGTGCCATCACCACAGTAGAAGCAGAGACCCTTTGCTAGTTGTTCTGCTCGGCGTTGCTCCGACTGCCTCAGGCGGTCAATCTGCATGGGCTCGTAGGTAGACGCGCCAGGTGACGCCGACTGGGGAGCGATGGACTTCTGTGGTGGGGAGGAGTGCCGTATCATACGCCTCTCGCGGGACACCTCTTTGGATCGTTCCTGAAAGCGAAGATCCACTCGAGTCGCTAGATCAATCAGGGCATCCAGGGTGGAAGGCACGTCACGACCAGCCAGCTCATCTTTAATGCGACCCGAGAGTCCTTCCCAGAAGGCGGCGGTTAGGGCCTCATTGTTCCACCCGAGTTCCGAGGCCAAGGTGCAAAAACGAATAGCATATTGGCCCACCGTCAGAGTCCCCTGACGTAGCCGGAGGAGGGATGAGGCAGAAGCGGAGGCGCGTCCGGGCTCGTCAAAGGTGCTACGAAGTGCCTGCAGGAACTCCTGGATGTTGGTGGTTACCGGATCCTCCTTCTCCCACAAGGGGTTCATCCAGGCCAGTGCCTCTCCCTCTAGATGGGACATCATGAACGCGACCTTGGCTTGGTCAGAGGCAAAAAGGTGCGGCAGCAGCTTGAAATGGAGGGAGCACTGATTTATGAATCCCCTGCAGGTCTTGGGATCTCCGGCGTACCGGGGTGGTGAGGCCAAACGAAGCTTGGAAGCATCCGAGGAGGCTGCCACGGGAGCTGCGGCCATGGATTGTGCAGTGGACACCAGAGATGCCAAGGACGTGGCCGTTGCTTGTAGCGTGTTCAGGCGGGTATCCACAGAAGACATGAAGGTCAGCATGCGGGTCTGGGTCTCGCGCTGTCGTATGAGTTCCTGCTGCAGGGCCGCTAGTGCTTCGGCGGGATCCATGGCCTGTTCTAGCTGTTACGTCCGGGTGGTGGAAACTCTGGACCGTACACCGGTTTCCCTTGAGGAGGCAGCCAGGCCGGTCACCCCGCCAGAAGGTCTGGATGCACGGCAGCCGAAGCACTGTTGGTAGTCAGACAGTCCGTAGGAGAGCTGGAAAGGTGGATGTCGTGGAACAAATGGAGTTCTGGACGGTAGTCCGGGTCACGAGGCTCAGGGTCCGAGGTCGGGTAGTAGGGTCAGGCGGGATCCGGAACCTGCTAAGCGATGGGACGGGTCACCAAACAGAGCCAGGGACTGGAGACTGGCGGAGCTGCAGAGGTGGTGGAACATCCGCCGAAATCCCCCTCAGGGTACTGGCACGGACGTGGTTCGGAGCAGCTGGCGTGGCAGGACAGGCTCTACGAGACAGTACAGGGTTAAGACAGAGCAAGCAATACAGGGACCTGAACTCCTAGTCTATCAAACACGTAGAACAGGCCCCGCCCACCAGGAAAGTGAATCTTAATATACCCTGTACCTGTCTATGCAATTTCCTGTTTCTAGGTGCTGGCCCTTTAAGAAAGGGTCAATGACCGCGCGCGCGCCCTAATGCGCATGCGCGAGGCCCGAGTACCAGAAGCCAGTCCAGGGAGCGGTGCAGAAGAAGCAGGGGTGCCCGGCTGGGTGTCCCACGTCGCAGAGGAGCGCCGGGAGCGGGGAGCTGGACGCATGGAGGCCGCTGTCGGGGGGAAGAGGAGGCCGGGACCGGAGTGGTGAGCAGGGGGCGCCGCCGGGGAGCGGGGAGCGGGCCACGGGGACCGGAGAGCGGGGCCAGGGGACCGGGAAGCGTGACATCCTGGAAGCAGCAGCTAGGTGCATAAGGATCGGTGTTCAGTGTGTTGGCTGTCCAGTGGCAAGGTGACACGTAATGCCAAATAGGGCACTTAAATAGGAGCATTGCTGGTCAGGTGCAGGCGCCAGAAGGGTGCTTCCTTCCAGATGAGCGTATGCACATACACAGTGACATAAGCGGTGGATAGGAAGCATATTGAAGTGCACGGAGAGTGTGCATGCACGAGCTTATGCCGGAATTTAGTGTGGCGCCCCTGAGGCTTCCGTCGCCACAGGTCATTGCACCCCATCCAGCGGTGTGATGCCCCATTCTGGGAGAGGAAGAGAGTGAACTCCGGTCCCCTGGTAAATCCACACTACACCCATTGCTAGGAACACACTGGGACCAGGGAAAGTGGCAGAAAACCTCCCATGCTGCATGCTGGGAGGGGCCGTAAGACCCATCCCTGCTCCTATAGGGTAGAACAGAGCAACTGGGGAGGTGGGAGGAGCCACAAGAGTGCAGACACAGAGAGGAAGTTCTAATTTAGTGAGAGCAGAGTTGGAGAGAGAGTGGGGAAGGAGGAGGAGGCCTGCCGGAGGCAGGCAAGGAGGAGAAGAGAAAGGAAAAAGAGCTCCAAGTCAGTCAGGAGCTAAGAAGAAGAAAGAGAAGCTTCCTGGTGAAGATCCTGGGACTCAGAGGGTCCAGGTGACACCAAGCAGAGAACAGAAGGGGTCCCAGGGCCACGGGTAGCTGTAGAGCTGCGGTGGCCTGTTCCACAAGAACATCGGTGGAGGGATCAAGCTGCAACAGGGGACGGTCCCTAGAAACCGGAGGAGTGCAAAATCATCTCCAAACAGTAAAAACCGAGGCCCAGGGAATGTTGTAAACTCCCCGGGCCACAGCCCACAGCAGTACCTCTAGAAAAGGGATAATCAGCCGACAGGTGACTCCCCAGCCTGGAGGCTGTTGTGGAGGCCAAGCCAGGTTCAACCTACCAAGGCAAGGCTAAGGAAGACAGCAGAAGATAGAGACACTTAAGGGAAGGGTACCGGCTTTTACTCTCTAATCACCCAGAAACGGCGGAGGTCCCTGACAGTGGTCCCAGCAGTCCAAGGGTCCCTGCAGGACTGTGACAAGAATTGTGAGTAAAGAACTTGAAACTGCACCCTTGAAGTTGCCTCTGTTATTTCCTCTGCAGAGACACTCACAAGCACCAACTGTGCCCCGGGGCATTGCTCCACCTGTGGGGAGTAGTACTACCATTGCTGCCATATCATCCCCCGGAGGCCTCATACAGCAGCGGCGGCCTATTAGCCGCATACCACAGGTGGCGTCACAAACACAAACCCCAAGTCATCAGCCATATTTAAACTGACACCCACCAGGGCCATGGAGCCGGGCCCCGCCACCACTGACGACCCCCGGACTAGTCCGGCCTGGCACCGGGTGTCCCATAGCCCTGGGGTGGGCGAGTCATTACCCGAGTAGCATAAAAGCGGTGTAAGTGCAAGAGGAAACTGTAGTGAGCACAGTGCAAAGGCTGGATTGCATGGAAGGTGGTAAAGTGGATTTGCAGTGGATGAATGGGAGTGCCTGGGTCCAAAAGGATAGTTATATCTATTGGAAAAAGGGGAAAAGAGTTAATATGAGAACACATAATGAAAAAAGGCAATACTTGCCACTAGGCACTGGAGGGCAGGTGCCTAGGGCGGGGCGTTCCAGGGGGTGGTGCTAAGACCAAAGCAAAAAAATAATATTTTTTTTGGGTTAATCTTTCTCCCTCCTCCAAACTCTTGATTAAATCCGGTGTCTTTTTGAGAAAGGAGGAGGCGCCGCAGTCATCAATATTCGTGTATAAGACTACATGCACACGCTGCAGTTTTTTCTGCACACAAACTGCAACCAAAACTGGAACCAAAACAGCACCCAAACTGCAACCAAAGCTGCACCTTGTCAGAGAGCCTGGAAATGTCTTAAAAAACGCTTGTAATGTAGGTGTGCTTATGGTGCGTTTTTGTCATTGCATTTTTTTAAAGGAGAAAAAAATATGATAGGAAAGGATAATGGATAGATAGCTAGAATAGATGATAGATAGAAAAAATAGAAAGAATAGCTAGATGGATGGATAGAAATATAATAAGAACATATAGAATAGATAAAAAAGAACAGAAAGAATACTCAGAAAGAAATACTAGAATAGCTTGATAGAGAGATAGCCAGCTTGGTTAACTTTTTTTTTATTTTTTTGGGGTAAAAAAAAATAACATAATGTCCCCCCCATTTTTCAGATCCAGCACAGGAACAGCAGCAGCTGCAGGCTGCAACCCTCAGCTCTCTGCTGTACCTTGCCTGGTTATGAAAAATAGAGGGGATCCCACACTTTTTTAAATTATTTGAGTTATTAAAAAAAAAAAAGTGTGACGTGGGACCCCCTCATTTTCTAATACCAGCCAAGGTGCAGCAGACAACTGGGATCTGATATTATTAGGGTGGGAAGGCCCATCATTATTTGGCCCTTTCCAGCCTAACAATAGCAGCCCCAGAACAGCCGCCCCAGAAGTGGCGCATCCATGTGATGCGCCAATTCTGGCGCTGGACCTCACTCTTTCCGTTGCCCTGGTGTGGTGGCTCCAAATAATAAAAGCAATGGTGATTGTTTATTCTACGAGTTTTGAAGAGATATCCCTTCTTCTTCCTCAGGAAAATCCACAGGTGGATTTTATGGAGGAAGAAGAGGGGATATCTCTTAGAAACGTGTAGAATAAACCATCACCATTGCTTTTATTATTTGGAGTGATTCTTTGTACAGCAGCGCGGAGTATACCACAATTATCCTGGTTTTTGTATTGCTTCTGCTGTTGGCACGTGAAATCAGCTGCAGCTGTTATATGTCTCTATACTGGTAGTGAGTCTCACAACCTTTCCTGGTGAACGGTTTTCCTATTAAAAAGTCACCATATTTTACACTGGTAAGACCCTATTGTGCTCCTTATATCCACAGCTTTTTCCTGTCTACATCCCTATCCTTATGGGGAGATAAGGTATGCACACCAGTGACTATGTAAGGGGAATACATGAAATAGCAGAAACTGCTGTGTGAATACTGACTTGAAAAATCCAATAGCTATATGTAAGAGTGAAAATGTGAAAAAATGGAATCTGCATTACTGCCATGAACATATGAATCAAGAGAAATTTAGCTACTGAATTGATCAATGCAATAGAGCCCCAACACTATGCCAAAGTATTTCTCTACGTTGGGGTCCCTAGCTTGTGTGTGTCCTCTCATGCAGTTAAAAAACTTACCGTGTATGGGAAGCTGAGACCCAGGCTATTTATGCGTATGATATGGATTGGCAATAGGTGTGGTTGGGGAGGGTTCACAAACGAAAAACTACTAACAAATAAGGAATAACGTTTGGAACACCATTCTAAGTCTGAACTGGGTGCAAAAACCTAAAAAAACATCACTATGGGGAGATAAGGTATGCACACCAGTGACTATGTAAGGGGAATACATGAAATAGCAGAAACTGCTGTGTGAATACTGACTTGAAAAATCCAATAGCTATATGTAAGAGTGAAAATGTGAAAAAATGGAATCTGCATTACTGCCATGAACATATGAATCAAGAGAAATTTAGCTACTGAATTGATCAATGCAATAGAGCCCCAACACTACGCCAAAGTATTTCTCTACGTTGGGGTCCCTAGCTTGTGTGTGTCCTCTCATGCAGTTAAAAAACTTACCGTGTATGGGAAGCTGAGACCCAGGCTATTTATGCGTATGATATGGATTGGCAATAGGTGTGGTTGGGGAGGGTTCACAAACGAAAAACTACTAACAAATAAGGAATAACGTTTGGAACACCATTCTAAGTCTGAACTGGGTGCAAAAACCTAAAAAAACATCACTATGGGGAGATAAGGTATGCACACCAGTGACTATGTAAGGGGAATACATGAAATAGCAGAAACTGCTGTGTGAATACTGACTTGAAAAATTCAATAGCTATATGTAAGAGTGAAAATGTGAAAAAATGGAATCTGCATTACTGCCATGAACATATGAATCAAGATAAATTTAGCTACTGAATTGATCAATGCAATAGAGCCCCAACACTACGCCAAAGTATTTCTCTACGTTGGGGTCCCTAGCTTGTGTGTGTCCTCTCATGCAGTTAAAAAAAAACTTACCGTGTATGGGAAGCTGAGACCCAGGCTATTTATGCGTATGATATGGATTGGCAATAGGTGTGGTTGGGGAGGGTTCACAAACGAAAAACTACTACGTTATTCCTTATTTGTTAGTAGTTTTTCGTTTGTGAACCCTCCCCAATCACACCTATTGCCAATCCATATCATACGCATAAATAGCCTGGGTCTCAGCTTCCCATACACGGTAAGTTTTTTAACTGCATGAGAGGACACACACAAGCTAGGGACCCCAACGTAGAGAAATACTTTGGCGTAGTGTTGGGGCTCTATTGCACTGATCAATTCAGTAGCTTAATTTCTCTTGATTCATATGTTCATGGCAGTAATGCAGATTCCATTTTTTCACATTTTCACTCTTACATATAGCTATTGGATTTTTCAAGTCAGTATTCACACAGCAGTTTCTGCTATTTCATGTATTCCCCTTACATAGTCACTGGTGTGCATACCTTATCTCCCCATAGTGATGTTTTTTTAGGTTTTTGCACCCAGTTCAGTCTTAGAATGGTGTTCCAAACGTTATTCCTTATTTGTTAGTAGTTTTTCGTTTGTGAACCCTCCCCAACCACACCTATTGCCAATCCATATCATACACATAAATAGCCTGGGTCTCAGCTTCCCATACACGGTAAGTTTTTTAACTGCATGAGAGGACACACACAAGCTAGGGACCCCAACGTAGAGAAATACTTTGGCGTAGTGTTGGGGCTCTATTGCATTGATCAATTCAGTAGCTAAATTTCTGTTGATTCATATATTCATGGCAGTAATGCAGATTCCATTTTTTCACATTTTCACTCTTACATATAGCTATTGGATTTTTCAAGTCAGTATTCACACAGCAGTTTCTGCTATTTCATGTATTCCCCTTACATAGTCACTGGTGTGCATACCTTATCTCCCCATAGTGATGTTTATTTAGGTTTTTGCACCCAGTTCAGACTTAGAATGGTGTTCCAAACGTTATTCCTTATTTGTTAGTAGTTTTTCGTTTGTGAACCCTCCCCAATCACACCTATTGCCAATCCATATCATACGCATAAATAGCCTGGGTCTCAGCTTCCCATACACGGTAAGTTTTTTAACTGCATGAGAGGACACACACAAGCTAGGGACCCCAACGTAGAGAAATACTTTGGCGTAGTGTTGGGGCTCTATTGCATTGATCAATTCAGTAGCTAAATTTCTCTTGATTCATATATTCATGGCAGTAATGCAGATTCCATTTTTTCACATTTTCACTCTTACATATAGCTATTGGATTTTTCAAGTCAGTATTCACACAGCAGTTTCTGCTATTTCATGTATTCCCCTTACATAGTCACTGGTGTGCATACCTTATCTCCCCATAGTGAGGTTTTTTTAGGTTTTTGCACCCAGTTCAGACTTAGAATGGTGTTCCAAACGTTATTCCTTATTTGTTAGTAGTTTTTGGTTTGTGAACCCTCCCCAACCACACCTATTGCCAATCCATATCATACGCATAAATAGCCTGGGTCTCAGCTTCGCATACACGGTAAGTTTTTTAACTGCATGAGAGGACACACACAAGCTAGGGACCCCAACGTAGAGAAATACTTTGGCGTAGTGTTGGGGCTCTATTGCATTGATCAATTCAGTAGCTAAATTTGTCTTGATTAATATGTTCATGGCAGTAATGCAGATTCCATTTTTTCACATTTTCACTCTTACATATAGCTATTGGATTTTTCAAGTCAGTATTCACACAGCAGTTTCTGCTATTTCATGTATTCCCCTTACATAGTCACTGGTGTGCATACCTTATCTCCCCATAGTGATTTTTTTTAGGTTTTTGCACCCAGTTCAGACTTAGAATGGTGTTCCAAACGTTATTCCTTATTTGTTACATCCCTATCCTGTCACAGCCAGCGGTCATACAGCATGGCTGCCAGCTGTGAGTGTGGATAGAGCTGCAGCGATCAGAATACACTAGGGTGAATCCATGACATTACAGCTACGGGTCCCGCAGTACGGCGGGTGTTGCATCAATGACATCATGGCCGGGTTCACTGCAGTTCAGGCCACTACTGAAGTGAGCCGCACGATCGATGGTGCCATAACTCAAGTGAGTCCTCCAGCTGCGGCTCACTTCAGTCGCGTCCTGATGTGCGCTCATAGGTGAGGACTCGAGCTGACAGCAAACACCTGAGTGACGGCACCGCCGATCACGCTGCTCACTTTAGTCACTCGGGTGGTTTGCTGTGATAGCTGGAGGACTCCAGCTGTGGAGCCTGTCGCTCCACAGCTGGAGTCCTCCAGCTGTCACAGCAAACCACCCGAGTGACTAAAGTGAGCAGCGTGATCGGCGGTGCCGTCACTCAGGTGTTTGCTGTCACAGCTCGATTCCTCCACTGCTGATAGAGCGACTCTTCAGTGCTGTACGATTTAGACACGCCCACCGGCGACTGTGATTGGTTGCAGACAGACAGCTGCCACTCAGCATGGGGGCTCATCACACTGCAACTAATCAAAATGTTGGAGTCAATATGTATGAGGCTAATGAGCGGGTCGGGAAGAAGATGAGAAGCAGGTGAGCAATGTGACAGCTAGTGATCGGTGAGTATGTACTGCTTGGGCAGAAAGAGAGAGAGAGAGAGCAAGAGAGACAGAGACACCTACGCGGGCACTGACACAGCACTGACACTGACACGGCACCGCCACTCACGGACACGGGCACGGGCACTACACCGACACTGACACAGCATCGACACTGACACAGCACCAACACTGACACAGGCACGACACTGACACAGGCACCCCGAAACAGCTGTCTGTGGATGGATACCTGGCCTTGGTATTTCCCTTGTCATATCTTTAAACTCGTCAAAGAGTTGGATATTGACTAAAAGGGCTACTTAATATGGTGGTTATGGTGGGACCTCAGTCTACTCTGCCGCAGGCCCTTCCTCCAACCAGCCTCTCTGGAGACTGCGGCATGATGAAAAAGGGTGGTCAGGGACTATTTACAAGACCCAATAGTTTTTGAGTTGGCCTGCAAGTTCTCAGCCATGTAATTTTTTTAACTTATAAAACGGGAACATCAACAGGGTCCCAACGGGGACTTGCAGAGAGGTAGCCGGGAACCGCTACCACGTCATACTCTTCATATTTAGGACTGGAAGGTGGCGGAGAGGGGTGGACATGTAGCTGGGCTCCCATGGTCACCCTTCTTCTTACATCCAGGGCAAACCACCCCCTCTCTCCGCAGTGCCGGGTGTATGTTACCAGCTCTGGGTTCCGGGTCCCGGTCGGGATGGCCCATAGGAAGGTGTGCGTAAACGTCCCTCTGTGACACGAAGATCTCTGCCTCCAGGCCCGGCTCGAAGATGAAACCCCATCCACGTCGGGGGTCGAAGTGCCGGACCTGGCCTTCCTATGTCGGGCCCCTTAACCGAAAGGTGGTGTTGTGGAGGTTATCTTTCTCCTGGATGGTCCGGGATAAGACTTCCGCCTTCCTCTTTTCACGGGCTGCGATTTCCCATCCCAGTTGGCGCTGCTGCTGCTCCCAATATGGAGCGCCTGCAGCCTGCTACCGAGTGACCTGCACAGGGCTGAGCCCAGCTGGAGCACCTCCATGCTGGCTACGACCGGCACCTTTGGCAGTGGAGGGCCCTGCAGTGATGTGGCTCATACGGCTGCCCCGCAGGCACATTTCCGCTGCACCTCAGCAGGCTGGGAGTTTGGGAGCGGCCAGCATTTCTTGTTGCGCCGGCTTCCGGTCGGGGACCGCCTCTGCCTTGGCCGGGTGGACTGCCGGGGCCATTGACATCTCTGGTGCGGCCTCCTCCAGGATCGGTGGCGGGTCCAGAGCAAGACGGGGCACCTTCCGGATGCTGGTGGTATGTGGAACTGGGGCCTGTGTCAGGGTGGTGATGGGATGACTGCTTCTTCAGGCTGGTCCTCGCGGGCCGGTGGAGCGGACTCTGCCGCCGGGTGTCGTGGCAGCGGACCGAGCGGGGTGGCAGCAGCAACCGATACGGGTGGCGAGGGAGGCAGTATGGAGGGCAGGGGCAGACCGGGTCCCTCAGCCTGATCGGCCGGTACCTCAGGGACATAGGGGCGTGGGGCGCTTATCCGCTCCTCCAAGGTTGCCTCCACTTCGCGTGCTCGCACGGCCGCAGCCAGCTCCTCAATCTCGGCCATCCACCGTTCCAGCATAAAGCGCGCCAGCGCCTGGATCCGGCGACACATCTGTGCGGTCTGGGCTTCTACCCATGCCGCGGTCCCAGACACGAGCTCCTGCACTACGGGCTTGTTGGACGGGTCGGCCATGTTGCTCTCACAGGGTTCAGGAACCAGAAGGGTGGCAGGGTCCTGGAGTCCCTGCCCTTTATCTGCTCGGTCACATGTCGCAGAATTTTCACCCGCCCCCCCCTTGGTCTTTTTCTGGCACTCCTCCCTCCAGCCGATAAGTTTCGTTTTTCGACTTCCGGCTTTGCTTTATGGCCATGTTCCCAGGGGGCGGGGCTTCAGCTTTCACGCTCTTTTCGCGGGGAAGAAGACCCTGGCGGGAATCTTCACGCCAAAACATGGTGGCAAGATGGCGGATTCTGAAAATTTGACAATGGATCACCGCTGGCTTCAATACAAGGCGCACTTCCACAAGGTAAGTGGATGGGTAAGTATCCTGTTCGTGATGCCAGAAATTGAGGTGTACCGCCCCGCTCTCGGCAGCCGAGCTGCTTGGATCCGGTCCTTCTGTGAGTGGCTCGAGGGTCTCCGGACCCGGGGGTCTCGCGGTCACTTCAAATGAAAAGGGGAGTGATGGGATGGTGGGTGTAGGACGTATATGTACGGGCGGAGCCGTACGGAGTTCGTGATGCCACCCACAGTATGTGGTGATATTGGACACCACCGCTGCAGTTACGGGGCACCCGGGGGAGATGTTGCGCAGCAAGTTATTAACCTCTCCGTGGGCAGGGATGGTGTCCTCGGGACCCATTGGGGACTGGTGGTGCAGGAAGATGGGCGACCGCAGGGTGCTGATGTACTCACTATTACAAACACACACGAGTCTCTGGTAAACCTCTAGTCCTGGCCGCAATCAGTTAATTAACTAGTTCCAGTCGCTTCTGGGCCTAGCTTCAGGGTCTGAGTAGCCCCCTGTATGCTCCGGTTTCCGAGTCGGTTCCCCGGGTCGGTACTGGTGGGCCACTACCCTGTCCCAGTCCACCTTGGTTCCACCGAGTCGTCTTCCCGACTTCTGCAGATAGAGACCGCCGTCTGCCTCCTAGCCAAAGGCACCAGAGCTCCTACCCTGGTGCCTGTCAGTTTTCCTTCAGACCTGACACACAGGTCTGACCTCCACTCTCACTGAACTCTGAAACTGGACTGACTGAACTGAACTGCTTTTTCCCCATCCCGGGCTGTCTAATCCTAAGTGGGCATCTTCCAACCGCCTGGTTTCGCTCCCTGGTGTGTCTATCAAGCCCTTTGGGGGTGACTAGGGTTTTAAGGTTGGCTGTGTTTCCTGTGAGGGAAGGGTGTAATGCAGGGCCCTATTTGTGACTACCTGGCTCGGCCAGGGAGTCACTCTTTGTTCTTGGCGTAGTCATCTTGGTCTTGGAGAAACTTGGTACAATTACGGTCCTGTAGCGCAGTTCTGAAAGTGGCAATGGATTCTTCTGTTTTTTTTCTTGAGAGAACTGTAGTCTACAGCCGGAATAGTATTGGAGAGTTAATCTTTAATCGTCCTGGTGTTTTACTCAATGTCAGTTATTTATTTTTGTAGAAAGGAGAGTGTGAGAAGAATTATATCAATAGAGCACTTATTAAGTATGCTCTCAAATTGATTGCAAAAATCCAGATTATCAGAGAATAGGGTCCGTCTCTTAATGACACTCTAATCCCACCGGCTTTCCTCTGGACAAGGTGATACTCCGCAGGTGTCGCAGAGTGCAATTCTAATGCAGTATGACTAATAGGAGCAGTACAATAATTTGGTCGCCAGATGCTGCTATGTGTTTTGGAAAACCTTTGTGTCCTTCATCAGTGTTATTACCAGCATGTGTAAAGACTGAGCCTCTCAGCTGAAGAAGGCTATCTCACTGTTCCTCACTCCAACAGCATCCTATCCCTGCACTATTCAAAGGAAAATGAGTGTGCGGCCTGTGATCAGGCCTTTATACAGCCTAAATAATGTGGTGCACCAGCCAATCATAGCCATGCCAATATATGGCACGCCTGCAATAGCTCTATAAATGCCCACAGCCTTTTAGGCTTGCTGATAGGTTGTTTTGCTGGCTTTTAACAAGCTTTATTTGACTGACAAAATGTAACAGAAATTGGAAGTACACTGAAATGTCTATGTTAGGTTCCGAGACCCGATCAACTAGTGTTCGACATGAACCTTGAACTTTATAGTCCGGGTTCGCTCATCCCTATTAGTGATAAAAATCATTGATGTGAGCAAGACTGTGCTCCTTCTCTTCATCATCGTTTTCTTTCTAGTAGCCAGGCCACACTCACAAGCTGTAGCTGGTCATTCTCAGCATTATCACCATTATTAAACTCTACTGCTTGTTATACTTCCTTCATTGCATAGTCAGTTATTCACACCTGCTTATGTGGCCAGTAAACAATAAGATGCATCTACACATCGACAAAGATGCTCGTGGTACAGTCTTTGTTGTACCATTATTTTGTAATGATTGCAATCTCTGCATCGTGCTCTTGTGACACCCTGGCAAAACCAGGTAGTCACAGAGAGGCCCCCGCATAACACCATCCCTCACTTAGGTGACACACAGCCAACCTGAAACACTAGACACCCCCCCTTAGGGAAAGATAGGCACACCAGTAGGCGGGACCAGGCAGTTGGACATGCCCACCCAGGGGTCTAGACAGCCCAGGCGGGAAAACAAGTAGTGAAGTTTGGTAGTTCAAGTTGAGAGGAGTGTGGGCTGGAGCTAGGTGTAGCTCCAGCAGAGGAAGTTCAAGTTGAACAGTGCCAGAGTCGGAGCCCTGGTGCCTTTGGCTAGGTGGCAGATGGTGGTCTCCAACAGCAGGAGACGGCTCAGCAGATCCGAGGTGGACCGGGACTGGGTTGTAGCCCGCCAGTACCGACATGGAGAACTTAAACCGTAGCACAGAGTGGGTACTCGGACCTTGAAGCCAGGACCGAAACCAGCGGCCTAGCTAATTAACCGATTGAGGGCAGAGTTATAGGTCCTGTCCCACCCAAAGTCCCTAAAAGAAGACGACAGACCACCAATAGGGATAAGGCCACCGCCAGGGCCCATAGATCCCACGGGCCAGCGTCTGTGGGCACGGCTCCTTAGGCTACATCTAGCCGGGAGCAGTTGTCGCGGGCGGAGGAGGGGACACCGCGCTCTCCCACCGCTGCTCGGGTCCGGCTGCCGCCGCTGCTGCGGCCTGCTGCTGCTCGGTGGCTCGAGCGGTGGGCCGGATCCCGGGGACTCTAGTGGCGCTCCTCGCCCGTGAGTGAAAGGGGGTTGTTGGGTGTGGGGATGGTTTATAGTCCGTGACGCCACCCACGGTTGTGGTGATTTGTAGCACCACCGCTGCTCAATATGGGGATCCCGGGAGTGGTGATGCGGAGCAGCCAGGTGTTATGTTGCCCCTCCGTGGGTAGGGGTTGGTGATCCTGGGGCCCAGTGATGGTGTGGAAGGTGCAGGGCCTGGTGGGCGCAGGGACGCGGGGGCAGCACTGTGCCTTGCGGCACTGTGGTACTCACTCAGCCTGAGACGTTGACACAGTTTTACGGTAAACCACACGGCTGGAAAGACGGTTCCCACGGACGGCTGCACTTGCTCTCCCAGCAGGTAACGGTGATGTCCCTCTGACCTGCACTTGATGTTTCTAAGTTGGTAGCGATGGGTTCCCACCGGTAACCCGCTCCCCGGCTTGGATATGAGCCGGAGGAGCCCTACTTTGCCCGCAGACGCTGGCCCTGAGGAGCTGGTGCCCTGGCGGTGGCGGTGTTCCTCACTAATGGTTGGACGGTTGTCTTCAATCGGGACTTGGTTGTTGGGGGATCGACGTCCCCTTCACTGACGGATTCGGCAAATTATGGCGACTCCTAGCCTTGCAGGGGTCCGAGAGGCCGCTGCCCTGGTGCTGACTGTCCTTCGTATACTGCTCCAGACCGCCGGGTCACTACTTGACCGCGGTCCTTCCAGCAACCTCCGAGCAGTCCCCCTCCAGACGATCACCGCTGTTGCTGACCTTGCTGACACTGTCCTGCACTTAGCTAGACTAACTTCAGGTCTTTCTACGTTCACTTTTACTCTCTTCTTCTTTGCTCCACTACCACTTCACTTTCACTTCACTTAGACTCTGTTGTTTACTCCTTCACTCCCCTAACTAGACTGCTTGGTTCTTCCTGCCTCCAGGGCTGTGTACTCCTCGGTGGGCGGAGCCAACCGCCTGGCCCACCCCCTGATGTGAACATCAGCCCCTGGAGGAAGGCAACAAGGATTTTAGTAGCTTTGGTGTTCCTAACTGGGATGTAGGGTGTGGTGGTGTGATGACCTGTGACCCCTGGCTTGCCCAGGGCGTCACACGGACTCCTGAGTTCCAGACCAGGCAGTCCACCATACACAAAGCAAGTGCAGAGGGAAAAGACAGCAACCACCAGCCCGGGTTAGGGACCTAAATGCAACCGGCTGCAGTGGCTGGCCACCAGCACCTTGGTTTACCAAAAGACTGGTGTGATTCATTTACTGTGAGTAACCAACCATTCCCCCGCACGTCCGGGCGCGCCAGCCTTTGCCATTGCCATACCCTGCACAAGGACACTGGGCCTCGGGGCAACCATCCCTACCCACGGAGGGGTTAACATCCAGCTTCCACTACATCTCCCCCAGGTGCCCCACAACAGCAGCAGTGGTGTCCCACCTCACCACACACCGTGGGTGGCGTCACAAACTTAATACGACCTAGCCCGTACATCTACATCACCTTTTTATTCGATGTGTCCACGAGACCCCTGGATCCGGAGACCCTCGAGCCACCCATAGAAGGGCCGGATCCGAGCAGCGGCGGCTGATGGCACAAGGGCGGCACACTCTCATATGGTGGAGACTAGAGGACTGGAATTGTTGTGCACCAATGTGAACTCTTTTGTTGACACATAGAGAAGCAAATACATTGAAGGACAGTATGCATTTCACAGCCCACTAGACTAATGTTTTGCATAGCTGCAACAATGATGCACAATTACAACGTACCAAGTGCTAGTGACTTTTCTATGGTTAAATCCGGTAAACATTACAACACTTATTGGAGCTCATCCCCTATCTCCTACACTTCCAACCAGAGGCATAGCTTGGGATTCAGCTTATGGATTGGTGAAAGAGTGGGCAGCTAACCAAGAAACCCTGATTACAACTACAGTGGCGTACCCTAATAGTGGTTTTAGGATAACCTCAGCAGATGACCAGCCTGTTACAAATTCCCTATCACTTGCGGAGGGGTCTTCTTGTGTTTGCACATCTGGAATTACTGCTGATATTACTCGAAAACAGAGTGTGCTGTCATTGTGCACATCACACAGTGCACACCATCCTGGGTCTAGCCCAACTCTTGAAACTAGCGTTACTGATTGCACTTTGTTTTAGGGAGAGGACAGAGGCTGTGACAGGGACCACAGCCTCTGCCCCCTGATGATGCTTTTTTGTGCATTCCAGCATGCATCAGGATTCTCAAACAAAGCAGCATCAAAAGGGAAGTAGGAAAAAAAATAGAATAGCAGTTAGATAGTGTAGTTAGGGAAGTTTTGTGAATTTGTAATGCAAGTATATTAGAAAATAATTTAGACTATAGCATTAAATAGATTGGGATGTAGAATGAAGAATTAATTGCCTTTGAACGACCCATTTAATTGCAAAAGATGCTCCAAAAGGTTCAACAGAAATCAATCTTTGTGAGACTGTGAGGTCTCGAGAGGTGGGGAACAACTACTTTCCTATCTAGATTCAGTAGTGAATTGAGTGCGTGTGAAGTGAGTATATTTGTATGGATATAACTGATTTAAGGCAAAAGTGTTGTCAATGAAAAGTAGAAAGAAACTCGGGTGAAAGAAACTTCAAACAGTTAGGAGAGCGTCCTGAATGCTTGCATTTGGAAACTAACCTGGCTCCTGGTTGTGCTTACATTAAAGAAAACCATTGTACGTACTTGTTTGTACTTCACTTGATTGAATGCAGGTATAGTGCTGATAAATAGGCTTATCAGCTTACATTAGTCAGAAACATGCACCTACTGATATGAGCTTGCAATAATATTTAAGTAGCCTACCTGACAGTGTAGCGCCTCACCATGATGTCCATCTGATTATAATTTTCACATTGATGAGAATATGGAATATAGAATCAAGCAGCATCTAAACACTGTTCTTGTGCCAGGATGCAGAAAAGATTAAATCATTAAAGCCCTTCATCTCCCCAGCTGATCTCTTTGAGCATCTCTCATATGAACCATCTCTGTGCTGTTTTCATTAAGTAGTCTGCAAGTTGCAGAAAGTAAGTTCATTATCCACATACACCTATGAATTAAGAGAGAGCCTTGATGATAAATAATTGAAAGGAGTGATGCATGGCTGATGTGAATGTATTGATGTACACCTACAAGAATACATAAGCCTCAGCACACAAGTCTATATGGTGGTTACATAAAATACTGGTAAAGAGTCTAATATATTTATTAATGAGGTATTATAATAGATTTTGGAGTATGGAAAAATATTTACTTTGTGCATTCATAATTAGGCATGACCGAATTCCAACTGTGACGTTTGGGGTTCATATCAAACATCGGGTGTCCAGCTCTCAAACTTGAACATCGATTGCCAACTAGAAATGAGTGAACTTGTTTAAAAAAGGTTCTCCAATCTAAAATTCAACAAAAGCCTTGGCTCGTTCGGGTTGGGATCGGATTCATAAACACTTTTCTCAAAAATCGGCAAAATTTGTCTTTGTTTGGAAACTGTTTGAGTTTACACTTCTGCAGAAACTATACACTTCCAACCCCATCATAGCCATGTCAAGTATTAGCATGACTGTGATTGGCCAAGGAAATCACTGTAAAAAAAAAACCCAAAACCATGAAGTAAAATGGTTGAAGCAGGACACACTTACCAGTCTCTGCACGACTGTAACACTACATCCGAGTCCGCTCATTATCCCTCATGTTTATTTACTGCTTCCCCCGCCTACCGTCTGTGATAGAGTCTGTGATTGGCTGCAACCAGAGTGTTGACATGCCGGCGACTCTAGTTGGTTGCCCTCACATTTGCTGTCTTTATGCCCAAGTGAAGTGTAAAAATAAATAAAGAAATTTAAAAATTGGAGCATATATTGATAAAGCATACAGCTACAGGCGCATTCCCCAACTGTGTGTGATATCTTGGCTGTGTATCAAAAAATGAGGGACCCCATGCAGCTTTTTTTAATTATTTAAATGAATAAATACATAAGTAAATAAATTATTATTAAAATAAAATGCTATTTTTAAAATAAATAATGTTAAACAACGGCATGCGGTCCCCCCCACTTTTGATACCCAGCCATAATAAAGCTGACAGCTGGAGGCTGATATTCTCAGGCTGGGTAGGACCATTGTTATTGGTCCCCAAAGTTTATAAATAGCAGCCTGCAGCCACCCAGAATTGTCACATCCATTCAATGTGACAATTCTACCACTCTACCCGGCTCATCCTGATTGCCCTGGTATAAATGACAGATAGCTGCCACTAAGCAGAAAATTAGTAATGGGAGGGGTCTTTGAGACCCCCCCATTACTAATCCTGTAAGTGAAAAGAAATATATACAAACACTGAAAAAATCCTTTATTTAAAATAGAATACAAAAAAAACCTCACTCTCTTTCACCCCTTTATTAACTGCAAAAACACCTAAGGTCCGCTTTAATCCACACAAGGTCCCACAACAATCCTGGCTGTGCGACATCCTAAAGTCGCAGCTAGCAGGCACAAAACAAGAAAGCCCACTGCGACTTCAGGCAGAGACTAACTGAGCCGTAGCTCTGAGTAGTGACATCACTGAATTAATGTAACTGAGTTGCATCAGACCTCACTGAATTAATTGAACTGACAAAAAAAAAAAAAACTGAGCTGTGACAAATGTTCAATAAACATGCAACATTACAAGCATGTGAATTGCAGCCTCAAGACTAGAAAAAAAAAAAAACTAGAAAAAAAACCAAGGAGAAAATTGTAGAAAAAATACCCTGACTATAAATAAATAAATTGCAAGTGCTTAATAAACAGGGTACTTAGTATATACATTTTTGCAAAAAGGTAAGAAGCTGTCTCACCTCGTCACGGTGTACCCATCTGAGACAGTCCCTAACCTACTAAAGTTAAAAACATATTCTGTACCTGACTTGTGTCATGTCAAAACTTCAATATGGATGGTAAAGTGGTCAGCTGGGTCCCAGATTAAATACACAGCAAAAAGTGAGAAGCAGGTAATTGTTCAGCCTCAGTATCAGGAGGGCTGCACCCCCAACTTGCATTAAAGCAAGATAACAGACAAAAAAAACAAAAAAACCATGAAGTAAAATGGTTGAAGCAGGACACACTTACCAGTCTCTGCACGACTGTAACACTACATCCGGGTCCGCTCATTATCCCTCATGTTTATTTACTGCTTCCCCCGCCTACCGTCTGTGATAGAGTCTGTGATTGGCTGCAACCAGAGAGTTGACATGCCGGCGACTCTAGTTGGTTGCCCTCACATTTGCTGTCTTTATGCCCAAGTGAAGTGTAAAAATAAATAAAGAAATTTAAAAATTGGAGCATATATTGATAAAGCATACAGCTACAGGCGCATTCCCCAACTGTGTGTGATATCTTGGCTGTGTATCAAAAAATGAGGGACACCATGCAGCTTTTTTTAATTATTTAAATGAATAAATACATAAGTAAATAAATTATTATTAAAATAAAATGCTATTTTTAAAATAAATAATGTTAAACAACGGCATGCGGTCCCCCCCACTTTTGATACCCAGCCATAATAAAGCTGACAGCTGCAGGCTGATATTCTCAGGCTGGGTAGGACCATTGTTATTGGTCCCCAAAGCCTATAAATAGCAGCCTGCAGCCACCCAGAATTGTCACATCCATTCAATGTGACAATTCTACCACTCTACCCGGCTCATCCTGATTGCCCTGGTATAAATGACAGATAACAGCTGCCACTAAGCAGAAAATTAGTAATGGGAGGGGTCTTTGAGACCCCCCCATTACTAATCCTGTAAGTGAAAAGAAATATATACAAACACTGAAAAAATCCTTTATTTAAAATAGAATACAAAAAAAACCTCACTCTCTTTCACCCCTTTATTAACTGCAAAAACACCTAAGGTCCGCTTTAATCCACACAAGGTCCCACAACAATCCTGGCTGTGCGACATCCTAAAGTCGCAGCTAGCAGGCACAAAACATGAAAGCCCACTGCGACTTCAGGCAGAGACTAACTGAGCCGTAGCTCTGAGTAGTGACATCACTGAATTAATGTAACTGAGTTGCATCAGACCTCACTGAATTAATTGAACTGAGTTGCATCAGACCGGCATCTCCTTGCAGAAAGACGCATTTTCTTTGCCAAAAGATTTGGTGTTGAATTTTATACACCAAATTCCTGCACAAAATCTGCATCTTCTGGCAAACAAATGCATCAATACCGCATCAAAACCACATTTCGTTTAGAGGCATTTTTTTGCCAGTAGATGTAGATTTGTTGCAGGAATTTGGTGTATAAATTTAAGCACCAAATCTGATTCTCTTGGCAAAAAAAAGTACAAAAACGGTTATGACGCCACTTTGCTGTGTTTTTCTGCCAGGAGATGCAAATTTAATGCAGAAATCTGGTGGGGCTAGTATTCTCAGGCTGGGGCAGGCGTACCGAACACAGACCTTTTCAAAAAACAGAATTTGGATTTTGAGTTCAGGTGTTTTATGTGTGCAAACCACCTGCTGGAGCAGCGCTGAGCTTGGGTATGCTCGGTGGTCAGCCCAATGTGAGCTGCTTGAAGTGTTTGAATGGCTCGCACTGGAAATAACAACAGCGTGATCAGATGTAGTGTGCACCAAAAAAAATGGAAACACCCTAGCCACCCTCCCCTGGAAATGATCTGTTTATGGCTGGCTGCAAGTTTGTGGAGACCAGAACTGCCCAATTAGTGACTTTCAATAAAGTTCACGTCAAGACTGTGTCCAGAAGTGAACTTTAAAAAAATTCTAGCTGTAACCCACTGAACCTCCAAAAGTCCTCTCATCTCTACTTTTCTTTTTTTGTAGCCCCCATAGCCCTTAATAACACCAGCCTCCCACCAGCTTACAAACACCTACCCCCCTGGCCCTTACTAACACATAAGTTTTGCCTCCCATTGAATTCAATGGTGTTCGGATATGTTCGAACTGTTTGGTGAACATCAGGAAAGTTAATGAATGTGAACTAAACCTTGACAAGTTTGCTCATCTCTACTTCCAACTGGATGTTCGGGTGCACCAGTTGAATAAAGCTTGTTGAAAGGCTGCAGTGTAGACAATCAACTAATGCTTTGGCTGTGGTCACTTCCAGAGCCATCACAGCCATGCCAAATACTGTATAAAAGTCAGATCATGGGTTGCAACCCATTTTGAGTTCTAATCCTGGTGCAGTGAAGAGTAGAGTTAAGCGATGTTCGAGGTTCGCCAATTTTATGTTCGAGTGATTTTTGGGGGTGCTCAAGATCGAACTTGAACGCGAGCTTTTTGCTGTCGAGAACGGTTCGATCACCAAAAAGCCTAGCTTTTTTTTTCAGTGTATAGTGTGCGGGGGATGCGGTTTAGATCTGTGGTGCACTGCTGAGAGAATGCTGATCGCCATATTTTTTTTTTCCCTAAGCGCGCATGCAGTGGGGCGGGCCAGGATGTCAGCTAATCCCAGACACACACACAGCTAAGTGCATTTTTGCCAGACAAGCAAGGGCATGTGTCATAGGCTGTGAATGTCACATGTCCTTGCTTTATAAAATACGGCCATTTCCCCTGTCGCCGCCATTATCTCCTTTGTGCGTGTGGGTGACAGTCACCACTCACGCTGCTGCCGCCAATCCTGTCTGTGCTATAGACATAGTGCAAGCTACACAGTGCTGTAGGGATTAGGGACTGATGGTTATTTCAGCCCTTTTCAGGGCTGATTTCCAGGCGTTCATAGCCATAGCTGCTAGGCAGGTCCATGCAAACGCTGTGTACAGCTTTAGATAACAGCGTCTGTGTATCTCAGCTCAGGGAATTCCTTGCTGCATTTCATCATTAGGAGGGATAGAAAGTGAGGCTTCCTTTCCTTCCCTGGTACCCACAGAACCCGGGCACTGTACCCACCTGCCCACTTTGGCCACGCATTTTTTTGCCCAAAGAGCTGACACTTTTGCTGCCATCTTAAAAGTGTCTGGAATAGTAACCTAGTTTTCCTTTCCTGTCCTGGTACCCACAGAACCCGGGCACTGTACCCATCTGCCCAGTTTTTGCCACGCAATTTTATTTGCCCAAAGAGCTGACACTTTTTCTGCCATCTTAAAAGTGTCTGGAATACTAAGTTACTGTTCCTTTCCTGTCTACTGACCCACAGAACCCGGGCACTGTACCCACCTGCCCACTTTTGCCACGCTATTTTATTTGCTCAAAGAGCTGACACTTTTTCTGCCATCCTAAAAGTGGCTGGAAAAGTAACTTAGTATTCCTTTCCTGTCCTGGTACCCACATAACCCGGGCACTGTACCCACCTGCCCACTTCTGCCACGCAATTTTATTTGCCCAAAGAGCTGACACTTTTTCTGCCATCCTAAAAGTGTCTGGAATACTAAGTTACTGTTCCTTTCCTGTCCAC
The DNA here is from genome assembly GCF_048569485.1 of Anomaloglossus baeobatrachus. NCBI lineage: Eukaryota > Metazoa > Chordata > Amphibia > Anura > Aromobatidae > Anomaloglossus > Anomaloglossus baeobatrachus. Next base: position 100,432,455 of record NC_134362.1, read on the forward strand.
TGACCCACAGAACACGGGCACTGCACCCACCTGCCCATTTTTTGCCAGGCTATTTTATTTGCAAACTGTGCTACCACTGTTACGGGCATACAAAAATTATCAGGGATAGTCAGTGTTGGTTCTTCAGCTGTCAATAAAGCTAGACCACCTCTGCATTGTACACACCTGTCCATTTTTGATACCCAATTCAAATTGCAAACTGTGCTGCCACTGTTACGGGCATACAAAAATTGTCTGGGATAGTCAGTGTTGGTTCTTCAGCTGTCAATAAAGCTAGACCACCTCTGCATTGTACACACCTGGCCATTTTTGATACCCAATTCTAATTGCAAACTGTGCTGCCACTGTTACGGGCATACAAAAATTGTCTGGGATAGTCAGTGTTGGTTCTTCAGATGTCAATAAAGCTAGACCACCTCTGCATTGTACACACCTGGCCATTGTTTGCCGGCTATTTTATTTGCTCATAGAGCTGACACGTTTTCTGCATCCTAAAAGTGTCTGGAATACTAAGTTAGTGTTCCTTTCCTACCAAGCAAGGTACAACACATGTGCATTCTACACTTCTCTCCATTTCTGCTACGCAATTATTAAATGCAGGTAATCCAGCCAATCTGTGACGCACGTGCAGGCGTGGATATAATGTTGCCTTCATCCAATGCTGGTTCTCTTGATGTCTGTCAGAGCTCAACAATACCCTCTGTTTCCACTTCCAAAACAACTGACAACATGCCAATCACACTCCCTGTTGCGGGTAAAGGGGTGGAAGTTCAGCGTGAAAAAGCATGTGTGACTGCTGTCCCCACAGTCACACAGGATGAAGATCATGCAGATGCACTTGATGGGGCAGGCGGTGGTTGCACAGCCCCGCTAGCCCGCATTGTAGCACAGTGAAATTCCCATTGCGACTTATGCTTCATTTAAAGTCGTGTACAGGGTGGGCTCCCCAGTATGCAGCAAAACCATGCAACAGGAAAAGGACTCTAGGCAGTTGGGTTGATTAATGATTGTTTAACTTTCCCAAAACAAACAATAAGAACCATGCATAAAACTGAAAGAATAGAACAATCTATTCAGTTGCCTACTACCTGGTAATCCCTCTGCGTAGCAGGAGTAATTGTGTGTGTGTGTGTGTGTGTGTGTGTGAACACGACTTACCAGTGGTGAATCACAAGAGCTTACAACTTATCTACCTAAACATAGACAAAACCCATTACCCCCCCCCCCCCGATTACCTAGCTGAAGCCTCACAGATAAGGCAGATGATAACAATGTGAATGCAAACCATACAGCTCAGCAACACAGTCATGGAAATCTTGTAAAGCAAAAGTCAATGCAAACATGTGTCGCTGTCCGTCTATGATTTAAACTGTAAGTGAAAATTTGACAGTGCAGAGGCAGCAAGTCTTATTGTCTATATAGTCGGCCTAACCAGAACAGATATGTGTTTTGCTAATAAAACAAAGTGTTGCGTGCACGCATTACTGTCTGGGCCCAGCCTACCGTACCCGGGTACTGTGGTGTCCAGTTGCCATAAATACAGACTTTACGCTCCGCTCACGGTAAACAGCATAGACAGCACTGGAAGAATGTCGGTCTTTGGCACAGGATGCTGCTCACAAGCGTTACGGTCCTCCTTACCAAATTCCAACATGACTCCCCTCACAATTGAACGAAGTGTTTCCGCGGTGGCTCCTTGCTGTAACACACACCTTTAGCTTTTCTTTCTGTTCATAGACAGCTTCTCCAAGTCTACAGCCGAAGACCGTTTTGCTATTGCTATAGTGACCAAAAAGACAAAGGTAGATGCAAAAAAACAGCAGCCCCTTGTGTGTAGTCTGCAACAATGCATGCAATGAACGGCAAATAAGCATGTTGCATTGACAGTGGATAAAGCTGAGCAATACACCCTCACACTACTAATTCATATCCATGTGACACTTCATGGACGAAGTACTCAAAGTTGTGAGTTTTTGCCTTCTACTTAGAGATTGTTGACATATCTTACAGATTACATGACTTGGGTGATCCTTTGCAATGTCAAAAATCCCCAGGCTAGGCATGGCTTAGAGCCCATGCGACCTGCAGAGGCACCACAACTTCTGCTCAGAGGCAGAGTTGTGGGCGAGGATTCAGTTGTTGACGTGCTTCCAGGACTTTGTCTCTGTCCGGGAAGATGCAACGTAACCTCGTCGTCAGTAGCATCCTCCTCCACCTCCTCTGCTGACCTCATCGACTGGGGGACTTTGGTTTGACCGTAAGTGGGGTCTCCAACCTCATCATCACCCTGTGTGTTTTCATTACCCTCGTCCTGAGTCCTCCGAGACAACCTCTTCCTGCCCTGACCGAATAGTAAAGTTGTCGTTCCAATCAGGTATCTGAGTCTCCTCATCATGATCCCCATTATCTCCACCAGGAGGGTTTACTGTTTGGGAATGAGTGTGTACATTATGCTCAGCACCTTCTTCATTGGGGCCTGGATCCAACTCACAAAGCTTCTGGGCATCTGTGTAGATCATTTCCCCTGTCTCCTGGAACTCGCTGCCTCAACAAGTCAGATTATCTGCTACACCAGCAAGCTTCAAACGGAAACTGAAAACTCATCTGTTCAGAAATGACTATAACCTGTAATGACCCCACCACTGTGCGTAGCTGCCGCCCAACCTACACCTCACCTACTGTCTCCTCCCCAAAATCCTTTTACAATGTAATCCCGCAAGGGCAGGGCCCTCTTCCCTCTGTACCAGTCTGTCTATTGTTACTTGTATATGTATTCTGTATGTAACCCCCTTCTCATGTACAGCACCATGGAATCAATGGTGCTCTATAAATAAATAATAATAATAATAATTATAATAATAACTTCCTTGTCTGTACTCACTGCAGTTTTGGAGCAGACCTCTGATTCCCAGGCTATAATGTGACTGAACAGCTCTGCAGACTCAACCATCTCTATTACCCCATACTCAGCAGGGCTGGTGGCAACTTGAGAGCTGTTAGGAAGCAAGTGCGATTGGGTTGACACCACAGAGGAATGTAGTATTTGGGATATTGAACTTGAGGTGGAGGAGAGGCCACTTTATGGAGCACTTGAGATCCATTGAAGCAGATGCTGTTTTGGTGCCTCATCTACATTTGTTAGCGATGGTCGTGTCCGTGAAAAAAGGGATCATATCAGATTATCCATGGGAAGAAGTACACCTGTTCTTTTGGCTGGTATTTGTTGTTACGAATCGGTGCCGCCGTAAACGCAAACAGCCTGCTGCGGTTCCAGTTGCGCCTAGGCGTCAGCTGCCATTTTGGCACGTGCCTCGGGTCGTCCAGCTGGCTGCTTTCTCCTCCACGTCTAAGTGTGGAGAGGCGAGTAGTGCGCATACGTGTGCCGATTTACCCCAGCCGCAGCCTAAGTCCAGTGTTTCGCCTAGTGAGTATGCTCAGCCTGACTGTGCCATTCCTGAGGCAAAGTCCTCAGTTTGGGCTACAGCGCGTGCTCCAACACTTAGTGCGAAAAGCATCTTTGCACAGGTACTTGGACTCCGTGCCATGTCTAAGTCCTCTGTTGTGCCTAAACAGCATGCTGAAGATGAGCATGCTCAGCCACTTAGTGCATCAGAGGATATGTCCAGTAATGAACTCTTTGGCCCTGCCCCTGACGAGGCAGGCCCATATAGACTACAGGGCAACAGGTGTCCTGATGATGTGGCCAGGCCACTCTGGACGGGCATGCAGAGGCCCGCCCCTATGACTTGTCACCTCATTATTGTTGGTCAGACGATGACGACTGGTGAGGTGTTTGGGTCGTGGCTGACATGAGGTCCTCATTGAAGTTGCGGTTCCGAATAGGCCGCTGGTTATGCCACTGATGACGTGTCACTCTGCTTTTGTCTCCAGGAGGTGCATTGTGGTCCACCCTTGATTGTGGCGGGCCCAGGTTATAAAAGGGTCTGGAGCCAACAAGGAGGTGCGCAGTCTTCTATTATGCTCAGAAAGAGCACACCTCCATGTGTTGAACCCATTGCGGCTTTAGGCCAGAGGTAGGCAGGGATAGGGCGTCGGTGCAGGCCGCCACCACAGTTGGTAACGCAGAACGGTTAAGACCAGCTCCTGTCCTACCAGTCCTGCTAGTGCAGCCCAGTGGCATTAACTGGGCTGCTCCTGATGCACCTGCTGTCCACAGCTGTAGCCCCTACGCACACGGACAGCATACTCAATGGCCCCTGTGTTGTTAACATTGAGTTCCTGGGCTGGGTGTGTGTGTGGACCCTGTGACGCTAACAGGGATCCCAGCCTCCAGATCCGAGTGTCGTCTAACTCGGTTCAGGCTACTATTAGTTTCAGAGCCACCCAGCTGGGTGTGAACGGTGGAAGTGAGCACGTGGCCGCCGCAGAAGCCCATGTAGGCCGGGATGGTGGTTTAAAAATTGCTGGACAACCAAGTTCAACACGTGAGCCATACAAGGCACGTGTGTCACATTGTCACGGCGTAGGGCTGCAACCATGTTTGCATCATTGCCGCACCCAGCCTTCCCTGGCTGCTGGTTGAGTGGTTACAACCATTGATGAAACTCGGTCTCACTCTCCAGAGCTTACCGTCCACAACTCCTCAGCGGTGTGACTCACATTTCCAATACATTTCAAAGAAAAGAGTCGACCACCTGATGTCGTTGAGCTCTGCTGCCACCATAGTAAGGAGGTGTGTGGGATTCCTTGTGCACAGTTACAACGCCGGTGGCCTTACAATACAGGTTTTGAGCGGAGTTTGAGGACCTAGACGAGGTTGAGGAGGCAGAAGCAGTGTAGGAACTTCTACATACAGAGGAAGGATTGACACACAACTCGTGGGGACAGAAAGACTTGTAGAGCAGACCCTTCTCCATCTCTCACCATAGTTACCCAGTGTCCAGTCAGCGACATGTAACGCCCCTGTCCATGCTTACTGGTCCAAGTATCTGTGTTGAAATGCACCCTGTCACACACAGAGTTTCTCAAGGAAGCGGTGATGTTGTGTGCAACATGCTGGTGTAGCGCGGACACGCCTTTGTTGGAGAAGGAGTGGCGACTGGGCATTGGCTCTTGGGGCACTGCGATGGGCATAAGGTCTCAAAAATCCTCTGTGTAAAAAGGGTGAAAAGGCAGCATTTCTGTAGCCAACAGCTTGCAGATGCTGAAAGTCAACCTCTTAGGCATGTCATGCCCTTCTAAAATCATGTAAAACACAGCAAGGGAACTCCAACCACTGTCCCCCTCGTTTTCAAAAATTGGGCCACACACACACACCACTTGACTGGCATCAGTTGTCCACCATTTTCAATCCTAAAAAGATGCTTTGCATGATGCACTTTCAAAAATACACCTGCCTTTCGCCTCCCCTGGATGACACAGGGGTAGAAAAGTCCTCTGTGATCCATGACTTCCTCATCTTGATGAACGTTAGTCTGTCCACATTGTCAGTGGACAGATGCGTGCGCTTATCTGTCAGCACACCCCCAGCAGCACTGAAGACACGTTCCGAGAGAACGCTGGCTGCGGGACATGACAAGATCCCCAAGGCGCAAGTGGCGAGCTCAGGCCATTTATCCAGATTGGAAGCCTAAAATGAGGAAGGCTCAAGTTGCACAGTAATGCCATCGATGTTCACTTGCATATACTCATAGATCTGTGTCTCCTGCTCTTTTTCCTCGTCCAGCTGTTTTGTTTTCACATGAGTATTTGTCCTTGTCACTTTCCCATGTGTTTGTGTTGTCTTGTGGGACACCATTGAAGGTGTTTTCTATGTGTTTTGTGTTTGTGATTGCCTCCCATTGTTTTCAATGGGGTTAGAGAGGTTCATCGAACGGCTTGTCGAACCGAACTTGTACGCTGCCTCCGTTCGACGAACCGAACCGAACTCGAGCTTCTAGAGGGTGGCTCATCTCTAGTGAAGAGTGCTCTAATACTGAGACGCCCTGACAAAATCAGGGTGTCACAGATGACTGTACCCCTACAGGGTGCAGGAATCACCTTCTCCTTGGAATTCTACCAACATCCCACACACAGGTACAGACACCAGCCACAAGGGCCTAGTCACCCCCCCGGGACAAATAGGGACAGAACAGTGGGCGGGGCCAGGCAGATGGTGACACCCACCTAGGGGTCCTGAGGTTTCAGGGGAGGGAACACAGCAGAGAGTCTAGCAGAGGAAGTGAGAGGAGTGAAGTGGTAGTCGGGGGTTGTAGCTCCCGGACTACCGGAGCTGACTAGGTAGCAGACGGCAGAGCAGGGCCACAGGCGATGGACATCCAGGTGCCGGAGACCTAAAGTGGACCAGGGCAGGGTTGTAGCCGCCGGTGCTGACAGCGGGAATCCGGTTCGGAGGCCGTGCACAGACAGGGTACCTGGCCCCCAGGGCAAGGAAGGTTGCAAGCCCCTCTATAGTTAACCAGCCGGGGACAAGGTTCCAGACTTTGTCCCGTTGACTGCCCAGACAGAGCGAAATGGAAGCCCAACGAAGGGGATAGGGCATCTGCCAGAGCCCACAGAGATCCTACGGGTCAGCTTTCGCAGGTCACAGCTCCCACAGTACATAACACAGGGAGCGAACTTCTCCCGTTTTAGGCGGATTAAGTGACCACACAAGAAACTACAAGTGCAGGAGGAAGGGCCCCTGCCCTGTCTTCCCGTGTGCGGGACCCAGCACACCCCTCCGGAAGCGACTGGCATCTGGCCTTGGTTTACAATACGGACTCTGTGTGTTTACTGACCCTTCAAATCAGCACCAGCTCATCCAGCACCACGACTACCAACTGTGAGTTCCCTGCTTTCTGCAACCCCCTCACAATACCCTGGGCCCCGGGATTACACCTCCCCTACCCGTGAAGGGGATCCCACCTTTCTGCCCCGCTCCATCAGCCCCGGGCACCCACATACAAGGCAGCAGCGGTGTCACCATCCCTCACTGCAACCCTCAGGTAGCGTCACTGACAAAGACTCTATCCCCTGTAAATAACCCCTTTTCACTCGTGGGCGACGGACAGCTGCATGAGCCCCGGATCTGACTGCCACTCGAGCAACAGCCACCGCCTGGATCCGAGCGCCTCGAGCGGCCCCCCGGTTGTGGTCTGTCCCCCACCCACGGGCTCTAATATCATCAGCTTAAATATAGCCTGGTGCTTTACTTCTCTAATACTGTCTTGTGCAACACTGCTTTAATACTGCCTGGTGCAATACTGCTTTAATACTGCCTGGTGCACTACTACCCTAATACCACTTTAAAAGAAAAAAAAAACTACAAACCAAAAATGGAATTTCTTTATTATACTGACACAAAAACAAGAGAATCAAAAGTGATCAGAAAGTCATATGCAAAAAAATTATAGAAATTAAATGCCAAACTGTCCCTCAAAAAACAGTCCCTAATATGGCTCATTCGGAAAAAAAATAAAAAAAGTTAGTTCTCTGAATATGGCTATGCAAGTTTGAAATGGTGCTTCTTCCCTTCCGAGCTCTCCTGTTTGTCCAAACAGAGGTTTCTGACCACATGGGGTATCAGTGTACTTAGAAGAAACTGGGTAACAAATTTTAGCATCCATTTTTTTGTGATATTTCTTGTAAAAGTGAATAAATGGGGGCTAAAGCAACATGTTTAGTTAGAATGTATTTTTTTTTTCATTCTGTGAAGCATCTGAAGTGTTAATAAACTTCTTGGATGTGATTTTGAGCAATTTGAGGGGTACAGTTTTTAGAATGGTATCACATTTGGTATTTTCTGGGTCGGCCACAGGGCTGTAACACTACTTCTGGGGCCGCTCATTACCCTCATATATATTCACTGCTTCCTCTACCCACTGGCAGTGGCGGTATCACTGGTTGGTTTCAGTCAGACTATGCGCCCCCAGTCTGTGTGACAGCATGTCTGACTACTTGGAATCACACACACTATCTGCGTACCTATAGTCGTGTAAAAATAAAAAAATTGCCATAGGGTCCCACCATGTTATGATACCCAGCACAGATAAAACATACAGATACAGGCTGTAGCCCCCAGCCGTACGCTTACAGTGGGGAAAAAAGTATTTAGTCAGCCACCAATTGTGTAAGTTCTCCCACTTAAAAAGATGAAAGAGGCCTTTAATTTACATCATAGGTAGAGTACAGCTATGAGAGACAAAATGAGACAACAAATCCGGAAAATCACCTGGTCTGATTTGGCAAGATTTGTTTTTGCAAATTATGGTGGAAAACAAGTATTTAGTCATCTAAAATCATGCAAGATTTCTGGCTCTCACAGACCTGTAACTTCTTCTTTAGGAGGCTCCTCTGTTCTCCACTCATTACTTGTAATAATGGCACCTGTTTGAACTTGTTATCAGTATAAGAGACACCTGTCCACAACCTCAAACAGTCACACTCTAAACTACACTATAGTAAAGACCCAAGAGCTGTCGAATGACACCAGAAACAAAATTGTAGCCCTGCACCAGGCTGGGAAGACTAAATCTGCAATAGGCAAGCAGCTTGGTGTGATGAAATCAATTGTGGGAGCAATAATAAGAAAATGGACGACATAGAAGACCACTGATAATCTCTCTCGATCTGGGGCTCCATGCAAGATCTCACCCTTTGGGGTGAAAATGATCACAAGAATGGTGAGCAACAATCCCAGACCCACACGGAGGGACCTAGTGAATGATCTGCATAGAGCTGGGACCACCGTAACAAAGGCTACCATCAATAACACACTATGCTGCCAAGGACTCAGATCCTGCAGTGTCAGACATGTTCCCCTGCTTAAGCCAGTACATGAATGAATTAACATAAATTGACTTTGTTCTCTACCATGATAAACATGTTGATTAAAGGCCGCTTTACACACTGCGATATCGGTCCCGATATCGCTAGTGTGGGTACCCGCCCCATCTGTTGTGCGACACGGGCAAATCGCTGGCCGTGCCGCACAACATCGCCCAGATCCGTCACACATACTTACCTGCCCGGCGACGTCGCTGTGACCGGCGAACCGCCTCCTTTCTAAGGGGGCGGTCCGTGCGGCATCACAGCGACGTCACTGAGCGGCCATCCAATAGAAGCGGAGGGGCGGAGATGAGCGGGACGTAACATCCCACCCACCTTCTTCCTTTTGCATAGCGGCCGGGAGGCAGGTAAGGAGAGCTTCCTCGTTCCTGCGGTGTCACACGGAGCGATGTGTGCTGCCGCAGGAACGAGGAACAACATCGTTTCTGCTGCAGTAACGATTTTTGAGAATGGACCCCCATGTCACCGATGAGCGATTTTGCACGTTTTTGCAACGATGCAAAATCGCTCATCGGTGTCACACGCAACGGCATCGCTAATGCGGCCGGATGTGCGTCACCAATTCCGTGACCCCAACGAGTTTGCATTAGCGATGTCGTAGCGTGTAAAGCCCCCTTTAGTCTAAATAGACAACCAATTATAAATATAAACGTTTTTATTACATGTAACACAAATGGAATGGAATCACAGAGACAGGAATAGTTAAAAACAATGAAGACAAGACAGGGCAGTGTGAATCATGCAAAAAATGGATAATAAATATGGATATTATACTCAATTTGAAAAGATTTATAAACAGACAGAGATTGATGTGGAATGTCGATGAAAATCACACCAATATACAGTGTAATATATCAAAACTATACATCACATACATTGAAATACATATCATTAGCAATCACAGGAATTTTCCCCACATAAATCACTTAAGGATTGTAACACCAACGGCCAAAAACCGGGAAATATAACCTCCAGATGTTATACAAGTTCATGCACTAAAATGCAGTAAAAAGCCAGTGATAGCTATAAGTATACTGTATCACAATGCATACATATGGAAAAAAAATAGAACCTTATAAAAGGGAACATCATGTTGCCAACAGGCATACCAATGGTTAATACCTAAATATCGAATACCTAAATATCCGAGTTCGCGAATATCCCAAGAATAGGTCACCGCTATTCGACTATTCACGAATATTCGATGCACAATGTAAGTTTATGGGAAACCTGAATAATTTCACGTCTGACCTAAGGGCGAGCTGTGGTGACTGAGGAAAAGGCTGAAATGGATGGGAAAAGGCAGAAACAGTATGGGCACAGCCTGTAGAAGGTGCCTGACTGCATTTCTGGTGTCTTTGAATAACGTGGCCAGAGCAGCTTGTGGCGTTTACGTAGTCGCCAGAACAGCTCTCAAACCAAAGTAAAAGAGGAGAAATTGTGAAGAAACAGTTTGTAGTGCCTAATCACTGTAATAAAACGTAAAATCAAGCCCCGACCTAAAAAAAAAAACCTTTAGCATATTTTCACACGTTAGAACAGGGAAAGGGGGAAGCAATCAAAAAGCCCAAGTATTAAAAAGACAAATATATTCATCATAATTGATTTTTATTGAAAATTGATAATAAATATACAAGTACTTATTGGGACAACTCATCAAGCATCAAAAATAGACTATAACCAGAACCACATCATATAAAATATATATGTGTATATGTATACGGGTTCAAATACCATATATGGGCTAGGAAATAATATTCTATGGATCTAAGACTAGTACAAGAATGCAATAGATATAATTTCAGACCACTAGGGGTCACTCTTGGTACATCAAGAGATTCTATAGCTACAATGCCTATGAGTTTACAGAGAACTTACCGCTAATGCTAGTAAAAGCATATCCATACATAGCCCATCCATGGTATGTCCCTAATAGAGACGTACATATATGTAAATTATAATACTGAACCCATAAATGCTGGAGCAGCAGTTACCGTTAGTAGCGTGCGGCACCCGAAACATGTTTCGGTTTCTTCGTCAGGGGGCGTGTCTGACAGACCGGACATTACTGGTGATGGGGGATGTTGAATCCCTCTACACCAGCATTGTACATGAAGATGGTATTTATGCCACTAAATTCTTTTTTAACACAGCAAGTATGTCCCCCGAGATGTGTGGGCTGGTGTTGAGTCTGCTCGAATTCTCCCTAACTCATCATTTTTTTATTTCTTTGGGGTCCTTCTACTTACAGCTCCAGGGTACTGCAATGGGGGTGGCCTTCGCCCCGTCATATGCAAATTTATTCCTGTGGCAGTGGGAGAGGGAACTCCTCCTGGCAGATTGGGAACTGTTGATGGACCGTGTCCTCTTTTGGGCGCGTTACATCGATGATATCTTCCTGATCTGGCAGGGGTTCGTTGATGAGCTTAATTTGTTTATGCAAGGAGTAAACTCGAGTAGACACAACATTAAGGTCACCTATAACTGGTCATTTGACCAAATTGAGTTCTTGGATATCATGGTAAGGAGAGACACTGATGATGTCCTGCAGACGGACCTGTAACGTAAACCGACATCAACTAATATGCTTCTCCACGCATCTACAGCACATCCACGTTTCATGATCAGCTCAGTACCTACTGGACAGTTCCTCCGACTAAGTAGGATCTGTTCTTCGGATGGTGATTTCGAAAAACAAGCATTGGTTCTGATCGAGAGATTCAGGGAAAGAGGGTACAGTAGGAGGATGATCAAGAAAGCATACCATCATGCGAAACATTCATCAAGAAATTCCCTACTGTACTCCAAACCTAAACCTGAGTTGACCGATCAGATCTGATTTATTACAAACTACAAATCTCAGATTCCCTCCATACGTGAGTGCTTAAATAAGGCATGGCCGATATTACAGTCTGATCCAATTTTAAATAAAATAATCCCTGAATGACTATCAATAACTATGCGCAGATCTAAGAATCTACAAGACCGTCTTATTCATAGTCACTATGAAGGAGATAAAAAGGATAAGACTTTTTAGGCATGCTTAATCCAAATGTAAAATTAGGCTGCTTTCCCTGTGGAGAATGTGTTGCCTGCCCCAACATATGCCGTGAGAGCACCTTCACTGACGCTAATAACCGCAGAATTTATCAGATACGCAAGAAAATTACATTCAAAAGCAGTTATTTATTACTAGAAGGTTGTCCGATTCTAACGTATCGGGTAGTCTAGAATCTGTATGTAGGTTAGCAGATTGAATAATAATGTAATAAATGGATTGGATGGGTTACCTAATGTGTACACTAGTTAACAGTGTACGCCGGCTCCAGCACACATGTGCCGGGAGTCGGGGTAAGCTAGTAACCTGGTACACATCGGGTAACTATTCAAAGCAACAGTGCTGGTTCATTTTTTGTTTGTTGGTCTCCTGCTGTGCAGCACGCATCGGCGTGTTTAACAGCGGGAGAGCAACGATCTTAATGGGCAGGGAGCCGGCATGCACTGGTAACCATGGTACACAATCGGGTAAGTAAGCAAAGTGGTTTTCATGGTTACCCTATGTGTACCATGTTTACCAGCGTACGCTGGCTCCGACACGATCAATCCCAGCAACAGTATGTCTCGGCTGGCTTGCCGGTGTGGGTTTCCGGGGGTGCAGCAGTCACCTGGGAATCTTCGGGGAATGCGTGCGGGGGGCGGGGCCAGGTCGAGCGTCCAATGCGTGAGGGGGGCGGTGCCAGCCGAACGTTTAATTCATGCAGGGGGCGAGGTCTGGCTGAACGGCCAATGCGTGCAGGGGGCGAGTCCTGGCTGAACGGCTAATCCGTGTGGGGGCGTGGCTCGGGTAATTATGCAAAGCGGTTTCCATAGTTACCCGATGTGTACCATGGTTACCAGCATACGCCGGCTCCAGCACACGTGTGCTGGGAGCCGGGGTAAGCTAGTAACCATGTTACACATCGAGTAGCTAAGGAAAGTGGTTTCTATAGTTACTCGATGTGTAGTATGGTTACCAGCCTACGCCGGCTCTGGCACACGTGTACTGGGAGCCGGGGTAAGCTAGTTACATCGGGTAACTAAGGAAAGTGGTTTCTATAGTTACCCGATGTGTACTATGGTTACCAGCCTACGCCGGCTCTGGCACACGTGTGCTGGGAGCTGGGGTAAGCTAGTGATTTCACACATCCGGCGCAGTCCCATACACTGTGCACAGTACACTGGCAGCATCGCAACTTCCTGGTCACATGACAACACGTGATCAGAGGTTGTTGCGCGGCCACTGTAGTGTACACAGTGCACGGGATCGCGCCGGATCTGACAAAGTGGAGAAAAGGTAAGTATTAAAAGCGACAGTGCTGACGTATGCCAGGGTAAGCTAGTTACATCGGGTAACTAAGGAAAGCGGTTTCTATAGTTACCCGATGTGTACTATAGTTACCAGTCTACGCCGGCTCTGGCACACGTGTGCCGGGAGCAGGGGTAAGCCAGTGGTTTAACACATTCGGCCTTTTTTGCACTTTGTCCTGCCGGTGTGGGCTTCTGGGACTGCAGCAGTCACCTGGGAGTCGGGGCTCTGTGTGGGTTCTAGGAATGTGTGGGGGGGCAGAGCCAGAGCGAGCATCCAATACGTGAGGGGGACAGGGCCTGGCCGAGTGGCCAATCCATGCAGAGGGCGGGTCCAGGCCGAGCGGCCAATCCGTGTGGGGGGCGGGGCCAGACCGAGCCCAGCGGCCAATCCAACGGTTGTCACTGTAACGACACTGTCACTGTAACGACACAATTTTAGAGCAAATGAGAAAGAAACAGATATGGTGGTCCAAAAATTATTTTTATTATTATTATAATTCTTCACTCATTTGCAAAATATCAAGTTGTAACCTTCATTCACTTCATGAACGTTTTCGGCATTAAATAGCCTTTATCAAAAAGTTAGGTCTGAATAAACAAAATAACAGAATTAACAATCAGTATATATGTCTTTTTTAAGATCCATATATAACATCATTTTAATTTACAATAACAGTCGCCACTGGATCATAATAATATAATAGAACAAACAAGTATAAGTGTATCATGAAAAAGGGAAAAAGAACTGTAAGCGCCCATGTACCTAAGTTTACTGGGTCACAGAGTGTGGGCACCCATAGAGGTCTGTATAACCGGTAAGGTTGTAAAACAAAAGAAAAAAAAACAACATGTGACAGGCCGATTGGGAATGTAGAGAAGGAAGAAAAAAAAAAAAAAAAAAAAAAGAGAAAAATAAGAAGATAAAATGATAAAAAAAGAAACAGAAAGACAACAATAAATGTTAGAAAGGCTAAGATTGAATAGAATAGACACAAAAGCACAAAAGTAAATCATTGAGAAGAGAAAGAGACATGAAGACACAGGAAAAAAGCAGGTGTGCAGGAGCCAGATAAAACACTGGTGTAATCTAACTGGTAAAACCATATGAACAAATACCTGGTAAAACTAAGAATCGGCATATAAATAGAGGCAAAACACCTATACAAAGAATAAGTGAGTTAGCACCACGTGTCACAAATAGAAACATAAGATCCAAGGACCTATAAACCATACCTTATGTGATACAAGCCATACAAGCGGGGCCCTGCTCCAGAGTGGTGCAATCAGGACACCATGCAGAGATCTTTAAATAGTATAAAGACTGGTCTCCCAACCAACCCAGAGAGACACCAACAGTCACTTGTTATTAGACAAAGAAGCAGGAATGAAAGCTAACTAATAAAGTGAAGGCACATAAGTGTGGCTGAAGGAGCTCATTACCATGACAGTAAATGAATGACAGAGGCAGAAAAGAAGAGATAAAGGACAGTTCCTGCACAATTCTTGGTAGGTGAATATGCAGATTATAGTAAAGCCAGAAAAAGAGATTGAAACATAAAACTACAAAAATAGGAACATAGAAAAAAAAACAAAAAAAATCGGCTCACCACTTGACTCATGTAGCCTAAAAAAATAAACAAAACCAGAGAATATAAATATGCTGTGATAAATATGGACCCCACAAACTATCACCCAGCCTCAGCACCTACAGGAGAATATCACACTCCCTGTTGAGACCCATCGGCTCCAACGTCTGAAGCGTGTATATCCAAAATGATTCACGTGTTTTTAAAAGTTTAACCCTATCACCTCCCCTCCACGGAGCTACCACCTGCTCGAGTGCCCCATTTTAATAAAGCGATTGGGAATAGGTAAGAGAAGTCTCTTGCACCTAATGGTGGACTTATGCTGGGAAATGCGGTCTCGGATATGCTTTTCAGTATCGTCTCTTTTTCTCTGAGCACCCCTCTACTTGACAGTGAGCAAGATTATCCATTTATAATATTACAATTTTGGAGCAAGACAGACAGACAGACAGACAGAATAAGGCAATTATATATATAGCTGCTATTTGTCCATGTCCCAAGATTTATATTGGACTTACAACGTGTCAGTTGAAGGTGCGGACTCCTGAGCATGTGTTGGGGATTGAGGCCGCTTGTAATGAGACGGATCTGGCTAGTTTAAAAACCATTCCGAAACACTTCTGCAGATATCACTCCACTAACAGTAGTTTTTTTTAAGGTTAGGGGAATTGACCAGGTGAATCTAGGTATCAGAGGAGATGAAATTAGTAGGCAGCTGGCTCAACTGATGGATATACACACTTGATACTGTGCATCCATCTGGCCTCAATGAAAATATCAGCTTCACGTCTTTTTCATAAATATGGAGATGGGAGGCCGATCTTCCCGATTATTGTGCATGCTTATGTTAATCAATGTAATACAGTCAGGGCCAGAAATATTTGGACAGTGACACAAGTTTTGTTATTTTAGCTGTTTACAAAAACATGTTCAGAAATACAATTATATATATAATATGGGCTGAAAGTGCACACTCCCAGCTGCAATATGAGAGTTTTCACATCCAAATCGGAGAAAGGGTTTAGGAATCATAGCTCTGTAATGCATAGCCTCCTCTTTTTCAAGGGACCAAAAGTAATTGGACAAGGGACTCTAAAGGTCCAGTCACACTAAGCAACTTACCAGCGATCCCAACAACGATAGGGATCGCTGGTAAGTTGCTAGGAGGTTGCTGGTGAGCTGTCACACTGCGACGCTCCAGCGATCCCACCAGCAACCTGACCTGGCAGGGATCGCTGGAGCGTGGCTACACGAGTTGCTGGTGAGCTCACCAGCAACCAGTGACCAGCCCCCAGTCTCCTAGTTACAGCACACATCAGGTTAATTAACCCGATGTGTGCTGCAGCTAAATGTGCACAGAGCAGGGAGCAGCGCACACTGAACGCTGGCTCCTTGCTCTCCTAGTTACAGCACACATCGGGTTAATTACCTGATGTGTGCTGCAGCTACATGTGCACAGAGCTGGAGCCGGCAGCACAGGCAGTGAGAGCGGAGGAGGCTGGTATCAAAGGTAAATATCGGGTAACCAAGGACAGGGCTTCTTGGTTACCCGATGTTTACATTAGTTACCAGCCTCAGCAGAAGCTGGCTCCCTGCTCACTGCACATTAGTTGTTGCTGTCTCGCTGTCACACACAGCGATCTGTGCTTCACAGCAGGACAGCAACAACTAAAAAATGGCCCAGGACATTCAGCAACAACCAACGACCTCACAGCAGGGGCCAGGTTGTTGCTGGATGTCACACACAGCAACATCGCTAGCAACGTCACAAAAGTTGTTCGTTACCAGCGATGTTGCTAGCGATGTTGCTTAGTGTGACGGGGCCTTAAGGTCTGCAATTAACTCTGAAGGCATCTCCCTCGTTAACCTGTAATCAATGAAGTAGTTAAAAGGTCTGGGGTTGATTACAGGTGTGTGGTTTTGCATTTGGAAGCTGTTGCTGTGACCAGACAACATGCGGTCTAAGGAACTCTCAATTGAGGTGAAGCAGAACATCCTGAGGCTGAAAAAAAGAAAAAATCCATCAGAGAGATAGCAGACATGCTTGGAGTAGCAAAATCAACAGTCGGGTACATTCTGAGAAAAAAGGAATTGACTGGTGAGCTTGGGAACTCAAAAAGGCCTGGGCGTCCACGGATGACAACAGTGGTGGATGATCGCCGCATACTTTCTTTGGTGAAGAAGAACCCGTTCACAACATCAACTGAAGTCCAGAACACTCTCAGTGAAGTAGGTATATCTGTCTCTAAGTCAACAGTAAAGAGAAGACTCCATGAAAGTAAATACAAAGGGTTCACATCTAGATGCAAACCATTCATCAATTCCAAAAATAGACAGGCCAGAGTTAAATTTGCTGAAAAACACCTCATGAAGTCAGCTCAGTTCTGGAAAAGTATTCTATGGACAGATGAGACAAAGATCAACCTGTACCAGAATGATGGGAAGAAAAAAGTTTGGAGAAGAAAGGGAACGGCACATGATCCAAGGCACACCACATCCTCTGTAAAACATGGTGGAGGCAACGTGATGGCATGGGCATGCATGGCTTTCAATGGCTCTGGGTCACTTGTGTTTATTGATGACATAACAGCAGACAAGAGTAGCCGGATGAATTCTGAAGTGTACCGGGATATATTTTCAGCCCAGATTCAGCCAAATGCCGCAAAGTTGATCGGACGGCGCTTCATAGAACAGATGGACAATGACCCCAAGCATACAGCCAAAGCTACCCAGGAGTTCATGAGTGCAAAAAAGTGGAACATTCTGCAATGGCCAAGTCAATCACCAGATCTTAACCCAATTGAGCATGCATTTCACTTGCTCAAATCCAGACTTAAGACGGAAAGACCCACAAACAAGCAAGACCTGAAGGCTGCGGCTGTAAAGGCCTGGCAAAGCATTAAGAAGGAGGAAACCCAGCGTTTGGTGATGTCCATGGGTTCCAGACTTAAGGCAGTGATTGCCTCCAAAGGATTCGCAACAAAATATTGAAAATAAAAATATTTTGTTTGGGTTTGGTTTATTTGTCCAATTACTTTTGACCTCCTAAAATGTGGAGTGTTTGTAAAGAAATGTGTACAATTCCTACAATTTCTATCAGATATTTTTGTTCAAACCTTCAAATTAAACGTTACAATCTGCACTTGAATTCTGTTGTAGAGGTTTCATTTCAAATCCAATGTGGTGGCATGCAGAGCCCAACTCGCCAAAATTGTGTCACTGTCCAAATATTTCTGGACCTAACTGTATATGCCTTTCTTGCATCTTGTTTTTAATTGGTGTTAATTAATTTTTGTCTAATTGACCGTCTTTTTATTACTCTAGTAATTAATGGGAATGCTTTATCTCATGAAGGAGATGTTTTAGTTGGAAATGGATATAACATTCAAAAAACAAGATATATATGACCATCTAACATCTTGTTATCGCTGAAGAATGCCATTAACAGCAACGTCATTTGTTTCCTCTGAAATACTAAGCAGAATATGGTCTGTCAATGTGTATTATGGGGGACTTATTGAATATCCCCATCTTTATCTTGTATGTGATGACGGTGATGTACCTTCTTGCATTTTTTTTTAATTCATGCAATTTGTAATTACTAAATAATATCAAGTAAGCATTGCTTTGGATAGTATAATATATGTATGTATTTTTGGACTAATTCTGTCATTCTCCCCTTATGCGATTGTATTTTGATATGGAATCATTAACTAATGTATGAGAAATGTTTTTTGTCTATATTCCCATATTGAATCTATGGTAACTTTTATCTTATGTTTGTCTATTCTCGCCCTGCACCTGAACGCGCGTTTGTCATGGCTTTCCGACGCCTGTCTGGCCCGCTGTGTCTCCACGGGTCCGTTGTACTCGGGTCACGTGTTGCCCAGGGTCATCTGATCGGTGACGCGGCGGCAGGCCTGGTGTCGGTAAGCTGCCATGACTACTCCGCACGTCATTACGTGTGCTGTGCGGCGACTGGAGGTGGGCGGTATTTAAACTTCTTCTCCGGTCTGTCAGACATGCCCCCTGACGATGAAACCGAAACACGTGTCGGGTGCCACTTGCTACTAACGGTAACCGCTGCTCCAGCATTTATGGGTTCAGTATTATAATTTACATATATGTACGTCTCTATTAGTGATGTGCCATGAATGGGTTATGTATGGATCTGCTTGTACTAGCATTAGCAGTAAGTCCTCTGTAAACTCATTGGCACTATAGCTATTGAATCTCTTGATGTACCAAGAGTGACCCCTAGTGGTCTGAAATCATATCTATTGCATTCTTGTACTAGTCCTAAGGGGGTGTTACATGCAGCGATATCGCTAGCGATATCGCTGGTGAAAGCACCTGCCCCCGTCGTTTGTGCGTCACGTGCAAATCGCTGCCCGTGGCGCAAAATATCGTTAGGAGCCGTCACACGGACTTACCTGCCTAGTGACGTCGCTGTTGCCGGTGAACCGTCTCCTTTCTAAGGGGGCGGTTCGTGCGGCGTCACATAGAAGTGGCAGTTGTTTCATTCTGGAACTCAGGCTTTATTCCACTAGCTAACACCAAGGATTTAAAAAAATTCAGTTTCCCCAGGAAAAATGGTTCAGACACCATGGAGCACAGCATCAGAAGATACTCCCAACTGCTTTTTTTTTTTTTTTTTTTTTAAAAATGGTAGGATTTGCAACAGGCCAAAACATGCCAATGAGTTAAAAAAAATTCAGTTTCCCCATGGGGGAATGGTTCAGACACCGTGGAGCACAGCATCAATAAAGAACACAAATAGAGACTGCCTGACCAATTGTTATAGACAGTGTAGCCTTGACAGTGGTTGTGCCAGGGCATAATGTACAAAGGCTTTAAAAATATCCCCCTGGGTGATTGGGACAAACAATTAAATTGCAGCAGCATAACAAGTTAGATTAGTCATGCGGTCTCATCAGATGAAAGAATACAAAATAGTCTTGAATGAGAAACAATGGAACTTATTTTAACTTATGAAATACAAATTTTGGGGCTACACTTATTATTGGGTCTTTTTAAGAGGCGGCTTGAGATACTCTGGGGCAATCCATCTATGGATCATTTTGATCATCGTCAAACTGTCTGCACTTTTCGTGGATAGTCGTGTGCGAGTATCTGTGTAATCTGTGTGTTATGGGAATGAGGATTTAATTTCTCTGTGTAACACCTGCCTGGATCCATAGACTCAGATCGGCTGTTATGGACAGGCTAGAGGGAAGCCACTCGCCAAGTAGGACCCCCAGAACCCTGAAACCCTTTAACCCCTATACAGGGATTTGGAATTACACAGGGCCCTGGAGATCACTACCCGTGGAAGGCTGCAGTCTGAGAGAGTAGTCATTAGGCAGGGTCAAACCAGGAATCAGCAGGCAAAGACATAATCAGAAACAAACAGAGGTCAAAACCGGATCAGATAGCGAGGTACAAAAACAGCAGGCAGGAGGGTAGTCAGGAAACAAGCGGTAATCAGCACACGAAATCACAAGACGAAACAGGAGCCAGAATTCTCATAACTATCTCTGGCAGAGGTCAGCAGACAGGAGGGGAATTAAAAAGGGTGTGGTGTCTTCCCATAGGATGTAGCTGAATGATATACCTCAGCTGGGAGACACCCACCACCTACAGTCAGCCAGTGGCACTGCAGATCCCCAGGAAACCCAGACCAGTGGATGAGCGGAGCCTGCGCCCACCGGCGCCGCTGGCATCGACTCCTCTCCCATCACCAGCATCATCCACGGCATGAACACGGCGTCGCCTGGTGATCGGAGCAGAAGTCGATGGAGCGGACTCCGGTGGTTACGTAACAATCTGTTATTATTAACCCTGTTGAGCTGAAAACACACTCAGACAACACTCTCGCAGCAGGGCAAGCTAGCACTTCCAAAGCATATAAGGCGAGGTCTGGTCAAGTGTTGAGCTTGGAAACCCAATAGTTAAAGGGAACTGTAGACTCTGAAAGCATGCTGATATGGTCACCTACATAGTCCCTCACCATCTTACTTAAGTGTTCCCTCCTTTTCATAGTTGCCCCAACCGGTATCTGATTCGAAGTTCATGGTTTGGGGAAAATGGACCAGTTTTGGCACATTAGTCCAACGCCTGTGTTGCTCCTACTATGCGTAGCCCTTTCTTGTAATCTTGTTGCGTGAGATGACACACTACCTCTGATGCCAGCATTATCTGAGGGTAATCGTTTCATCAACTGGTCCTCTACAGCCCTCTTGAATTTTTCCATAATACAATCCTTATTTGCCTCTACAAGTAGCGAAGCGAATTTGTCTTTTTAGTATGGGTCAAAGAAGGTACAGACTCTGTACCAGCCACCATCAGGTTCACCCAGTGTGCCATCAGTGAGATGTAGCGTCCCTGTCCACTTCCGCTTATCCACGTGTCTGTTGTTAAGTGGACCTTCCCTGTTATGGTATTGTGAGAGCCGGGTTAATGTTTATGGACACGTGATTGTGGAGCGCTGGGATGCCACAACGATCAAATTAGTGGCGGCTAGCCACAAAGTACCGATGTTCTGCCACCGCCAAAAGGTTGCAGAAAGCCTCTGTTCCCACAAGCCGATATGGCAAATCTCAAGGGCTATCAATCGTGCAATGTGTGCAGTTATGGTTTGTGCCCTTGGGTGCGTAACGGGGCAATTTTAACTTCTTTTCAAAGGTCTGTGGTATGGACAACTGAATGGAGTGCTGGGACACCGAAGCGGATGTGGTCGATGATAATTAAGTGTGGCCAACATCAGGTTGGGAGAAAGAGGCATCAGCGCCACCTTTTTGCACACGAGTTTGGGAAGCAGGCATCCCAGGAAAAGTGGCAGTGTTTTAAGTCTGGAAATCATGTTTTTTACCTAGAGCTGTAAACCACCTAGTGGTGTGCTTGGCTAACATATGGTTTCTCATGCTGGAGGTGCCAAGCTGAAAGTATTTCTGCCTCTGCTAAGCTTGGTCTGACAGATTTGACAAATGGCAACCGTTTGGTCCGAAGGACTCTTGGAAAAAAACTCCCTTGGACTCTGAGATGACACAGGTGGTGGTGTCATGCGCACAATTGGTTGACTTCTGCAGTGGTCAAAACCCTATTTCATACAGCCTTTTTGCGGACTATGGGTACATGCTCCTCTGCGCTGCTGCTCTCGCAATCCATGCCACCTGTCCAGGTTGGATCAGACACCTCATCATCGATCAGGTTCACATTCCTGGAGGTCAACATCTTCGGTAATGGAGGTTTCAGGCTGACCTGAGGGCAACTCAAACAAAACAAAAGGTCGAACCCCTGGAAGAAGCCCACGCGAAACGCCCGTAGGGGTCTTGGAGGGAACCTACATTGCTGGACATTAGGGGATTATGGGTGAGTGCCTTGTCACATGACATCCTTAGACCTCTGGCTATTTATTCCTCCTTATGTGTGTACTTTATCTTCAGCGGTGAGCCTGGAAGGCTATTTATTATATTGAGTTTAATAACTATTTTGCTGCTACTATGCATGTGTACTTTACACCCACCCTATTTATGTAGTCGTATCCTGCAATGTTGTGCCCCTCCTACTTGGATTCCTTGCTGAGCACCCTTTGTGTTGTCTTGTATTATACATTATTTACACTATGTGTTCAATAAATTAAGTTAAATTTTTGCATTTAATTTACTGGTGGATTCTTGACTCACTTTCTCATATAGGTTTATATTGCTTTTGAGTTGCTACCTATCACTAGTTATTGTCCTTGGTGATATAGTTGGGGGTATTTCTGTTAGGTTCAGGTTTTTCCTGTGACTTCCCCCCTTCTTTTTCTAGTTCAGATGTTGTTAACATGTTAAGGACCATTTATTAGTTGGATCTAAGGACGCTCTCCCGCACACAATACAGTCTATCTACACCGCCAGCTCCCTATGACTGCGTGTTCACAAAATGGCCGCTGGCTTATATAGCCCCTATGACGCTGTGCGGCCAAGCCAATCACAGTAACACCACAACAAAGATGGCTGCAGCATTACTGTGAGGGCAAAGAACATCAGATGTGTTCATTGGCTGGAAAACAGGCACCAGAAGTCAGAAATGAAAATGAAAGTATCGGAGAGTATGCTGTTTTATTCGTCAGATACCGAATGGTGGAAATAGCATGTTATCTGTTGGATACAGAATAGTGGCGAATACATTCGCTCATCCCTAATTACTATGCATTGGAACCCAAAACTGGTTATTGATTATAATATTGCCACAAGGCATATGAAGTAATTACACCAGTAAATAGCTATATGCTCATCACAATGTATGCATGTGAAAGCAGCAGAACCTTATAGAGAGGAACGTTATGTTGCCAACAGGCATACAACTCGTCATGATCGTGAACTAATACCCACACGTCTGCAGACACTTGCAGAACACACCACCCTGCACCTCGAGACGCGTTTTGCAGCAGCTTCGTCGTGACCGCCCAACGTTCTGTGGGTATTAGTTCATGGTCATGACCGGGTACTGCACCTCATTTAAGGTGCGGTACTCATCCCAGGTAAGAAAAGAGGTTAATTGTTTTTCACATTCACAAACGACACACAGTCAGGTGCTTTCCCACCGGAGTTGGCCTGAAGTAGATAGAGGGGTGGCCATCACGAGACATGGGACTTTCCTGGTCACTACAACAACCTTCTAGGGGGCGGGCACCAATTGGAGAAAAAGAAGGAGCATCTCCACACATAGTTAGTTAGCCCCGGGCACAGCTTAGGGTGAGAAGCACAGTCGGACTTTGGTCCAGGCATATTCTCTCTCCCTTTACACTTCTGGGAGCACTAGGACCAGTGGCTTGGAGCAGGCAGCTCAGCCCGGGTTCTCTACAGCTACCAGGGATTCCAGGGTCTGCAGCGAGTGCAGGAAACACCTGCAGCCCATTCCACATTCCATCCACGGGATTGGAGGGACCCCGACCAGAAAAGACACACAGTGAGAACACCGGCGGTGACCTCTGAATTATCCGGGATCGACTGGGGCCCATGACAGCAGAGACTGGTACCCTGAGGGCAGCACTTGAACTGCGAGTAAAAAGACCTGGAAAAGGAGCAGCTGACTCAGCCTCTTATTGCCGTCGGCGTTGCCCCGCGCTTTGGCGCCAACAGCCATTACAGTCTCTCATCATCCTCCCCAGGGCCCACTCAACCTGTGGGGAGCAGAAATATCCTTGCTGTGACACCATCCGCCCCGGAAGACAGTGACTGCAGTGGCGGCTAATCCCTGGCTGCGTACCACAGATGGCGTAATGAGACATCTACAACTCCCACCCTCCTCAACCTCCATCGTCCCACCATCATACCATCCTTCATCCTCCTCCCTTTTATTGTAAACCTCAGGGCCACAAAGCTGGACAGGGCCACCTGTGACATCCCGGACCCGACATCACCGGCCTGGCAATGAGCACATTTAACCCCTGCCCCGTGGGTGCTACACAAACCTCCTTTCATCAGCAAGGGCATTAAAGATGAAACAAGGCTGGGTCTTTCAGCATGATAATGATCCCAAGCACACCGCCAGGGCAATGAAGTAGAGGCTTCGTAGGAAGCATATGAAGGTCCTGGAGTGGCCTAGCCAGTCTCCAGATCTCAACCCCATAGAAAACCTTTGGATAGAGTTGAAAGTCTGTGTTGCTCAGCGACAGGCCCAAAACATCACTGCTCTAAAGAAGATCTGCATTGAGGAATGGGCCAACATACCACCAATAGTGTGTGCCAACCTTATGAAGATTAACAGAAAACGTTTGACCTCTGTCATTGCCAACAAATGATATATAACAAAATATTGAGATAAAGATTGTTATTGACCAAATACTGATTTTCCACCATAATTTGCAAAAAAAAAAAATCTTGCCAAATCAGACAAGATGATTTTCTGGTTTTGTTTCCTCATTTTGTCTCTTACTTGTGGTCTACCTATGATGTCAATTACAGGCCTCTCTCATCTTTTTAAATAGGATAACTTGCACAATTGGTGGCTGAATAAATACTTTCATACTTTTTTTCCCCACTGTATCTTCGATGTGTATCGAAATAAGAGGGACACCATGTGACTTTTTATTTAACTATTTAAATAATTAATTGAAAAGATCAGAGTTTGATACCCCCCAAATCTGCATTTATTTCTTTTTACACCACTATAGAGATGCAGACAGCATGTGTGGGTTCCAAGCAGACATGCTATCACACAGGGCGGGGGCGCAGTCTGATTACAACCAATCAGAGACACTGGGACTGTCAGTGGACAAGTGAAGCAGTGAATTTGTATGAGTGTAATGAGCAGCCCCAAAAATTGTGTTATCACCGCACAGGAGACTGTTAAGTATAACGTGTCTGCTCTAATCCCCTTAACCCCTTTTACCACCATGCTAAAGCACAGTGTCTGGCCAGATATTAAGAATTCATTTCAGTCCTGAATCGAGTTTTGTTTTAAAATTGTCTTGGACCCACTAATTCCAGATATCTGCAAGGGTTCGACCATCACTACTAAGGACGTTTTGCTGGACATTTTTCTACCCTGTCGAAAGCCAAACCTGGTCTGTGTATCACCCTGGATTTGCTTTCCTATTTTGCCTACCGCAGTGAGCTGAAGATTTTCTTTTCTTTGCCAGCAGTCACAGTATCAGATACATTATGTACATACAGCAGTCTACACTGTGTGCAGAATTATTAGGAAAATAAGTATTTTGATCACATGATACTTTTTATACATGTTGTCCTACTCCAAGCTGTATAGGCTTGAGAGCCAACTACCAATTAAGTAAATCAGGTGATGTGCATCTCTGTAGTGAGGAGGGCTGTGGTGTAATGACATCAACACCAGGGGCGTAACTACCGCGCCCGGCAGATCAGCAGCCAGCTCCTGTCAGTGAGATATAACCACATATACCACATTTTTGTACCAATACTCTTAGGATCACATCTTATTATACAATGATACCACTTATACCCTCAAACCAAGAATATACATGATGCTTCTGTTCCTTAAAATATAACACTTTTATTTAATCAAAGAATTAAGACACAAATACATACAAAAAGGCACAACAGGGCAGAGAAAGGTATAACAGTGACTCCCACGGATTGGGGGAGGGTGAGGGGGCCCGCTAGGTCCCTCTAGTTACTCAATCAAAATTACTGGTTGTTACGGGGGGCTGTCTGATAATAAAACCTAAAGGAATATCAGACAGTCAGGGTCCACCGTGCAAAGACTCTGCTGCAGACTATGGCAGAGTGCAATACCTCTGTTAAACTCACAGAGGAATATAATTAGTAAATAAGGCAATTCCTCCCTTACTTGGAGGGTGTGTGGAATGGTCTCTGTTAATGATCACAGAGACAAAAGCAGTGAGTGTGAAATGGCACCTACCTAGGTCCGTTCCTTTAGTGGTGCCAGGAGACTGACAGCAGTGTAAGCTGCACAAAGCTCCTACCTGTGTTCGCTCCACTAGTGTGCGAGGACACGAACCATTAGATATGGCACCTGCCTAGGTCCGCTCTTCTAGTGGTGCAAAAGAGACAGACAGCAGCATAAGCCGCACAAAGCTCCTACCTCTGTTCGCTCCCCTAGTGTGCGAGGATACGAACAACTGCCAGACGCAGTATAACAGTATAAGGAACGTTACCCTAGTGGCAACGTCCACCTACGAGTAGAATCACAAGGCCCAGCCGGACCATGTGTCTCAGGCACCTGCCTATGTCCGCTTCACTAAGAGGTAAGGATACGGACTGCAACTGAAGCTGTAAGGTATAAGAACGCTACCCTGCCGGTAGCGCTCACCTAACATAGACAGAGAGATGAATAGAGGGACGTGCACAGGGCGTCTACCCTCATTCATGAACCAAGAGGACTGAGCGCCGGGTGGCGTGCGTCTGGGTCTTATATAGACTCTGTGCCTCATCCAAGATGGAGGACACCAGAGCCAATCCGCTGCCAGAATGACAGCAATGAAGTCACATTGGCCTATCACCAAGCAAAGCATCACAAGCACATGACCAGCGACCAATCGGCATGGAAGGTGTCAGAGACATGTGACCACATGTCACAAGAACATGACCAGAGGCCAATCAGCTTAGAAGGTGTCAGAGACATGTGACCTTGTGTCAGCAATGATGTCACCCGCACATGTGCAATGGCTCCAAGATAGGACTTAGTCTCCAGCGCTTGCACATGTGCAGTAGCAAGAAATCCGGACATAGTCTCCAGAGCCACAGCAACCGTAACAGTACCTCCCCCTCAAGGGCCCCCCTCCCGGCGACGCAGGTAATTGGCAACTAAGTCGGGAGCACTGACAGCCTCCTCAGGCTCCCAAGAGCAATGTTCCGGGCCATAGCCCTCCCAATCTATCAAGAAGAACCTGCGCCCTCTAACCATCTTAGAACCAACTATGGCTCGTACCTCATAGCTAGAGCGAGAGGAATCAGAGGCAGGAGAGTGCACTTCACGAGCGTGAGGTAAAATAGCCGGCTTTAGCAGTGAAACATGGAATTTGTCATGGATCCTAAGATGGACGGGTAACTTCAATTGGTAGACTACAGGATTTACCTGTCGAAGAACCTCATAAGGACCCAGGAAGCGAGGAGCAAATTTGACAGAGCTCACTCTAAGCTTCACGTGTTTTGCAGAGAGCCACACAAAGTCCCCCGGAGATAAGACAGGAGCTAGGCGACGAAACCGATCGGACACCATCTTCATACGGTCCTTAGCTGCTTGGATCAACTCTTGAGTCTGATCCCAAACCTCTCTGGCATTAGTTGCCCAGTCGGCCACAAGAGGAGGAGGTGCAGCAGCGGGAAACGGTACCGGTACCCTAGGGTGTTGCCCATTATTGAGTACGAACGGTGTCTGCCCAGTGGCCTCAGCCAGCGAATTGTTAAGGGCAAATTCGGCCCAGGGTAGGAGGGAGGACCAGTTATCGTGGTTCTCAGCAACAAAGTGTCGAAGGTATATAATCATGGACTGATTGGTACGCTCAACCAAACCATTGGTCTCCGGATAGTATGCTGAAGAGAGATTCAACTCAATTTGCAGAAGGCTAGAAAGATCTCACCAGAAACGGGAAGCAAATTGCGGGCCTCTATCACAAATGATACGATCTGGCATCCCGTGAAGCCTAAAGACATGCCTGAGGAATAGTTTGGCTAGTACCCTGGAAGATGGGATTCTCGTAACGGTACGAGATGAACCATCCGGGAGAAATGGTCCGTAATGACCCACACAAATCTATGTCCCTGTGAACATGGAAGATCACCCACAAAGTCCATGCCTACCACCTCCCATGGTCTATCTGGCACTGGTAAAGGATGCAAGAGCCCAGCTGGTCTCTGCCGTAACGGACGGTTGCGAGCACACGAGTAGCAGGAACCGACATATCTCTTGACGAGGCTGGCTGTGTGGCCACCAATACCACCTCTCGAGTAACTCTCGTGTCCGTCTAATACCAAAATGCCCACCCACCTTTGAGGTGTGGGCCCACGACAGTATATCATTCTGTTGATCCGGCGGAACAAAGGTCTTGCCCTGTGGAATTTGGTCTAACGTCACAGGGGAGAGCGTATGAAAAACCCTGGAGGGAAGGATAAAACGAGGTTCGTCAATCTCTTCCTGGGTAGAAACCATAGAGCGAGACAGGGCGTCTGCCTTGTTATTCTTACTCCCAGACAGATAGTTGATGGAGAAGTGAAAGCGGGAGAAAAACAAGGACCAGCGGGCTTGGCGAGGATTCAGACGCTGAGCGGTTTGTAAGTACGTCAGATTCTTATGGTCTGTATAGACCTGGAAAGGATGTTTCGCTCCTTCCAGCAAGTGACGCCACTCCTCCAAGGCTAATCTCAGGTCGAGCAGTTTCCTATCCCCAATGGTATAGTTTCTCTCTGCCGGTGAAAAGGTTTTAGCAAAGAAGAAATACGGCCTTTTTCTACCTGCACCGTTCTTTTGATACAAGACCGCACCAGCACCCACTGAAGAGGCATCAACCTCCAAGAGGAAGGGCTTATTCTCATCGGGTCTTTGAAGAACGGGAGCAGTTGAAAAGTGTCTTTTTACTGCCTCAAAAGTCTGGGATGTCTCAGTAGACCAGACTTTTGGATTAGCACCTTTCTTAGTCAAGGCCACCAAAGGGGCCACCAAAGTAGAGAAATGGGGTATGAACTGCCTGTAATAATTGATGAATCCTAAGAAGCGTTGCACCGCCTTCAAGGAATGAGGTTCGGACCATTCCAGGACAGCAGAGAGCTTCGCAGGATCCATAGCCAGACCCTCTTGTGAGATAATGTAACCCAAAAAAGGCAAGGATGACTGCTCGAATACACATTTTTCGAGTTTAGCAAACAATGAGTGCTCCCTTAAACGGGAAAGGACACGAACGACATCCTGACGATGAGTCTCCAAATCAGGAGAAAAAATCAGGATGTCGTCCAGATACACCACGACAGAGGAGAACAGTAAATCCCTGAACACATCGTTTAGGAAGTCCTGAAATACTGCAGGTGCATTACATAAACCAAAAGGCATGACGAGGTATTCATAGTGACCGTCTCGGGTGTTAAAAGCG
Organism: Anomaloglossus baeobatrachus; assembly: GCF_048569485.1. NCBI lineage: Eukaryota > Metazoa > Chordata > Amphibia > Anura > Aromobatidae > Anomaloglossus > Anomaloglossus baeobatrachus. Next base: position 100,461,750 of record NC_134362.1, read on the forward strand.
GTCTTCCATTCGTCACCCTCTCGAATTCGTACCAAGTTATACGCACCCCGCAGATCCAACTTCGTAAAAACCTGAGCTCCCCTCAGTCTGTCAAAGAGCTCCGAAATTAAAGGTAACGGGTATTTGTTCTTTATTGTGATTGCGTTGAGACCCCTGTAATCTATGCAGGGACGCAAATCACCCTCTTTCTTCCAAACAAAGAAAAACCCAGCTCTCGCGGGAGAAACAGACTTCCGAATGAACCCCTTCTCTAAACTCTCTCTTATATAGGTCAACATGGCCTCCGACTCAGGTATTGACAGGGGGTAAACCCTGCCCTTAGGTGGAACCGAACCTGGGATAAGGTCTATGGCACAGTCATACGGCCTATGGGGTGGAAGAACCTCAGCACCCTGTTTGGAGAACACGTCAGCGAAATCCAAATAGGGTGTAGGTATGGGAGAGAGATCAGTTGATGCAACCGCAATGACCTTAGGTGGTAAGGGAAGACATCGGGACTGACATTTCGAACCCCAACTAATAATGCTGTCGGACTCCCAGTCAATTAGAGGAGCATGGGTCCGAAGTCATGGGAGACCCAGAAGAACGTCGTCTATACCCTCAGGCAAAACAAGAAAAGAAATCTCCTCTATGTGACCCTGAGATAGGGAAAGGCGCAAGGGAACTGTCCTCAATGTAATGCAGTCAAACAACATAGTCCCATTAACAACACGGACAGGAATAGGCGCCTCTAACATGATAGAGGGAATATTGTGTCTCTTTACAAATCCTGAGGACACAAAAGTCCCGTTAGCTCCGGAATCCATAAAAGCCATAATAGGCCATGTATTCTCAGAGAATGAGAGCTGACCTGGGATACTACACTTAGAGGGTGCAGAAGACGTCTCTAGTAACCCCCCTCTAATGGTTACTAGGCCTGGGAGTTTCCCTGATGGCTAGGACACTTGTTGGCATAGTGCCCAGCCTTACGACATACGTAACATACAGGAGGGCCAGACTTGTGTAGTCTGGAGGACGTATGACCTACCTCAATAGGAGTGGGAGATGTTTCAGATGCTGAGGAAGATGGTAGTGGACCCTCAACAACTGGAATAGCCCGATGCTTAGGGCGTGAGGAAGAGACCTCGAGTCTACGTTCCCTATGGCGTACGTCGATCCTCGTTGCTACTGTGATCAAGTCCTCCAGAGAAGCAGGGACCTCACGAGTAGCAAGAGCATCCTTGACATAGCCTGCCAACCCTCTCCAGAAGATAGGAATCAACACCTTCTCTGGCCAATCTAGTTCTGCCACCAGAGTTCTAAAAGCAATGGCATAAGAACTAGTGGATAACGAACCCTGAGATAGATCTAACAGTCTCAGGGCCGCATCATGGGTAACCTGCGGACCCATGAATACTGCCTTAAGAGCATCAAAAGTCTTGATGTCTCAGAGTAACCACATCAGAGCGCTCCCACAGGGGAGTCGCCCATTCTAAGGCTTTGTCCTGAAGTAAGGAGATGATAAAGCCTACCCTGGACCTCTCCGTAGAGAAGCGAGAAGAGTTGACCTCTAGGTGTATCTGACACTGACTAATGAAACCACGACATGATCTGGCATCGCCAGAATATCTGTTTGGCAGAGCAAGTCGAGGATCATGTGCAGATGTCACCATGGTCTGAGGTTTATCCTTTATACTCTTGAGCCGCGACTCAAGTACTTGTATGTAACGGTGTAACTGCTGATATTCTGCCATAACTGCCAGACCCTTGGCTCAGTCCTAATGTTACGGGGGGCTGTCTGATAATAAAACCTAAAGGAATATCAGACAGTCAGGGTCCACCGTGCAAAGACTCTGCTGCAGACTATGGCAGAGTGCAATACCTCTGTTAAACTCACAGAGGAATATAATTAGTAAATAAGGCAATTCCTCCCTTACTTGGAGGGTGTGTGGAATGGTCTCTGTTAATGATCACAGAGACAAAAGCAGTGAGTGTGAAATGGCACCTACCTAGGTCCGTTCCTCTAGTGGTGCCAGGAGACGGACAGCAGCGTAAGCCGCACAAAGCTCCTACCTGCGTTCGCTCCACTAGTGTGCAAGGACATGAACCACTAGATATGGCACCTGCCTAGGTCCGCTCTTCTAGTGGTGCAAAAAAGACAGACAGCAGCATAAGCCGCACAAAGCTCCTACCTCTGTTCGCTCCCCTAGTGTGCAAGGATACGAACAACTGCCAGACGCAGTATAAGGAACGTTACCCTTGCGGCAACATCCACCTACGAGTAGAATCACAAGGCCCAGCCGGACCATGTGTCTCAGGCACCTTCCTATGTCCGCTCCACTAAGAGGTAAGGATACGGACTGCAGCCGAAGCTGTAAGGTATAAGAACGCTACCCTGCCGGTAGCGCTCACCTAACATAGACAGAGAGATGCCTAGAGGGACGTGCACAGGGCGTCTACCCTCATGCATGAACCAAGAGGACTGAGCGCCAGGGCGGTGTGCGTCAGGGTCTTATATAGACTCTGTGCCTCATCCAAGATGGAGGACACCAGAGCCAATCCGCTGCCAGAATGATGTCACGCTGGCCTATCACCGAGCAAAGCGTCACAAGCACATGACCAGCGACCAATCGGCATGGAAGGTGTCAGAGACATGTGACCACGTGTCACAAGCACATGACCAGAGGCCAATCAGCTTAGAAGGTGTCAGAGACATGTGACCTCGTGTCAGCGATGATGTCACCCGCACATGTGCAATGGCTCCAAGATAGGACTTAGTCTCCAGCGCTTGCACATGTGCAGTAGCAAGAAATCCGGACATAGTCTCCAGAGCCACAGCAACCGTAACACTGGTCTACATACAGATCACTTTTACCCAGGTCTAATATATATCCTCCAGAAGGGCCATACATGCAGTGGTCCAGTAAGACCCAAGGTAACACCTAGATATATCTACATCTCCATGGGAGCTCAAAGATGGGGTGCATATGTACACTTCCTAATTTTGTCCAGGTAAATGGTGCTGTTAGGCTGCATTATTATACATGGAGGCCTGGGGAGGCTGCATTATTATACATGGAGGCCTGGGGAGGCTGCATTATTATACATGGAGGCCTGGAGAGGCTGCATTATTATACATGGATGCCTGGAGAGGCTGCATTATTATACATGTAGGCCTGGAGAGGCTGCATTATTATACATGGAGGCCTGGTGAGGCTGCATTATACATGGAGGCCTGGGGAGGCTGCATTATACATGGAGGCCTGGGGAGGCTGCATTATACATGGAGGCCTGGGGAGGCTGCATTATTATACATGGAGGCCTGGGGAGGCTGCATTATACATGTAGGCCGGGAGAGGCTGCATTATACATGGCGGCCCGGGGAGGCTGCATTATACATGGAGGCCTGGGGAGGCTGCATTATACATGGAGACCTGGGGAGGCTGCATTATACATGGAGGCCTGGGGAGGCTGCATTATACATGGAGGCCTGGGGAGGCTGCATTATACATGGAGGCCTGGGGAGGCTGGCTTCTATATTATACATGGATGCCTGGGGAAGCTGGATGCATTATTGTACATGGAGGACTGGCAAGGCTGGCTGCATTATTATAGATGTTGGTCTGGGGAGGCTAGCTGCATTATTATACATGGAGGCCTGGGGAGGCTGGCTGCATTATTATACATGGAGGCCTGGGGAGGCTGGCTGCATTATTATACATGGAGGCCTGGGGAGGCTGGCTGCATTATTATACATGGAGGGCTCGGTGCATATTATATATGGAGGGCTATGTGGTGTAGTATAATATATGGAGAACTATGAGAAATTCATGATAATTATTGAAGGGCTACTTTATACATGGAGGATTATTGGGGTGCATTATAATATATGGAGGACTATGTTGTGCAGTATAATATATGGAGGACTATGTGGTACAGTATAATATATGGAGGACTATGTGGTGCAGTATTATATATTGAGTACTATGGGGTGAATTATAATACATGAGGACAATGGGAAATGCATTATAATACATGGAGGACTATGGAAGTGTATTCTAATATATGAAGGGTTATGTGGGACCCATTATACTATATGGAAGGCTATGTGGGGGCCATTATTGTATTTGGAGAACTATATACAAGGGGGGACAAAGATACAATCAGGGGATGGGAACGTTTTGTGCTGAGGGAAAAATGCTCTTTCCGTAAGCACCCAGATTTCCCATGCTCTGCTATACATCTCTCAGCAACCAGCTTTCTCATGCTCTGATATGGGAAATCTGGGTGCTGCGGGAATGATGTATAGCAGAGCATGGGAAAGCTGGGTGCCGAGGAAAGATGGATATCAGAACATAGGAAAGCTGGGTGCTGATAGAGGGATTTCAGATCATGGGAAATCTGGGTGCTGAGGGTAAGAGCCAAGTGTCAGCATCATTATCCTGTACCCCGAGTGTCAGTGTCATTATCCCGTATCCCAAGTGTCGGTGTATGTGGAGGGGGGGCCAGATCTGAACTTTGCACCGGGGCCCATCAAACTCTAGTTACGCCACTGATCAACACCCTATACAAGGTGTGCTTAATTATTAGGCAACTTCTTTTTCTTTGGCAAAATGGGTCAGAAGAGAGATTTAACGGGCTCTGAAAAGTCAAAAATTGTGAGATGTCTTGCAGAGGGATGCAGTAGTCTTGAAATTGCCAAACCTTTGAAGCGTGATCACTGAACAATCAAGCGTTTCATGGCAAATAGCCAACAGGGTCGCAAGAAGCGTGTTGAGCAAAAAAGGCGCAAAGTAACTGCCCATGAATTGAGGAAAATCAAACGTGAAGCTGCCAAGATGTCATTTGCCACCAGTTTTATGGACTGATGAAATGAGAGTGACTCTTGATGGGCCAGATGGATGGGCCAGAGGCTGGATCAGTAAAAGGGAGAGAGCTCCACTCCGACTGAGACGCCAGCAAGGTGGAGGTGGGGTACTGGTATGTGCTGGTATCATCAAAAATGAACTTGTGGGACTTTTTTGGGTTGAGGATGGAGTGAAGCTCAACTCCCAGACCTACTGCCAGTTTCTGGAAGACAACTTCTTTAAGCAGTGGTACAGGAAGAAATCGGTATCATTCCAGAAAAATATGATTTTCATGCAGGACAATGCTCCATCACATGCATCCAACTACTCCACAGTGTGGCTGGCCAGTAAAGGTCTAAAAGATAAAAAAATAATGACATGGCCCCCTTGTTCACCAGATCGTTCCCTCTGTGTCCTCTTCTCTGCTTCTTCTTGTGCTCGTGGACCCCGAGGCGATCATAGACGGTGCCAGCAGCTGTCAAAGCATTATTTAATTTGACTGAACTACTGGGGCTGTGCAGAGCTCTCTGCAGTCCCAAACCAATGGCAGACGCCGACCAGAGTCTAGCGTTTGACATCATATCACTACGTCAGCTGCAAGCCTGTTATTTGCCGGCAGCCACCTTAGGTATAGCTGCATAGATCTCAGTGCAGCACCAGCACCATTTGTCACGGGCTCCACGGGCCTGCGGGCCGAAAGAAGAAGCCTTAGGGGCCGTATGAAGCCCGTGAGCTGCATGTTTGTGACCTCAGGTTTATATCATAGAATATTCAAGTGTGTGAATGTGCCAGTCACATTTCAAACTTAAATCCCATTGAGTATCTGTGGCAAGACGTAAAAATCCAATCTCACTGAGATACAGGAATTAGGCAAAGTGTGCAAAAAGTTCAGTCTCTATATGTGTAATGCTGGTAAAGACATACCCTAAAAGACTCGCAGCACTAATTGCAGAGAAAAGTGGGCCTACAAAGTATTGACTCAGGGGGCTGAATACAAATGTACGTCACAATTTTCAGATTTATATTTTTAAAAATTTAGAAAAACATTTATCAATTCCTATACACTTCACAAATACTTGCTACTTTGTTTTGTTACTCACATAAAATCCCAGTAAAATACATTTAAAGTTGTGGGTGGAGTGGGAAAAAATGTGGAAAAGTTCAAGGGGTATGGATACTTTTTTAAGACAATATAGTACACTGCAATGTGTTGTGGAGTATTACTGTGTCAGTAATAGGTTTATTAAGAAAACAGTGATTAGAAGTAATGTTAGATGGTAGGCACTAGTGATGAGCGAGTACTAAAAAGCTCGGGTGCTCGAAGCTCGGGCCGAGCCTCCCAAGATACTCGTGTACTCGGGCCGAGCAACGAGCCCAATGTTATCCTATGGGAGACCCGAGTATTTTTGTGAAATGACCCCCCGGCAGCATGGAGAAACCCTAAAAATGTCACAAAAGTCTCAGAAGAGTGCTCAAATGACATGGCAACAGCATGGGGAAGACCCCTTGAAGCATTTATCACTGAAAAGTCACAGCTGTGAACAATTTTGTCCGCGTTTTACGCCATTTTTACGGACTCACCAGAAAACCTTCCAAAATGACCCCAAAATGATTTTTCATGGCGGAAATGTTAAGGGCACATACCCAATAGTGAGATAGAGCTGGTGTATGTTACTTTTTGAGATTAATACATGAAAGATTTTACGTGAAAACATTGTGTGGCACTCCGATGTCCCTGAGAAGAGACGTACATGAAGGCCTCTTGAGTCTAATGTGCCCATTTTGAGGAAGTGAGTCTTTGTAGTATTTTCCTTTGCCAGGGCAGTCCAAAATTGTGAGGTTCACCAATGCCCCTGGATAGAGACGTGCATGATGGCCTGTAAACCTGAAGTGCCCATTGTAAGGAAGTGGGTCTATTTCAGTATAGCCCTTTGCCAGGGCAGCCAAAAATTGGGAGGCTCCACATTGTCCCTGGATAGAGACGTGCATGATGGCCTGTAAACCTGAAGTGCCCATTGTAAGGAAGTGGGTCTATTTCAGTATAGCCCTTTGCCAGGGCAGCCAAAAATTGGGAGGCTCCACATTGTCCCTGGATAGAGACGTGCATGATGGCCTGTAAACCTGAAGTGCCCATTGTAAGGAAGTGGGTCTATTTCAGTATAGCCCTTTGCCAGGGCAGCCAAAAATTGGGAGGCTCCACATTGTCCCTGGATAGAGACGTGCATGATGGCCTTTAAACCTGAAGTGCCCATTGTAAGGAAGTGGGTCTATTTCAGTATAGCCCTTTGCCAGGGCAGCCAAAAATTGGGAGGCTCCACATTGTCCCTGGATAGAGACGTGCATGATGGCCTGTAAACCTGAAGAGCCCATTGTAAGGAAGTGGGTCTATTTCAGTATAGCCCTTTGCCAGGGCAGCCAAAAATTGGGAGGCTCCACATTGTCCCTGGATAGAGACGTGCATGATGGCCTGTAAACCTGAAGTGCCCATTGTAAGGAAGTGGGTCTATTTCAGTATAGCCCTTTGCCAGGGCAGCCAAAAATTGGGAGGCTCCACATTTTCCCTGGATAGAGACGTGCATGATGGCCTGTAAACCTGAAGTGCCCATTGTAAGGAAGTGGGTCTATTTCAGTATAGCCCTTTGCCAGGGCATCCAAAAATTGGGAGGCTCCACATTGTCCCTGGATAGAGACGTGCATGATGGCCTGTAAACCTGAAGTGCCCATTGTAAGGAAGTGGGTCTATTTCAGTATAGCCCTTTGCCAGGGCAGCCAAAAATTGGGAGGCTCCACATTGTCCCTGGATAGAGACGTGCATGATGGCCTTTAAACCTGAAGTGCCCATTGTAAGGAAGTGGGTCTATTTCAGTATAGCCCTTTGCCAGGGCAGCCAAAAATTGGGAGGCTCCACATTGTCCCTGGATAGAGACGTGCATGATGGCCTGTAAACCTGAAGTGCCCATTGTAAGGAAGTGGGTCTATTTCAGTATAGCCCTTTGCCAGGGCAGCCAAAAATTGGGAGGCTCCACGTTGTCCCTTGGTAGAGACGTGCATGAGGGCCTCAAAACATTAAGTGTCCATTTTAAGGAAGTGGGTGTATTATAGTATAGCCCTTAGGCAGGGCAGCCAAAAATTGGGAGGCTCCACGTTGTCCCTGGGTAGAGACGTGCATGAGGGCCTCAAAACATTAAGTGTCCATTTTAAGGAAGTGGGTGTATTATAGTATAGCCCTTAGGCAGGGCAGCCAAAAATTGGGAGGCTCCACGTTGTCCCTGGGTAGAGACGTGCATGAGGGCCTCAAAACATTAAGTGTCCATTTTAAGGAAGTGGGTGTATTATAGTATAGCCCTTAGGCAGGGCAGCCAAAAATTGGGAGGCTCCACGTTGTCCCTGGGTAGAGACGTGCATGAGGGCCTCTAAACATTAAGTGTCCATTTTAAGGAAGTGGGTGTATTATAGTATAGCCCTTAGGCAGGGCAGCCAAAAATTGGGAGGCTCAACGTTGTCCCTGGGTAGAGACGTGCATGAGGGCCTCAAAACATTGTTCCCATTGCAAAGGAGCGGGTCTCCTGTCGTTGTAATGTCCATTCTGCAAAGAATGGGCGAAAAAATTTACCACTGGGGGTATACCTGAAACAAAGGCCTAAGTATTGCAATTTGTAACGGTCATCATCATGGTGGCGCATGAGGAGAAGGAGGAGCAGTCCAGCGATTATCCAAAGTCCAGAAGTGTGTACCCATGGGTGAGTGGAGGTACATGGCAAACTTTAAATTCCGCTCTCATTTGCTGGTGGTGTGGTGAAGTCTGGCCCAATCCAACCCTTGTTCATCTTGATCAGAGTCAGCCTGTCAGCATTTTCAGTTGACAGGCGGGTGCGTTTATCTGTAATGATTCCACCTGCGGCACTAAAAACACGCTCTGACAAAACGCTAGCAGCAGGGCAGGCCAGGACTTCCAAGGCGTAGAGAGCCAATTCATGCCACGTGTCCAGCTTGGATACCCAATAATTGTAAGGCACAGAGGAATGTCGGAGTACAGTTGTTCGATCTGCAAGGTACTCCTTCAGCATCTGGGCAAACTTAGGATTTCTTGTGGCACTACCCCGCACCTCAGGGGCTGTGGTACGTGAGGGGCTGAGAAAACTGTCCCACATCTTAAAGACTGTTCCCCTACCTCTGGCGGATTGGACTTGTGCCTCTCTCGGCTGTACGCCTCGGTTGTCCACTGATTCATGACCTATGCCGCTAGCGTTTTGTGAGGGGAATGCTTTGCCTACTTCCGTGAGTATGGCCTTCCGAAACTGCTGCATTTTGGTTGACCTCTCCTCCACGGGAATAAGAGACAAAAAGTTCTCCTTGTAGCGTGGGTCTAACAGTGTTACCAACCAGTAATGATTGTCGGCCAAGATGTTCTTAACGCGAGGGTCACGAGACAGGCAGCTTACCATAAAGTCAGCCATGTGCGCCAGACTCTTAACAGCCAGGACTTCAGTAGCCTGACCAACAAGATGACTGAACATGCTGTCCTCCTCCTCCTCCTCCTCCTCATCTACCCTGTCCTCTGGCCAGCCACGCTGAACCGAGGATATGACTGGTGTGCATGTCATATCCTCAATTTGGCCGGAGAGTTGCTCCATGTCTTCATCCTCCTCCTCGTCATAGTCCTCCACTGCACGTTGTGATGAGACGAGGCTGGGCTGTGTGTTATCACCCACACCCACTACTGTTTCTTGCTGCAACTCATCGCGCTCCGCCTGCAATGCATCATGTTTGTTTTTCAGCAGAGACCGTTTTAGAAGGCAGAGTAGCGGTATGGTGACGCTAATAATGGCGTCATCACCACTCACCATCTTGGTGGAGTCCTCAAAGTTTTGGAGGATGGTTCATAGGTCTGACATCCATCTCCACTCCTCAGGTGTTATGTGTGGAGTTTGACCCATTTCCCGACGGCTTAGGTGATGCAGGTACTCAACAACTGCCCTCTTCTGCTCACATATCCTGACCAACATGTGCAGAGTTGAATTCCAACGCGTGGGGACATCACACACCAGTCTGTGAGCCGGAAGATGCAAACGGCGCTGAAAGCCGGCAAGGCCGGCTGAAGCAGTAGGTGACTTTCGAAAATGTGCAGACAGGCGGCGAACTTTTACCAGCAGATCAGACAGCTCTGGGTATGACTTTATAAACCGCTGAACCACGAGGTTGAGCACATGGGCCACGCATGGAACATGTGTCAGCTGGCCTCGCCTCAAAGCCGCCACCAGGTTCCGGCCATTGTCACACACGACCTTTCCTGGCTTTAGGTTCAGAGGTGTGAGCCAGTGATCTGCCTGCTGTTTCAGAGCTGTCCACAGCTCTTCTGCATTGTGGGGTTTGTCACCTATGCAGATTAGCTTCAGCACAGCCTGTTGCCGCTTCGCCGAGGCAGTGCTGCAGTGCTTCCAGCTTGTGACTGGTGTGGAGGGCACAGTGGATGAGGATGCGCAGGAGGAGGAGGAGGCTGAAGAGCATGACATTCCGGAGCTGTAGAGTGTGGGTGAAACACTGACTGAGGTAGGACCTGCAAACCTTGGTGTGGGAAGGACGTGTTCCGTCCCTCGCTCAGACTGGGTCCCAGCTTCCACAATATTAACCCAGTGTGCCGTCAACGAGATGTAGCGGCCTTGCCCACAAGCACTTGTCCACGTGTCTGTGGTTAGGTGGACCTTGGGTGAAACAGCGTTGTTCAGTGCACGTGTGATGTTTTGTGACACGTGGTTATGCAACGCGGGGACGGCACACCGGGAGAAATAGTGGCGGCTTGGGACCGAGTAACGTGGGACAGCTGCCGCCATCAGGTCACGGAATGCTTCAGTCTCCACCAGCCTAAAAGGCAACATTTCCAGCGCAAGCAGTCGCGAAATGTTAGCATTTAGAACTGTGGCATGTGGGGTGTTGGCAGTGTATTTGCGCCTGCGTTCAAAGGTTTGCTGAATGGATAACTGAACGCTGCGCTGGGACAAGGACGTGCTTGATGATGGTGTTCTTTCTGCGTAGGCAACTGCAGGTGCAGGAGTGGAGGAGGCTTGTTCGCAGGCAGCATGGACAGAGGATTGGCTCGCATGCACAACCAGCGAAGACGTAGCAGTGACATCAGCAAGCACTGCTCCTCGACTCTGTTGTACTTTCCACAAAGTCGGGTGCTTGGCTGACATGTGCCTGATCATGCTGGTGGTGGTCAGGCTGCTAGTTTTGGTACCCCTGCTGATGCTGCCACGGCAGGTGTTGCAAATGGCCTTTTTTGAATCATCTGGATCCAACTTAAAAAACTGCCAGACTCGGGAAGACCTAACATTTGTACAATCACCTTGTGTCGTCGTGTTGTTCCGGGGAACGGTTGCCTGACTTCTGCCTGGGGCCACCACCCTGCTTCTTACTGCCTGTTGTGATGCTACGCCTCCCTCCCCCTGTGCACTGCTGTCCTCGCTCTGCATATCCTCCTGCCAGGTTGGGTCAGTTACTGGATCATCCACCACGTCGTCTTCCTCTTCCGCACCCTGCTCCTCCTCCTGACTTCCTGACAATTGTGTCTCATCATCGTCCACCACTTGTTGAGACACGTTGCCAACTTCGTGAGAACGTGGCTGCTCAAATATTTGGCCATCTGTACAGACGATCTCCTCATGACCCACTTCAATATGAGCTGGCGAGAGGCCAGAATGTGTGAATGGAAACGTGAACAGCTCTTCCGAGTGTCCAAGTGTGGGATCATTAATGTCCGAGGAGGACGTGTACTCAGCCTGGTGGTAGGAAGGAGGATCAGGTTCAGAAATGTGCGGTGCAGTATCACGGCTACTGACACTTGACCGTGTGGAAGACAGAGTGTTTGTGGTGGTGCCAATCTGACTGGAAGCATTATCTGCTATCCAACTAACAACCTGTTGACACTGGTCTTGGTTCAAGAGCGGTGTACTGCTGCGGTCCCCAAGAATTTGGGACAGGACGTGCGAGCGACTAGATGTGGCCCTTTGTTGTGGCGAAATTAGAGCTTGCCCACGACCTCGGCCTCTGCCTGCACCACCATCACGTCCACTTCCTTGTTCCTTGCCAATGCCCTTGCGCATTTTGCAATGCTGTGCACTGCTGACGTGTATATTCACTACTTGTGCGTTATATCAAAGTGTGTGGAAATTGCACACAAGTGCACCTGTACGCTGCCACCAACAGGCACACACGTGCGGTTTTAAAAACCAAGCACGGACGCAATAATAACCTAACAGGTTTTTTTTGGGGAGCGACAATTACAGACAAGTCAGACACTATCTGGACTGTTTTACACTGTGTACACCAGCCCCAGATATGATGAAGGCTGGTATACGGTCACCACTACCCTGCCTGCCTGTATACTGGTACAATAGTCCTGACAAGGACTCTTTTGGTCACTAGCCTGTATTCAGACCTGGCTATACCCTGCCTGTATATAGCAACAATAGTCCTGAGAAGGACTCTGCTACTGTACTCCGACCTGGCTATACCCTGCCTGCCTGTATACAACTAGAATAGTCCTGAGAAGGACTTTTGGTCACACTGTTTGCAGCCCTGCAACTGAAAAAGCTATAAAGGGCCGCAAAGCTTTCCCTGAATCAGCGACACTCTCCCTACACTGACTGTCTGAATAGCTGTGAGCAGAGCACAGCGCGCCGGCCGATATAAAGGCTCGGTCACGCTGTGCAGGCCGGCCAATCACTGCAATTCCACAACTAACAGGGCTGTGGCATTGCAGTGGTCTGCCAGCCAATCCCTGCATGAGGGCTGGCTCTCAAAAGAGCGCCAACATGCAGAAATGAAGACCACGAGTACAGCACGAGTATCGCGAGATTACTCGGTCCCCGCCGAGCAGCCCGAGTACAGCGATACTCGTGCGAGTACCGAGTAGTGACAAGCATGCTCGCTCATCACTAGTAGGCACCATTACATCCTATTGGCAACTTGGCATAAAAAAGAAATACAGGGAAGGTGTTTGCATGACTAAATATATATACACTGTAGATCAAAATTAAACAACAACACGCAATTTCCTAAATTTTGCAGTTATTGTGTAAAGTCCTATGTGATTATATCCTAACATGAGTAAACTCGCAGTATTTTAAGCTTATTTCATTAATTTAATTTTTTTCTAAAGCACAAAATAAAAATCTAAATTCGATACATGAAAAAGAACACTGATCAAAATTAGAGAACACTTTCAGATACCTGCAAGTTATTGCTGTTAATCTGGCACCTGGTGCTAATTTCCTTAATTATCTGACAAACCCTATTTAACTGGCAGCCTAACCTTCCAGTTTGCACTGACTTTGAAAAAATGGTGTGCTGTTCCAAAATGACTGAAACCCTACGGCAACAGGTTGTCTAGATGAAGGCCTAGCTATGACTATTAGCCATAGAAAGAGAAGTTGGTCGTTCCAAGTCTGTGATTTCGAGAATATTGCATCTTTACAACATCACAAACTCTTTCAAGCCCCAAAGAAGGCTGGTTGCCCTCGAAAGACAAATGCAAGAGAGGACAAGATAATACAGAGACTCTTTATGTGTAATTGTTTCAACACTACAGCTGGAATTGCTTGGCAGTTCAGCACTGAACAGGGCAAGGATCTGTCTCGTCATAAAGTGTCATGACGTGTAAGACCATTTGGACTAAGAGTCCACTTTGACCAAAACTCTCATAAGGAGAATGAATCTAAAGGATAGACCCACCTTTGATGAGGAGCATGTCGTGTGGACAGAGGAGAAGTGGTCCACAGTTAATTTTAGTGATGAAAGCAAGTTTAATTTATTTGGGTCTGATGGGAAACATTATATTCCTCGAAAAACTGGGGACAGACTGAACCGAACGTGTGCTAAGAAGTCAGTGAAAGGTGGTAGAGGAAGTGTCATGGTTTGGGAATGTTTTCTGCAGCAGGAGTTGGACCTCTCATACAGCTACATAGCAGAGTGAATGTAAGTGTGTATTAGAATCCTCTTTAACAACACGTGGTTCCTTACTTGCATTTATCACTCAATCAGCCAGCAATTTTCATGCAGGACAATGCCCCCTGTCACACAGCAAAACGGGTAAAGCTATTCCTTGAAACAGAAAACATTGAAGCAATGAAATGGCCAGCCCAGAATCCTGATCTAAACCCAATAGAAAACCTCTGGAAAATCCTTGGTGACAAAGTTATGGCCAAGAAACCCACAACAGTCAAAGAATTGTGGAAGAGACTGGAAGAGTGGACCAAAATCACACCAAAACAGCGTAAGAGACTAGTGATGTCCTGTGGCCGCAGATGTGCTGAAGTCATTCAAAGCAAAGGCCTGCACACTTCCTACTGATTGGTGACTGTTGTTATCTTCAGAAAATGTAGTTATCTTTCTCTGTGCTACAATCATTGTTGTTCTCTAATTATGATCATCACATTTTGGGTAAAATAAAGGTTTTATGTTGATAAACTTTGGATCTTTTGTAAGACACTGTTCTAGTGGCATGGTGCACCCCTTACAAAAAAACCTTCAAATGTTCATCAATGTAGATTACATTATTTCTGAAAAAGCAAATGATCACACATTGTTCTCTTATTTGAATCCCCAGAGTATATAGTATATTACTATTGCAGAAAGCATATAAGATAGTCAGCAACAATAAAATATGTCTACATATATGCACATATGGAGGACAAATCGCTTGAGGGAGAAATATAAACTCAGAAGAAAATGTGATCAAACATTCATAGTGAATTATAAATAGGGTTTATTGATTGCATATGTATGAGGTAGAACAAGGGGGTGAGTAAAATACAGTACTCAGATCACAAAGAAATACTAAATAGACAGTCCATCATATTGGACAAGTGTTAATCCAAGGATAAATCGATTATTGCACAACCCCAGCATGGTACTCCTAGCTATAATAATTAAATACAAGCAGCACTAGTTGTACCCAAAATACAATTCTCATAAAAAGATCTTGCCAGTGTCCATGTGGTATAAATCGAATATTATCATGTATTGGGACTGGATGGTATAACTTGTTGGTGAAGACTGGAGGAATGTGCTTTGCGCCTTCGTGAGGGGAAGTGAATGGAAGCGGAGGTATAAGACAGGGACATGAGCCAATCACATTGCTGTATGATCATTAGCTGACACATGTGTTGCCATGGTTACCGATGACATCTGCCGGCTGCCATGAAATGTCCAGGCAATGTAAGAGACACGTGACATGTCACATGGTCTCCCCATCGACCGTTCATAGAGATACAGCAGAGGAACAAGGGACATATGCGTACAGATTTATTGCGATTAATTTGACCTGCGTTTATACTTAGCCAGATGTACAGACTGTATATTGCCTTTCATGTAGCAATCACCCAGGCATCCTATCACTCATATTAGATAATAATTTATACAGATATTGATCAAATGACATACCACCGAATTATATAGAAAAATAAATATGCAAAATATCAAATACAACCATATGGCGAATACATATACAGTATATACCCAACGACATACATGTCAGCACAGTTATACTCCATTGACTTAATATAATTCTATCAACATATAGATATATTACTTGTATAGGTATATATAACCTTAAGAATTACATATCTCAACGTCTAGCACAACTTGAGACCAGATGGATATGAACTTTGTCCACCATGTTTCCATCTGGTCTCAATGAAAACATCTGCTTTGTCTCCTTTTTGTGATCCTATGAATGAGGGGGTTGTGTTTTCGGTTTCTCTTTGATCTTAATTTGAGATTATTGTTCTTATATTCACATTTAGTGACCTTCAGCTAACGACACAAGTTCCGCAACCCTTCATTGTTGTTACAACTTAATGTTGCAGAGTTACTATATGTCACCAATAGGTCTAATATAATGCATCTCAGGTCCTAAATTGGAAAAAGAGGGGTTTTTGTTTTCTTTATTAAATGATTTATCTCTTTGTTTTGTGTTTATTTCTTTTGACTTACAGGGTTAGTAATGGGGGGTCTCATAGACCATTACCAAACTCAGGCTTGATGACAGCTGTGATTTTTCAAAAATTCACAGCTGTCATTAACCCCTTATATTACCCCGATTGACACAGCATTATAGTAATTGGAACGAGCCAGATATTGTGCCAGAATTGGCACAGCTAATAGATGCGCCAATTCTGGGGTGGCTTCAGGCTGCTATTTTTAGGCTGGGGAGGGTGCAAAAACCATGGGCCTCCCCTGCATAGCCTCCAGCTATTCGCTTTATCTGGGCTGGGTATAAAAACTTAGGGGGGACCTCACCACGTTTTCTGAAATTATTTATTTAACTCATTTAAATAAAATAAAAATGCATGGTGTCCCTTGTATTTTTATAAACAGCCAATATAACGCATACAGCTGGGGGCTGCAACCTCCAGATATCTGCTTTATCTGCACTGAGTATCAAAATAGGGGGATCATGCACCATTTTTTCAAATTATTTATTTCTACACTTCATTTTTGGGACCCAACTGGCAACTAATCACAGACACCAGCACAGAGGGTGAGCAGGGGAATCAGGACTGCAACCAATCACAGACACTGTTGCAGAGGGTGGGCTGGGAAAGCAGTGGATATTCGTGAACTTTAATGATTGTATCTGGAAATACTGTGACAGCCGCGGGAAACCCAGTAAGTGTAATTCTCCTGCTTTAATCCCCGTAATACTCTGAACATATTATTCCCAGAAACCAACTGTGAGTCAGAACTGGATCCAGGCATCTTCCCCCTGCTGTTTCCATCCAGTTTCAGCACTTTTCCATCCATTGCATCATGTTTACAGCCCTTCCAGGCATACTTCTAAGAAATGTATTTGCGTTTCCCATTGACTTGCATTAGGTTCATTATTCGGTACAAATACATGAATAATAGAACTTATTTGGCACGAGGAATACAAACCCGAACATTTAACTATTTGCTCATCTATTTTGCTGAGCCCAAATGGCATTACCCGATACTCATAGTGACCTTAACGGGTATTAAAGGCAGTTTTACATTCGTCACCCATGCTTATAAGGACAAAATTGTACGTATCCTGGAGATCGAGCTTGGAGAAAATCCTGGAACCTCGGAGACGGTCGAACAATTCCTGTATAAGTGGCAGCGGATACTTGTTCTTGATGTGACTTGGTTGATTCCTTTCTTTACAAGAAGAACCCTGCTCATATTGGAGAAGAGGACTTCTGAAAAAATCTTCTTGCCAGATTCTTCTTGATGTACTTGGATATGCCTTGGGTCTCCGCCTGAGACAGAGAGTAAATAAGGCTTCAGGGAGAGGTGGAACCAGGAAGTAGTGTTTATAAAGTTCCTAGCAGAACCAGAGCCTAGATAGGCTGACTCAGTGGATCGGGTGCTGCCACAGTATGTGGACATGGATGTGGGGAAATATTGAAAGGTATTGCTCTCACCTAGGTTAGCCTCTCGTACAAACCCTAGGATGGGAAGTTTTCTGGCTGAAAAGAGAGAAAGATTTTCACAGTAGCAGCATCTCATTGTGGTGCAACCGACCTCCCGGTGAGCCTTTGTCAAGTTCACATGATCTACCTCCATGGGCTAAGAAGAAGCATCAGGAACAGCGAGTCGCGGTAAGATTGGTCTCTGGAAGGTATGAGCCAAGCACAACATTTTCCTCTCTCAGTTTCCCTCTCTGGAACGTTCTTGGAACCTGAGATCAATGTGGATAGCCAGAGATACCTGGTTGTCCACTGAAAAAGGCACATTACAGCCGCCCGATTTGTTCTTGATCCTACCGGACAGACTTTTCCATAATGCCACCACCAGCACCTCATCATTCCAGTCAAGTTTGGAGGACAGGGTGCAAAAACGGTTAACATGCTGGTCTACGGTGAGACTCTCCTGGTGGAGTCTAAGGAGGTAAGAGACTGCTGAGGAAACTCAACCTGGTTCATTGAATACCTTGTGGAAAGCCTCTAGAAAATGTTGCAGGCTCGGGATGATGGGATCAATTCTCTTCCCATATTGGATTGATCCAAGCAAGAGCCTCGCCAGTCAGCTGAAGTAATCACCAAGTTATGCCGTATCCTACAAACAGGGGTTTACTTGCTATTTTTGAAATAACTTTTCAACACTAAACATGAAAGATGCAATCCCACCATATACTGTGTGTTGCTACCATGGTCATTACATGTGATATCTGTTAAGGCAAGAATTGAAACATAGCAACATTCAAGGTGTAACAATTCAATGGGATCATGTACTGTGCTGAAATCTTTACATAGGCTGCACTGTACCTCTGCTCATGTATGGAGACAGGGTACGTTCCCATGGTGCATCTCCACTGCAGACTGCTCGTAACAGTTTTGCCACAGCAGTGACATTTAATGCTGTGGACATCATTGTGAAAAGGTTTACATTTCACCCTTTGCATTTCAAAGCTTTGTATCTAGCATTAATTGACTTGCTGCAGATGTCTAACCTGTAACTTTTGCCATTTTACGATGTGGATATATTTCACTGTGTCTATGAGATTACTTATAGGGAACCTGTCAAGTAAAAAAAACCCACACTATTAACCTGAAAATATAGTGTTAATCTGCAGGTTAAGAGTGTTCTGAAGCTGCCTGGTTCCTGCACTAATAGCCCTGCTGTGATTTCAGTCACCGTTCTATGCACAGTGAACGGCGGATGTAACCCCCAGCAATACATCAGTGCAGAGACAGCTGTCAGTCAGTGTCATGGTTGTGGTTACAGCCGCCATTCATTATATACTTAGTGGTGACTGAAGCTGCATTGGCCGTGCCCCTATGACTAAAAGCATATGGCTGCCAAGAGGAAAAAAGTTTGTTTTCCCCCAAGTAGCCAGGCTATCAGTGTGGTGACTGTAAAGCTTTAAATTTCTATTAACTTTGACAGGCTCCCAATAATAAGAGTATTCATTCCATGGATGATGGATGATGTATGAACAAATGGTGATGTGACGCCCTGGACTAGCCAGGTAGTCACAGACAGGCCCTTGCACAAACACCAGTCCCCCTAAAAAGGTAACAGCAGCCAACCTAAAAACTTTGGTCACCCCTCTTGGGTCTTGACATTCACACCAGGGGGCGGAGCCAGGCTGTTGGCCATGCCCACCGAGGAGTTCGGATAGCCTGAGGCGGGAAAAACAGAGCAGATTAGTTTTGGAGGTTAAAGAGAGAGGAGTAAACGTCTGACAGGGGTCTGGGTCGTAGCCTGGACACCCTTTGGCAAAGAGGCAGACGGTGGTCGCCACCTGCTGGAGCCGGGAAGACGGCCTGGTGGAACCGTAAGGGACCAGGACAGGGTAGTGGCCCGCTGGTACCGAACCGGGGAACTGACTGGAAACCGGAGCACAGAGGGGGTATTCAGACCCTGAAACGAGGTCCCGAATCTACCAAACTAAGTTAATTCACTGATTGAGGTCTGGACTTCAGCCCAACGAGGGGGATAGAAAGCCACCGCTCAGGCAGAGAGATCCCACGGGCAAGCGTCTGCGGGCAAACAGGCTCTCCCGACACACACACAGCCAGTGAACGGACTCCCATCGCTGAAGCGCAGGCAGTCCACAGCTACAACACAAGGTGTAGGAGAGGCGGGGATCACCAAACCGGGTGGGGGACCAGATGCAGCCGGCTGCGGGCACCGACCACCATCTTTTTGGTTTACCAGAGACTCCGGTGTATCTGTCAGAGTGAGTACAACTGTGCCCTCAGGCCGCGCACTGCCCCGCACCACACCAATCAGTCCGCACCCTCACAACCGGGCCCCGGGACCATCAACCCCCTACCCATGGAGGGGTCAACACCTGGCTGCGCAACACCGTCCCCGGGGGCCTAGTAAACAGCAGTGGTGGTGTCTACATTCACCACAACCCGTGGGTGGCGTCACGAACTTAACCCAAACCACGGCCCCTGCCGTAAACCTACCTGCCAACCCCCTACGAAGCGCCAGCATCCTTTCAGAGCAACGTGACCCCGGATCCGGAGGCGCTCGAAACACCCACCGACGAGCCCGGATCCAAGCGGCTCGGCTGCAGCCGAGCGCGGGGCGGTACAGTGACATGTTTCAATGCACATTTAATTACAGTGACATTTGAAACTAGAATAAAGTGCTTTACCGAACCAACATATAGCATCACTGAGAGTGTCCTTTAATCCTAACTATACAATTTTAAGGTTTGTTTTTGTTCCCATGCCTGTGTTATATACATGAAGCCTAAGCTTTTAACATTTTTCGATTTCTTAGTTTTAAATACTGATCAGAAGACATTGCATTATACATGAAAGGTAGATGCCTGCATTCTCTAAGATGACCACGAGATGGAGACAACATATCACACAACAAAATAAAAAAAGATTTACATTCAGTGTATGTGCCACAATATCACAAGTACTAGTTTATTATTTTGATTGTTGTTCATTTTGAATCTACAGATCACCATCAATAGAATTTTTTTTTTACAGCAATGCTGATCACTTAATAAAACCTTAAAGGGCTATTTCCATTATTAAAAGTTATCTCCCATAAAAAGGATGTGTTACTTATCCTTTAAAAGGGACCCCCACTGATATCAAAAACACGTCTCTGTAATGGCTTGATGGTGTGGAGTGGTGGCCATTAGTGATGGGCGAGCACTAAAATGCTCGGATGTTCGTTACTCGAGTTGAGCAATTTGTATTGCTTCAGTGTTCGTCGCGAGTAATGAGTATAATAGAATTCAATGGGAAACGAGAGCATTTTTCTGGCAGATCCTCCCGACAGGCCTGGGAGGGCTTCCAGGAAGGTCCAGAGAGAGAACGAGAGAGCTGATGGTATGCTGTCATCATTCATTTCCTGAAATATTCTGTGCTGCAGGAAGGGAACCTGCCTTCAACATTCATTACCTGAAATATTCTGTGCTGTGGGAGTGGAACCTGCCCTCGAAATTCATTTTCTCAAATACTCTGTGCTACTGGAAGACAATTTTCCTTCCACTGTGTAATTAAGTCTGTGACCAGCCACAAGATTATCATACCCCTTAAATACTCTGTTCTGTGGGTGAAACCTGCACTTTCCAGCTTGTGACTTACCATAATTTCACAACATTCCTGTCCTGAAAACCTCTGTGCCACCAGAGGGCCATGCATCATTCAGTTAATGCTCCATCTGTGACTTACCACAACATCAGCTTATTGTTTTCCTGAAATACTCTGTGCCTCTGACCTCCTATAAGACTGTGACTTTCCTCTGATGAATTACCCTGTGCTACTGGCAAACCCCACTTTACTTTGTCCATTGTATAGACCCAGCATAATAGCGCCACAAAGTAATAAAGTTGCATTGTATAGACCAAGCATAATATTGCCATATAGTAATGAGATTAAATTGTATAGACCCAGCATTATACCCCCATATAGTTACCACAATACATTGCATCGCATAGACCCAGCATAATACTGCCCTGCCATACAGTGAATAGATTGCATTGTATAGACCCAGCATAATACTACCATATAATAATGATATTGCAATGTTTAGACCAAGCATAATATCTTCATGTAGTCACCATGTTACATTGCATAAAATAGATCGAGCATAATGCCTCCATATAGTAACCACATTACATTGCATTGTTTACACCCAGCATAATACCGTCATATAGTAACTACATTACATTGCATTGTATAGACCAGTGTTTCCCAAACTCCAGTCCTCACGACCCCCAACAGGTCATGTTTTCAGGATTTCCGTAAAGCCTCTTTCACACGTTTGTGAAAAACCACGCACGTTTTTACACGGACATGTCAAAGGTGCGTTTTGCCCTGCGTGACCCGTGTTTATGGGCTACGTGTGTTCTGCGTGTGTTATCCGTGATAACACATGGAGGACGGGAACTTTCTACTCACCTGTCCCTGGCGTTGCTGTCCGTGGTGCTGATCTTCGGTCTCCGGACCTGCCGACTTCCCGCTGCTGCTGCTTCCGGCCGCAGTGAAGTGAATATTCAATGAGCATAATGAGCGGCGGTCTGAAGCAAGTGACAGCAGCGGCAGAGACAGCAGGGCTGGAGAAGGTGAGTAATGTTTTTTTTTTTTCTCATAGACACATGTCTTTTCTCCGGCGCGTGTCACACGGAACACATCCGTGTGATCTGTTTGCATTACATGTGATACGTTTGTGATCCGTGTGACACCCGTGATGCCGGAGAGAAAACGGACATGTTGCCGTGAAAAACACACGGACACACGTAAGTATGGAACGGACACACGTAAGTACAGAACGGATACACGTTCCGTGCGAAAATATTTACGTGTGTCCAAAACCATAGGAATACACAGGTCTACGTGTGTACGTGTCTCCGGTACATGAGAAAACTGCCAAACACGTACAGGAGGCACATACGTGTGAAAGAGCCTAATATAGCACAGGTGCTGCCTTGATAATGATTCCATCACCTGTTCAATAGTAAGGAAATCCTTAAAACATGACCTGTTCGGGGCCATGAGGACTGGAGTTTGGGAAACACTGGTATAGACCCAGCATGATACCGCCATATAGTAACCACATTGCATTGTAAAGACCCAACATAATCCTCCATATAGTAACCACATTGCATTGTATAGACTCACATTAATACCACCATAATGTATCAAGATTGCAATGTATAGACCCAGCTTAATACCACCATATAGTAATCATTTTGCATTGTATAGACCCAGCACAATACAGCCATATAGTAATGAGATTGTATTGTATAGACCCAGCATAATAAAGCCATGTAGTAACCACATTAGATTACATTGCGTAGACCCAACATTATAGTACCATTACCTATATCTGGCTTTGCACTGCTACATCTAACCATCTTACTCAGCTGTAGCAGACCTGAGATGGTCAGATGTAGCAGAGCAGAAAGGGGCAGAAATGTTACATTGGTCTCTGCTCTTTTGTATCTGACCATCTCAGGTCTGCTACATATGAGTGAGACAGTACATCTGTCTCTGTTCTGCAAATCAGAGATGGTCATCTGATGTAGCGTGTCTCTGCTCTGGTACATCTGACCAGCTCTGCTCTGCTACCTCTGACCAACTTTCCTCTGCTACATCTGAATGACACTCTGCTACATTTCACCATCTCACTCAGATGTAGCAGAGTTGAGACGGTAGGTGAAGCAGAACAGTGATGGTCAGATACACTCCTTGAGTCTTTGCTCTGCAACATCACCCTGTCTCACTGAGACGTTGCAGAGTTGAGACGGTCAGATGTAACAGAGCAGAGATGGTCGAATACACTTCTTCTGTCTCTTCTCTGCTCTATCTGACGATCTCTGCCCTGCCACTCTGCCCTGCCACTCTGCCCTGTCACTCTGCCCTGTCACTCTGCTCTTCCCTGCCACTCTGATCTCTCACTTTGCACTGCCACTCTGCCCTGTCACTCTGCCCTGTCACTCTGCCCTTTCACTCTGCTCTTACCTGCCACTCTTCCCTTCACTCTACTCCTTCACTTTGCCTTGCCCTGCCACTCTGTCCTGTCACACTGCCCTGCCACTCTGCCCTGTCACTCTGGCATGCCACTGTCATCTGCCCTGCCACTCTGCCTTTCATTTTGACTTGTAACTCTGCTCTGCCACTCTGCTTTGTCATGTCAATCTGTTCTGCCCTATCACTCTGCCCTATCACTCTGCTCTGTCACTCTGCTCTGCCACTCTGCTCTGCTACTCTGCTCTGCCACTCTGCCTTGCCACTCTACTCTGCCCGGCCAATCTGAATTTCACTTTGCCCTGTCACTCTGCCCTGCCACTCTGTCCCACCAGTCTGCCACTTTGCCTTTCACTCTGCCATCTAAAAAAAGCTGGAAGACAAAGGAGCGCAAATAGGATCTTATCCAGGTGACAGGATAAGGGTACGACACTGAAAGAGGCTCATCTTGAAGGGTTGTGACAGTCACAACCACTATGATAGCGTAGAATACAGCCACTGCAGTCCCATGTGGAAGGGAAATACAAACTGGTGCCAAAAGGGTTAATGCCACTCTGTCATTAATGAGAGGAAAGTCCAGGAAACATTTGATGCTGATTTTATTAAAAAATGTGTTTCGGACATACATAGCTCCTTCATCAGATCAAAATCACATTATAAAACAGATGTACAGACAGGGTATATATAGATGAGTCAAATACAGGTACCGTAACAGCCCGATTTTAGAAAAAAGGGTGCGTGCTATAACATTACATGATATTCAAATAACAACAGTGATCTGTAGTTAAAACCAGTAATGTATCATTTGAAATTTAAATAAACCAGTTAAAAAAATTAGAAATGGAAAAGTATACGGTATATATATACTAGAAAAAGGCCCGATGCTATCGCATCGGAAGTGTGATGAAATGAACATCTGTCTATGCGTAGTGGTGCTGACAGGAGCAGTGGACATGTGTCACACCGTTTGCGCTTTTTGGGGCTAAATAAATGAGTTAAAGGCTGTGTGTATTTTGATTGTAAATAAACATATTGTGTACGTATTTTTTTTTTCTTTCTCTCTCTGTCTCTCATCAGTGCCGCCATGTCTCGTCGCTTGCCGCAAGGGCGGACATACCCGGCCACACCTCCTTACTGCTACATGACAACGCAAATGTGTAATTTAAAACACCAACACCTCATTATACCTAGATGTGGTATGGGTAGCACAATGTTAGACTAGGAACAAAATTGTGCTTAGCCCATAATTTGGGTTACGCCTGCACTGTTGTCCCTGCGTACCATGGCTATGATGTGGGTGCAAACTTTGTCTGCGCAACTGACAGTGCAGCAGTGCATTGTGGGATTACATCTTCAACTGGCAAATATCTATGTAGATGTATATGTGTGTATATGGCTGTACGCTGTATATAGGTGGTGTCTGTGTATATGTGTGTGTATATGGCTGTATGCTGTGTGTAGGTGGCATCTGTGTATATGGCTGTATGCTGTGTAGGTGGCATCTGTGTATATGTGTATGTATATGGCTGTACACTTTGTGTACATGGCGTCTGTGTATATGTGTATGTATATGGCTGTACGCTGTATGTACGTGACGTTTGTGTATAAATGGGTATATGCTGTGTGTAGGTGTCTGTGTGTATATGGCTGTATGCTGTGTACGTCTAGTCTGTGTATATGTGTGTGTATATGGCTGTACGCTGTGTGTAGGTGGCGTCTGTGTATGTGTGTGTGTATGGCTATACGCGGTGTTTAGATGTCTGTGTATATATATGTGTGTATATGGCTGTAGACTGTGTGTAGGTGTCTGTGTGTATATATGTGTGTATATGGCTGTACGCTGTGTGTACATGTCATCTGTTTATATGTCTGTACGCTGTCTGTAGGTGGTGTCTGTATATGTGTGTATGTATATGGCTGTACGCTGTGTGTAGGTGGCAACTGTGTATGTGTGTATATGACTGTGCGCTGTGTGTAGGTGGCGTTTGTGTATGTGTGTGTATATGACTGTACGCTGTCTGTAGGTGGCATCTGTGTATGTGTGTGTGTATGGCTGTACGTGGTGTGTAGGTGTCTTTGTGTGTGTAAATGGCTGTATGCTGTGTGTAGGTGTCTGTGTGTTTTTGTGTGTGTATATGGCTGTGCGCTGTGTGTACCTGTCGTCTGTGTATATGGATGTACGCTGTTTGTAGGTGGTGTCTGTGTATATGTGTGAATATGGCTGTATGCTGTGTGTAGGTGGCATCTGTGTATATGTGTGTTTATGACTACGCTGTGTATGTGTCTGTGTGTATATCTGTGTGTATATGGCTGTACGTAGGTGGCATCTGTGTATATGTGTGTGTGTATATAGCTGTGCACTGTGTGTAGGTGGCATCTGTGTATATGTGTGTATATGGCTGTATGCTGTGTGTAGTTGGCGTGTGTGTATATGTGTGTGTATGGCTGTATGCTGTATGTAGGTGCTGTCTGTGTATATGTGTGTGTATGTGTGTATATAGCTGTGCACTGTGTGTAGGTGGCATGTGTATATGTGTGTATATGGCTGTATGCTGTGTGTAGTTGGCGTGTGTGTATATGTGTGTATATGGCTGTACGCTGTATGTAGGTGGTGTCTGTGTATATGTGTGTGTATGGCTGTATGCTGTGTGTAGGTGTCTGTGTGTTTTTGTCTGTGTATATGGCTGAGTGCTGTGTGTTCCTGTCGTCTGTGTATATGGCTGTACGCTGTTTGTAGGTGTTGTCTGTGTATATGTGTGAATATGGCTGTACGCTGTGTGTAGGTGGCATCTGTGTATATGAGTGTTTATGACTACGCGGTGTATGTGTCTGTGTGTATATCTGTGTGTATATGGCTGTATGCTGTTGGCATGTGTGTATATGTGTGTATATGGCTGTACGTAGGTGGCATCTGTGTATATGTGTGTGTGTATATAGCTGTGCACTGTGTGTAGGTGGCATCTGTGTATATGTGTGTATATGGCTGTATGCTGTGTGTAGTTGGCGTGTGTGTATATGTGTGTGTATGGCTGTATGCTGTATGTAGGTGCTGTCTGTGTATATGTGTGTGTATGTGTGTGTATATAGCTGTGCACTGTGTGTAGGTGGCATATGTGTATATGTGTGTATATGGCTGTATGCTGTGTGTAGGTGGCGTGTGTGTATATGTGTGTATATGGCTGTACGCTGTATGTAGGTGGTGTCTGTGTATATGTGTGTGTATGGCTGTATGCTGTGTGTAGGTGCTGTCTGTGTATATGTGTGTGTATGTGTGTATATGGCTCTACGCTGTGTGTAGTTGGCATCTGTGTATATGTGTGTGTATATGGCTGTACGCTGTGTGCAGGTGGCATCTGTATACATGTGTATGTATATGGCTGTACACTGTGTGTAGGTGTCGTCTGTGTATATGTGTGTGCATATGGCTGTATGCTGTGTGTAGGTGGCGTCTGTGTATATGTGTGTATATGGCTGTACGCTGTGTGCAGGTGGTGTCTGTGTATATATGTATGTATATGGCTGTACGCTGTGTGTAGGTGGCGTCTGTGTATGTGTATATCTATTAGAGATGAGCAAACCGGTCGCGGTTCGGCTCGAGGTCAGTTCGCCGAACGGAGCTCCCGTTCGAGTTCGGTTCGTCGAACGTTCGACGAACCGAACTCGAACTGCATAGGAAACAATGGCAGGCAATCACAAACACATAAAAACACCTAGAAAACACCCTCAAAGGTGTCCAAAAGGTGACAAACAACTCACAACACAACACAAACACATGGGAAAGTGACAAGGACAAATTCTCATGCGAAAACAACAGCATTACGAGGAAAAAGAAGACGAGACACAGATATAGGCATGGCATGCCCTTCTAAAATCATGTAAAACACCGCAAGGTGACTGCAAGCAGAGTCTCCCTTTTTTCCAAAAATTGGGCCACACAGACACCCCTTCAGTGGCAGCACTTGTGCCCTAGTTGTACACTTCACAGCTAGATTTGCATCAAGCACATTCAAAAATACGCCATACTTAACCGTCCCCAGGATGACACCGGGGAAGGTAGCAAAGTCTTTGCTGAACCATGACTTGTTCATCTTGGCTCCTTTTAAAAAACACAGCAAGCAAGGTTTACTCCAAGCGGAGTCTCCCTTTTTTTTCCAAAAATCGGGCCACACAGACACTAACCCCTTCAGTGGCAGCACTTGTGCCCTAGTTGTACACTTCACAGGTAGATTTGCATCAAGCACATTCAAAAATATGCCATACTTAACCGTCCCCAGGATGACACCGGGGTAGGTAGCAAACTCTTTCCTGATCCCAGCTCTGTTCATCTTGGATCATTTTTAAAAAACACAGCAAGCAAGGGTTACTCCAAGCGGAGTCTCCCTTTTTTTCCAAAAATTGTGCCCCACACACACCCACCCAGCGCTAAACATATTCGTCGCCATGTCGAAACTGTGCAGAAGGGTGCATAGGTCCTTGATCTGAGACCACTCCATCAGGGTGATCTGCCCCACCTCTGCATCTCGTTGGCCCAGGCTATAAGTCATGACGTATTGCACCAGGGCTCTGCGGTGCTGCCACAGTCGCTGTAACATGTGGAGAGTCGAATTCCAGCGTGTCGCCACATCGCATTTCAGGCGATGAACCGGCAGGCCGAAAGACTTCTGGAGCGATGCAAGTCGCTCAGCTGCGGCGGTTGAACGGTGGAAGTGAGCAGACAGTTTTCGTGCCCTGGTCAGAAGGCCATCTAGGCTGGGATAGTGTGTTAAAAATTAGTGGACAACAAGGTTCAACACGTGAGCCATACAAGGCACGTGTGTCACCTTGCCCAGGCGAAGGGCCGCACCCAGGTTTGCAGCATTGTCGCACACGGCCTTACCAGGCTGCAGGTTGAGTGGAGACAACCATTTATTAAACTCGGACCGCAGAGCTGACAACAACTCCTCAGCTGTGTGACTCCTATTACCAAGACATGTCAAGCTAAAGACCGCCTGATGCCGTTGCGCTCTGCTGCCAGCATAGTAATGAGGGGTGCGTGATTCCTTCTGCGCAGTGAGAATGCTGGTGGCCTGACCAGGCAGGCTTGGGGCGGAGGTGGAGGACACAGATGAGGTGGAGGAGGCAGAAGCAGTGGCGGAACTTGGACAGACAGAGGATTGACACACAAGTCGTGGGGACGGCAAGACTTGTGCAGCAGATCCTTCACCATCTATCACCATAGTTACCCAGTGCCCAGTCAGCGACATGTAACGTCCCTGTCCATGCTTACTGGTCCAAGTATCAGTGGTGAAATGCTCCCGTTCACACACAGAGTTTCTCAAGGAAGCGGTGATGTTGTGTGCGACATGCTGGTGTAGCACGGGCACACCTTTCTTAGAGAAGTAGTGGCGACTAGGCATCTGGTACTGGGGCACAGAGACAGACATAAGGTCTCTAAAATCCTGTGTGTCCACTAGGCGGAAAGGCAGCATTTCGGTAGCCAAAAGCTTACAGAGGGATAGAGTCAACCTCTTAGCTTTGTCATGGGTCGCAGGAAATGGCCTTTTATTTGACCACATCTGAGGGACAGAGATCTGGCTGCTGTGTGTAGACGGTGTTGAGTAGGGTGTCCCTGGAAAAATGCAGGTTTGTGAGGAAAGTGCAGGCGGAGACATGATGTTGCCTTCATCAAACGTTGGTGCTATCGATGTCTGAGAGAGCTGTACACACTCACTTGTTTCCTCTTCCAAACCAACTGATAACCTACCAAGCAAACTGCCTGTTGCAGTTACAGTGGTGGAAGTTGTGCGTGGAAAACCAGGTGTGACAGCTGTCCCCACAGTCTTAGAAGATGAAGAGCGCGCAGATGCACTGGAAGGGGCAGGCCGTGGATGGTTCGCTCCGCTAGGCCGCATTGCAGCACGGTGAACTTCCCACTGGGACCTATGATATTTATTCATGTGACGATTCATGGAAGAAGTTGTCAAACTGCTTTTTTGACCTCTACTAACAGAATCACGACAAATTTTACACATCACATAATTTGGGCGATCTTTTTCTATGTCAAAAAAGGACCAGGCTAGGCAAGGCTTAGAGGGCATGCGACCTGCTAAGCCCCCCCGACTAGTGCTCAGAGGCAAAGTGGTGGCTGGTGATGCAGTTGTAGACGTACTACCAGTGCTCCGACTCTGTCCAGGAAGGCGCAAGGTAACTTCGTCGTCGGTTGCATCCTCCTCCACCGCCTCTGTTGACCTCCTCGAGTGCCTGACTGGGGGTTGACAGTAGGTGGGATCTAGAACTTCATCATCAATTGTTGAGTTTACACTCCCCTCCCCCTCAGACCGAGCCTCTTCTTGCCCTGACCGAATATTTAAGTTGTCATCCCAATCTGGTATCTGCGTCTCATCGTCATCAGTATGTTCCTCATTGTCTATTACAACAGGTGTTTTAGTTTGTGACAAAGGGTCAACATTATGCTCAGAAACTTGGTCCTCACGGCCTGAATCAGAGTCACAAAGGTTCTGGGCATTACTGCAGACCATTTCCTGGTCTGTACTCACTGTAGCTTGGGAGCAGACCTTTGATTCCCAGGCTATAGTGTGACTGAACAGCTCTGCAGACTCAGCCATCTCAGTTCCACCATACTGTGCAGGGCGGATGGAGACTTCAGAGCTGGGAGAAAGCAAGTGTGGTTGGGATGACAACTCAGAGGACTGGTGTTTTTTGGATGCGGTAGTTGAGGTGGAGGAGAGGGCACTTGTTGGACCACTTGAGATCCATTCAAGCATTTTCTTTTTTTGGCCATCATCTACCTTTGTTCCAGTTGTTCGTGTCCGTAAAAAAGGGAGCACATCGGATTGTCCACGGTAAGTAGGAAACATCTTACTTTTGCTGGTAGATGGTCTATCTTCAGCAGATGATAATGGAGCTTTGCCACCTTCCCCACGGACAAACCCTTTTTTTCCTTTTCCAAAAATTGAGAGGTGGTGTAGATTGCAGCAGTGGTCTAGCTTTATTATTATCAGCAGAATAATCAAGAATAAATATCCCTGACAATGCAACTACGGCCCTTAAACTGGCAGCATAAATTGCTAGTATAATGGCTTAGTAACAATGAGTTTGAGTGTGCAATGCAGGCAGACGTGCTGCAAATATCTTTGCACTACTGGGACTATACAGAAGTCCAATAGCCACGTTTAGGATGCCACTAAGTTCACTCAGTGTTTACTAGTATAATGGCTTAGTTATAATGAGTTTGAGTGTGCAATGCAGGCAGACGTGCTACAAATATCTTTGCACTACTGGGACTATACAGAAGTCCAATAGCCACGTTTAGGATGCCACTAAGTTCACTCAGTGTTTGCTAGTATAATGGCTTAGTTATAATGAGTTTGAGTGTGCAATGCAGGCAGACGTGCTGCAAATATCTTTGCACTACTGGGACTATACAGAAGTCCAATAGCCATGTTTAGGATGCCACTAAGTTCACTGAGTGTTTGCTAATATAATGGCTTAGTTATAATGAGTTTGAGTGTGCAATGCAGGCAGACGTGCTGCAAATATCTTTACACTACTGGGACTATACAGAAGTCCAATAGCCACGTTTAGGATGCCACTAAGTTCACTGAGTGTTTGCTAGTATAATGGCCTAGGCTACTTTTACACATCCGGATTTTTGCTCTGCGGCACAATACGGCGTTCTGCAGAAAGACCACAACCGGCTTTTGTAACGCAGGTTGCGGTTTTTGTTGCATAGACTTACATTAGTGCC
Source organism: Anomaloglossus baeobatrachus (assembly GCF_048569485.1). Classification (NCBI taxonomy): domain Eukaryota; kingdom Metazoa; phylum Chordata; class Amphibia; order Anura; family Aromobatidae; genus Anomaloglossus; species Anomaloglossus baeobatrachus. Next base: position 100,492,790 of record NC_134362.1, read on the forward strand.
GTATTGTGCCGCAGGGGCTTGCGTTCGGTCCGGTTTTTGCCGCATGCGGCAGATTTAGCCGATGCGGCGGCCGGATAGAACGTTACCTGCAACGTTTTTTGCTCCGGCAAAAAAAACCGCATTGCGCCGCATCCGGCCGCTGCGGCGCATTTTCAAATGGATGCCGGATGCGGCGCGATGCGGAAAAAAACGCATCCGGCCGCCGCATGCGGTTTTTTCCACTGCGCATGCTCAGTAGCGTGCTGCAACCGGAAAAAAATGGACCGGCCGCATGTAAAAACTTATGCAAAGGATGCGGTGTTTTCGCCGCATCCGTTACATAGGTTTCACAGCCGAATTGAGCCGCACGGCTCAAACCGGATGTGTGAAAGTAGCCTTAGTTATAATGAGTTTGAGTGTGCAATGCAGGCAGACGTGCTGCAAATATCTGTGCACTACTGGGACTATACAGAAGTCCAATAGCCACGTTTAGGATGCCACTAAATTCACTCAGTGTTTGCTAGTATAATGGCTTAGTTATAATGAGTTTGAGTGTGCAATGCAGGCAGACGTGTTGCAAATATCTTTGCACTACTGGGACTATACAGAAGTCCAATAGCCACGTTTAGGATGCCACTAAGTTCACTGAGTGTTTGCTAGTATAATGGCCTAGGCTACTTTTACACATCCGGATTTTTGCTCTGCGGCACAATACGGCGTTCTGCAGAAAGACCACAACCGGCTTTTGTAACGCAGGTTGCGGTTTTTGTTGCATAGACTTACATTAGTGCCGTATTGTGCCGCAGGGGCTTGCGTTCGGTCCGGTTTTTGCCGCATGCGGCAGATTTAGCCGATGCGGCGGCCGGATAGAACGCTCCCTGCAACGTTTTTTGCTCCGGCAAAAAAACCCGCATCGCGCCGCATCCGGCCGCTGCGGCGCATTTTCAAATGGATGCCGGATGCGGCGCGATGCGGAAAAAAACGCATCCGGCCACCGCATGCGGTTTTTTCCACTGCGCATGCTCAGTAGCGTGCCGCAACCGGAAAAAAACGGACCGGCCGCATGTAAAAACTTATGCAAAGGATGCGGTGTTTTCGCCGCATCCGTTACATAGGTTTCACAGCCGGATTGAGCCGCACGGCTCAAACCGGATGTGTGAAAGTAGCCTTAGTTATAATGAGTTTGAGTGTGCAATGCAGGCAGACGTGCTGCAAATATCTGTGCTCTACTGGGACTATACAGAAGTCAAATAGCCACATTTAGGATGCCACTAAGTTCACTGAGTGTTTGCTAGTATAATGGCTTAGTTATAATGGGTTTGAGTGTGCAATGCAGGCAGACGTGCTGCAAATATCTGTGCACTACTGGGACTATACAGAAGTCCAATAGCCACGTTTAGGATGCCACTAAGTTCACTGAGTGTTTGCTAGTATAATGGCTTAGTAACAATGAGTTGGAGTGTGCAAAGGGCAGGAGGGTACAGTGGCAGGGTTGTGGGTCTGGGTAGAGGACAGGAAGCCTGCCTTTCTGTCCCTCCTAATGGGGAAATGCAGCGAGGAAATCCCTGACCTTAGCTACACAGACGCTGTCATCTTGTGTAGCTGTTAAACTCTGTTTTCAGGACCTGTCACCTATGGCTCTGACCCTGCCGGTACGAGCCCTTAAAAGGACTGATAGAAAGTGCTATCCCTAAGCTGTCCAGCGCTGTGTATGGAGCGTATACAGCTGTATCGGCGATAGGAGCTGCGTCAGTGATGTCTGACACCAAGGACGCAGAAGGCAGATAATGGCGTGCTGGAGGAAAATGTCCGGTTTTATAATGCAGGGACATGTGACATGGACATCCTATCATACATGCCGTTGCTTCTCTGGCTAAAAGTCCACTTAGCTGTGTGTGTGTCTGTGATTGGCTGACATGCTGGCCCGCCCCACTACACGCGCGCGCTTAGGGAAGGAAGACAAGGAAAAATAAAAAAAAAATGGCGATCGCCATTATCCATACAGCAGTGATCTGAATGCGCTGTTCCCGCACACTATACACTGAAATGTCATAATAGTGTGAGTCACAGAGTGACTAGAACTATTACAGCGGAAACCAAGCTAGGAATTAGCTGGGTTTTTTGCTGCTAGAACCGTTCTGGAACGTATCTAGAACTATCGAGCTTTTGCAAAAAAGCTCGAGTTTTAGTTTGATCTAGAACAGCCCCCAAAATCACTCGAGCCGCAAACTGGAGAACCACGAACCGCGCTCAACTCTAATATGTATATGGCTGTACGTAGTGTGCAGGTGGTGTCTGTGTATATATGTGTGTATATGGCTGTACACTGTGTGCAGGTGTCGTCTGTGTATATGTATGTGTACATGGCTGTACGCTGTGTGTAGGTGTCGTCTGTGTATATGTATGTGTATATGGCTGTACGCTGTGTGTAGGTGGCACCTGTGTATATGTGTGTGTATATGGCTATACACTGTGTGTACGTGTCGTATGTGTATATGTGTGTGTATATGGTTGTACGATGTGTGTAGGTAGCATCTTTGTATATGTGTGTGTATATGGCTGTATGCTGTGTGTAGGTGGCATCTGTGTATATGTGCATATGTGTTTGGCTGTACGCTGTGTGTAGGTGTCGTCTGTGTATATGTGTGTGTACAGTCAGGGCCAGAAATATTTGGACAGTGACACAAGTTTTGTTATTTTAGCTGTTTACAAAAACATGTTCAGAAATACAATTATATATATAATATGGACTGAAAGTGCACACTCCCAGCTGCAATATGAGAGTTTTCACATCCAAATCGGAGAAAGGGTTTAGGAATCATAGCTCTGTAATGCATAGCCTCCTCTTTTTCAAGGGACCAAAAGTAATTGGACAAGGGACTCTAAGGGCTGCAATTAACTCTGAAGGCGTCTCTCTCGTTAACCTGTAATCAATGAAGTAGTTAAAAGGTCTGGGGATGATTACAGGTGTGTGGTTTTGCATTTGGAAGCTGTTGCTCTGACCAGACAACATGCGGTCTAAGGAACTCTCAATTGAGAGGAAGCAGAACATCCTGAGGCTGAAAAAAAAGAAAAAATCCATCAGAGAGATAGCAGACATGCTTGGAGTAGCAAAATCAACAGTTGGGTACATTCTGAGAAAAAAGGAATTGACTGGTGAGCTTGGGAACTCAAAAAGGCCTGGGCGTCCACGGATGACAACAGTGGTGGATGATCGCCGCATATTTTCTTTGGTGAAGAAGAACCCGTTCACAACATCAACTGAAGTCCAGAACACTCTCAGTGAAGTAGGTGTATCTGTCTCTAAGTCAACAGTAAAGAGAAGACTCCATGAAAGTAAATACAAAGGGTTCACATCTAGATGCAAACCATTCATCAATTCCAAAAATAGACAGGCCAGAGTTAAATTTGCTGAAAAACACCTCATGAAGCCAGCTCAGTTCTGGAAAAGTATTCTATGGACAGATGAGACAAAGATCAACCTGTACCAGAATGATGGGAAGAAAAAAGTTTGGAGAAGAAAGGGAACGGCACATGATCCAAGGCACACCACATCCTCTGTAAAACTTGGTGGAGGCAACGTGATGGCATGGGCTTTGAATGGCACTGGGTCACTTGTGTTTATTGATGACATAACAGCAGACAAGAGTAGCCGGATGAATTCTGAAGTGTACATGGATATACTTTCAGCCCAGATTCAGCCAAATGCCGCAAAGTTGATCGGACAGCGCTTCATAGTACAGATGGACAATGACCCCAAGCATACAGCCAAAGCTACCCAGGAGTTCATGAGTGCAAAAAAGTGGAACATTCTGCAATGGCCAAGTCAATCACCAGATCTTAACCCAATTGAGCATGCATTTCACTTGCTCAAATCCAGACTTAAGACGGAAAGACCCACAAACAAGCAAGACCTGAAGGCTGCGGCTGTAAAGGCCTGGCAAAGCATTAAGAAGGAGGAAACCCAGCGTTTGGTGATGTCCATGGGTTCCAGACTTAAGGCAGTGATTGCCTCCAAAGGATTCGCAACAAAATATTGAAAATAAAAATATTTTGTTTGGGTTTGGTTTATTTGTCCAATTACTTTTGACCTCCTAAAATGTGGAGTGTTTGTAAAGAAATGTGTACAATTCCTACAATTTCTATCAGATATTTTTGTTCAAACCTTCAAATTAAACGTTACAATCTGCACTTGAATTCTGTTGTAGAGGTTTCATTTCAAATCCAATGTGGTGGCATGCAGAGCCCAACTCGCGAAAATTGTGTCACTGTCCAAATATTTCTGGACCTAACTGTATATGGCTGTACGCTGTGTGTAGGTGGCATCTGTGTATATGTGTATGTGTGTATATGACTGTGCGCTGTATAGGTGGCATCTGTGTATATGTGTATGTATATGGCTGTACACTGTATGTAGGTGGCGTCTGTGTATATGTTTGTGTATGGCTGTATGCTGTGTGTAGGTGCTGTCTGTGTATATGTGTGTGTATGTGTGTGTATATGGCACTACGCTGTGTGTCTGTGGCCTCTGTGTATATGTGTGTATATGGATGTACGCTGTGTGTAGGTGGCATCTGTGTTTATGTGTGTGTATATGGCTGTACACTGTGTGTAGGTGACGTCAGTGTATATGTGGGTGTATAAGGCTGTAAGCTGTGTGTAGGTGGCATCTGTGTATGTGTGTGTATATGGCTGTACGCTATGTGTAGGTGGTGTATGTGTGTGTATATGGCTGTACGCTGTGTACATGTCTGTGTGTGTATATGTGTGTATATATGGCTGTACGCTGTGTACATGCGTGTGTATGTGTGTGTATATAGTGTATATGGCTGTACACTGTGTGTAGGTGGCATCTGTGCATATGTGTGTGTTTTCTCTCTCTGTCTCTCTTCCCCTTCCCCCGGAGAAAACACGTGTCTTTATTTACCTCTCTCCAGCGGTGCTGTCTCCGAATCTTCTGTCACCCGCTCCTGACTGCCGCTCATTATACTCACTGAATATTCAGTCCACTATGGAACTGGAAGCCGGAGCAGTGCTGGGGACTTCAGAGCCGGGGCCGCATCGCTACAGACAGGTGAAGAGTATCACGGTGTGTGTGTGTGTGTTCAGTGTATAAATGCATGTGCGCTATGTGTGTCGCGTGCGGGAAGGACGCCGCCGCTGCGCTCGCTAACGCTTGGGTCTGGCGCTGCTGCGGCTGCTGCTCAGTGGCTCGAGTGGTGGGCCGGATCCGGGGACTCGAGCGGTGCTCCTCACCCGTGAGTGAAAAGGGTGGTTGGTTTGGGGGATTTAGTCCGTGACGCCACCCACAAGTTGTGGTGAAGATGGGCACCACCGCTGCTGGTGATGGGGATCCCGGGAGAGATGGTAGGGAGCAGCTGGGATGTTGTTTTCCCCCTCCGTGGGTAGGGGTTGGTGGTCCCGGGGCCCCGTGGTGTGACGGGGAGGCAGGGTTGGTGAGGTGCAGGGTTGCAGGGACAGCGCGGCGCGGTGCCGGATGGCACGGGTGTACTCACTCAGTAAGAGATGCACAAAGTCCTCAGTAAACCAAACGGCTGGATGGACGGATCCCGCAGCCGGCTGCAGTGTCTCTCCCTGGACAGGTGATGGCGGCTGTCTTTCCCTGCACCTTTGTGTACTGTTTGACTACGATGGGTCCCCAACGGTAGTCCGCTCCCTGGTGTATGGATGCCGGAGGAGCCCAATTGCCCGCAGGCGCTGGCCCTTGGGTCTCCAGCCTTAGGCGGTAGCTGTATACCCTCACAGTGCGGACGGTTGCCTTCTAACGGGTCTTTGGCTGTTAGGAAACCCCTGGGATTCCTGTCACACTCGGATTTGACTGTTTACGGCGACTCCAAGCCTAGTCGGGGTCCGATGGCCCTGCCTGTGTGTGCTGGCTTCACTTCGCTCCCCGGTCGGCACCAGCGGGCCACCGCCCGTCCCCGGTCCTACGGTTCCGCGTTGATTCACCACTCCTGCAGATGGCCACCACCGTCTGCCAACCTTGTTGTCAGTGCCTGGGCCACAAACCCAGACACTCTCCACTTTACTCCTCTCACTTCCACCTCCTGGACTAAACTCTCAGCTTTTCCCGCCTCCAGGCCTGTGAACTCCTCAGTGGGTGTGGTCAACCGCTTGGCTCCGCCCTACCCACTGTGGACATCAGATCCTGGAGGGAGACAACAAGGATTTTGTGTTTGGCTAATGTTACTGTCTAGTGGGTGTGGGGTATGTGTGTGTTACCTGTGACGACCTGGCTAGTCCAGGGTGCCACATGTGCGTGTATGTGCTCGGTGTGTCATGCCCGGAAGCTGCGGCGACATGTATGTCACTGCGCCTGGTGGGGTGGGGGCAGGGGGCATACAGATCTGGTGAGAGGGGCTGGGGTCATACAGATCTGGTGGTGGGGGAGGCTGGGGGCATACAGATCTGGTGGTGGGAGGGACGGGGGACATACAGATCTGGTGGGAGGGGCTGGGGGCATACATATCTGGTGGGGCGGCTGGTGCATACTGATCTTGTGGGAGGGACTTGGGGCAAACAGACCTGGGGGGGGCATACAGATCTGGTGGGGGGGCTGGGGCATACAGATCTGGTGGGAGGGACTTGGGGCAAACAGACCTGGGGGGGGCATACAGATCTGGTGGGGGGGCTGTGGCATACAGATCTGGTGAGAGGGGCTGGGGGCATACAGATCTGGTGGTGAGGGGCTGGGGCATACATATCTTGTGAGGCGGGGCTGGGGGCATACCGATCGGGAAGGGGGAGGCTCACGTGCAGCGCTGGACCTGGTGACGTTCATCTGTGGGACAAGAGCTCCGCATGTTGCACGGTAGCTATGCCCACAGATGAACTTCCGTACAGAAGCAGCTGAGCGGTCAGCAGTGCATGTTGGGCTGCAGGTGCCGGGTGTAAAGCTGCCGCCGACCCATACGTTAGCAGCAGCACAGAGTCAGAGCCGTTTGAAGTAGCCCGCTCGGCTCTGCTCTGCTCATGTGGATAGGAGGAAGAGGGAGAGAAAGAGAGATGGGAAGCTTGACTCACGGCCATGACAACGGGACACCGACCGCAGCTTCCGCTACTGGCGCACGCGCAGTTCGTGCCCCGAAGCTGCGGTAACGGCTATGTTAAAAATACTACTGTTAAAATGAATTGGATTAAATGTGATTTGTCTACCTATATATTTTGTATATCAAAATATGTGAAGTGCAATGCTTACATGTGGAAAACAAGGAATAAGTTTAATTGCAATACCATTGTAATAAGTTGATATATCAAAATGTAATGTAATATAAATGTAGAATAAATTGAACTGTATTTTGTTTTGCATATTTAAGTGTTTAAAATGTGTCATTTATGTTATCCAATGGTATTAAAAAATATATATAATATATATATTTTTATGTCACTTTTTTATTTAATAAGTACTGTTCTATTCATCATAACTTTATTCCTGAATAAAATATATACAAAATTTATACAAAGAAATATACACTTTTATCTTTATCTTATATTACAAGAGGACATCGCTAGCTTACATTTTGATCCCTTCTTCTTTGCTCACCTTATAGCTACAGATGAGCGAACCGGTTGCGGCTCGGCTCGGGCTTGGTTCGCCGAACAGAAGTCGCGTTCGGTTCGGCGAACCGGTTTGGCGAACCGCTCGCGAACCCCATAGGAAACAATGGGAGGCAACCACAAACACATAAAAACACCTAGAAAACACCCTCAAAGGTGTCCAAAAGGTGACAAACAATTCACAACACAACACATGGGAAAGTGAAAAGAACAAATTATCATGCGTAAACAAAAAAAACAGCGTTACGAGGAAAAAGAGGACGAGACACAGATATAGGCAAGGCATGCCCTTCTAAAATCATGTAAAACACCGCAAGGTTACTCCAAGCGGAGTCTCACTTTTTTCAAAAAATTGGGCCACACAGACACCCCTTCAGTGGCAGCACTTGTGCCCCAGTCGTACACTTCACAGTTAGATTTGCATCAAGCACATTCAAAAATACGCTATCCTTAACTGTCCCCAGGATGAGACCGGGGTAGGTAGCAAAGTCTTTGCTGATCCCAGCTCTGTTCATCTTGGATCATTTTTAGAAACACTGCAAGCAAGGGTTACTCCAAGCGGAGTCTCCCATATTTCCAAAAATTGGGCCACACAGACACCCCTTCAGTGGCAGCACTTGTGCCCCAGTTGTACACTTCACAGGTAGATTTGCATCAAGCACATTCAAAAATACGCCATCCTTAACCGTCCCCAAGATGACACCGGGGTAGGTTGCAAAGTCTCTGCTGATCCCAGATCTGTTCATCTTGGATCATTTTTAAAAACACCACAAGCGTTACTCCAAGCACAGTCTCACTTTTTTCCAAAAATTGGGCCACACAGACACCTCCTTCAGTGGCAGCACTTGTGCCCCAGTTGAACACTTCACAGGTAGATTTGCATCAAGCACATTCAAAGTCTTTGCTGAACCATGAATTGTTCATCTTGGCTTCTTTTTAAAAGCACAGCAAGGGTTACTCCAAGTGGAGTCTACTTTTTCCAAAAGTTGGGCCACACAGACACCTCTTCAGTGGCAGCACTTGTGCCCCAGTAGTACACTTCACAGGTAGATTTGCATCAAGCACATTAAAAAATACGCCATCCTTAACTGTCCCCAGGATGGCACCGGGGTAGGTAGCAAAGTCATTGCTGAACCATGACTTGTTCATCTTGGATCATTATTAGAAACACTGCAAGCAAGGGTTACTCCAAGCGGAGTCTCCCCTTTTTCAAAAAATTGGGCCACACAGACACCCCTTCAGTGGCAGCAATTGTGCACCAGTCGTACACTTCACAGGTAGATTTGCATCAAGCACATTCAAAAATATGCCATCTCTAACCGTCCCCAGGATGGCACCGGGGTAGGTATAGCAAAGTCTTTGCTGAACCATGACTTGTTCATCTTGGCTCCTTTTTAAAAATACAGTAAAGGTTACTCCAAGCAGAGTCTCTTTTTTTTCCAAAACTTGGGCCACACAGACACCTCCTTCAGGGGCAGCACTTGTGCCCCAGTCGTACACTTCACAGGTAGATTTGCATCAAGCACATTCAAAAATACACCATTCTTAACCGTCCCCAGGATGGCACCGAGGTGGGTAGCAAAGTCTTTGCTGAACCATGACTTGTTCATCTTGGCTCCTTTTTAAAAACACAGCAAGGGTTACTACAAGCGGAGTCTCCCTTTTTTCCAAAAATTGGGCCACACAGGCACCCCTTCAGTGGCAGCACTTGTGCCCCAGTCGTACACTTCACAGGTAGATTTGCATCAAGCACATTCAAAAATACGCCATCCTTAACCGTCCCCAGGATGGCACCAGGGTAGGTAGCAAAGTCTTTGCTGAACCATGACTTGTTCATCTTGGATCATTTTTAGAAACACTGCAAGCAAGGGTTACTCCAAGCAGAGTCTCCCGTTTTTCCAAAAATTGGGCCACACAGACACCCCATCAGTGGCAGCACTTGTGCCCCAGTCGTACACTTCACAGGTAGATTTGCATCAAGGACATTCAAAAATACGCCATCTCTAACCGTCCCCAAGATGGCACCGGGGTAGGTAGCAAAGTCTTTGCTGAATCATGACTGGTTCATCTTGGCTCCTTTTTAAAAATACAGCAAACGTTACTCCAAGCAGAGTCTCCCTTTTTTCCAAAAATTGGGCCACACAGACACCTCCTTCAGTGGCAGCACTTGTGCCCCAGTTGTACACTTCACAGGTAGATTTGCATCAAGCACATTCAAAAATACACCATTCTTAACCGTCCCCAGGATGGCACCGGGGTGGGTAGCAAAGTCTTTGCTGAACCATGACTTGTTCATCTTGGCTCCTTTTTAAAAACACAGCAAGGGTTACTCCAAGCGGAGTCTCCCTTTTTTCCAAAAATTGGGCCACACAGACACCTCCTTCAGTGGCAGCACTTGTGCCCCAGTCGTACACTTCACAGGTAGATTTGCATCAAGCACATTCAAAAATACACCATTCTTAACCGTCCCCAGGATGGCACCGGGGTGGGTAGCAAAGTCTTTGCTGAACCATGACTTGTTCATCTTGGCTCCTTTTTAAAAACACAGCAAGGGTTACTCCAAGCGGAGTCTCCCTTTTTTCCAAAAATTGGGCCACACATACACCCCTTCAGTGGCAGCACTTGTGCCCCAGTCGTACACTTCACAGGTAGATTTGCATCAAGCCCATTCAAAAATAAACCATCCTTAACCGTCCCCAGGATGGCACCGGGGTAGGTAGCAAAGTCTTTGCTGAACCATGACTTGTTCATCTTGGATCATCTTTAGAAACACTGCAAGCAAGGGTGTGTTGTTCAGGTGTTCCTTCTTCCCAGTTACTTAGCTGAGCTGTCTCTCCCAGAACTCTGCTAGTCTAAAGTACAGCAAGGATGGCACAGAAGTCCCCCTTCAAGTGGAATGAGGACTGGCAGGCGTGAGGTCAACAGTCGGCTGCTTTGCGGCCGGTTAACCACTGCACACATGGCTACCTCTGCCTGCCGCTCTCACCCTACAAATGCTTGAAGATTATCACAATTTTTGAGTTTTTGTCTGTCCTTTTTTGAGGATTGACCAAATGTTCTTAATGGGATTGAGTTCTGGGTAGTTTCCGTAGTTTCCTGGACCCAAAGTGTCAATGTTTTGTTCACAAAGCCACTTAGTTAAAACTTTTGCCTTGTGACATGTTGCTAAACCATGTTAAAAAAAGCATTGCTCATTATGAAATTACTCCTGGATTCTTGGGAGAAGTTGCTCTTGGAGGATGAATAAATCCCATGCTTTACTCATGGCAGTGTTCTTAAGCAAAGTAATGTGGCGCCCCTGAGTGTCAGGTGCCACAGGGTACTGCATCCAACCCCAGTTTCCTGGAAGTCCAGTGCTGGTAACTAACACAACACACACACAAACTACGCCCTTTTCCCCAGACTGGGTGACAGGCTAGAGATGGACCTGACGGGTGGTCACCTATAGGCTGGGACGCATCCAATCCACTAGTCAGAGAGCTGGGAGGAGGAGGAGCTGGTCAGTGCAGTTTCACACAGACAGACAGACAGGAAGTGACAGTCTGAGCAGGGAGAGAGGAGAAGCAGACAGTCAGTCGGCACGTGTGAAGTGACTTGTTAAGTAAAAAGGAGTACAGTCACTGGGAAAGTATGTACCAGTACTCACAGGACTGAGCACCGACAGGGCAGAGGGCCATAGTTCAGGAAGACGCTTCAGGCTCACCTGATAAACACCTGCCCGGTGAGTGGACCATCAAGGACCTTACCGACATTAGTGTCCGAGGCACAGCAGCAAAGAGGGAACCTGGGAACGGGGACAGTGGTCTGGCCCAAGAGAGGTTCAAGCTGCCTGCCGTATGGGCCAGGACGGAGACAACAGGAGGGGACCCCCAAAACGCACCAGGCCACGGGGACCCACCTACTACTACAGACTACAGGGTGCATGGAAGTAAAGCTCATCAGTTCACTACGCAGGCACTGGAACAAAGGGAATACCGGATTGGTAAAGACCAGCACAAACCGGGTAGCAGCAACTCCAAAACAGTGAGTAAAGCACAAGTTAAACCGCAGCCCCTCTGTTGTCTGATCTCTTCCTACACATCTGTACTTAGATACTACAACCACCATCATCCTCCCCTGGGGCCTAGCTCTACTTGCGGAGAGCTATTACATCCAAACTGCCCAATACCACCAAGCCCCAGCAGTGAAAGACTTTGCAGCGGCGGCTTTCCCCATATAGCCGCATACCGCAAGTGGCGTCACGAAAAACTCTTTATTTTTATTCTTTCCCTTGTACAAAACCCCTTTTAAGTGACCCCTCCAGGGTCACAAAACCGGGCAACGGCCACCCAGTGAAATATCCCAGCAATATACAGCCCGGACCTAGTACCCCAAAGCCCTGGGGCGAGTCAGTTGCATGTGTGCCTACTTCCTTGGAGGTAAAGCAACCCCAGACATGAATGGAATCATGATGCTTTATTGTTGGCATGGCACAGGACTCATAGTAGTGCTCTTCACCTTTTCTGCTCTGGATAATCATTCTACTAGATATCCCAAACAGTCTGAAGGAGATTTCATGAGAAAAAAATAACGTTACTTAAGTCCTCTGCAAAATGTCAGTCTGTTCTTGATGTTTTACTTGGAGAAAAGGTACTTCTTTGCTGCCCTTCTTGACACCAGCACAGCCTCTAAAAGCCTTCACCTCCCTGTGTGTGCATACAGTCCCTGACAGAAGTTCTGTCGCTTATCCATGTTATGTAAATAAAAGCTTATAACCTGACTTTAAATTCATCCATTGGTTTCATAAATTACTCTTCTGAAAGCTGAAACCCTCCCAAATGTGGTTTAGGTTATGAAAATAAAGTTGCTGCAAAGCTGAAATATTGATCATTTAATGAACACACAAAGGTCAGATTTTGGCAAGACAAACGTTTTGTCGCCCACAGAAAGTAATGTGAAATTCAAACAAATAATTAACTTCTAATGCAAAGATATGTTGCATAATATTGGTGAATGAAGTTGTGGTGCTATTAGAGCCATATTTAATATTTTGTGTGACTTGCATGAGCTTAAAGGACTGCATCCATGCGGTTAAACACCCCCTAATTTTTTATCCCAGCCATGATAATCTCGGCTAGGGGCAATACTGGCTCTTCTCGATTGCCCTAGAGCGGTGGCAATTGGGGTAATAAGGGGTTAATAGCAGTGCACTGCTGCTACTAAACCCTAGGTCAGTGATGGCACAGGCATCTGAGATACCTGCATCACTCTAACCTGTAAATGACAGTAAATAAACAGACACAGAGAAAAATCCTTTATTTGGAATAAAGTACAAAACACACACCCTCCTTTACCACTTTATTAACCCCGAACACCCTGCAGCTCCGGCGTAATCCACACGAGGTCCCACACAGCTTCAGCCCTGCTTCATAGCCAGTGGCCATGGCACGACAGGAAGATACTGTGACAGGCTGGGGCGCATCCGCTTGCAATCAATCACAGACGAGAAGACAGCTGGTGGGTGGGGAAAACATGGAAAGCTGTGTTTATACGATGCACAGTACAGGAAGTGAATGTGTGATCCGGAAGCAGTGTGCCGCCATGATACTGAGTCTCGGTAAGTATAAAACGCTGTTTTATTTCTGTTTTTCTTTATTTTTCAATTATTTTCCCCAGTGCTAGATCCGGATCGTTCACCCGGAATTCCGGATCTGGATCCAGCACCTGGAAATCTTTGAAACCGTGCGGATCCGGACTTTTACAGTTCAGATCCGCTCAGCCCTAGTGATAAAGTTTAAGAGGTGTTTCCCTCTCCAAGATCCTATCCCAATTTGTAGTAAGTGTAAAAATAATATTAGCAAATACCTCCAGATAGAAGTGCAATATAGTTTTCCTGATGGAGCCATGTCTCTTACCTTATGTGCATGACATTACAGACTCTCCACACTCATCACTGTCCCCTATCGCATCTTTTTCCTGTTCTGATCTGGCTGTAAATCACTACAATTAAACTCTCAGAAGCAGTGCCCCTCACTCTCAGAACCTGCAAATACAGAGTAATTCAGTCCTGGCTCACATCACAAACTTGATTTCTCCAGCAATGCACTAGGATTGCCGAACGCTTATGGAGGAAAACTTGCATACTAGACACCTTTATCTACTATAAATTTATGTTAAGAACCTATAACTCTGCCTCTCACATCGACAAAATGACATACTTCATCGCCCTGATCTCCTCCCTATCCAAAAAGGCAAAAAAGCTCTTTGACACATTCTACGCCCTCCTCAGTTCTAAAGTGCAGCCCCCCTATCACAGACCTTTGTGCTGATGATCTGGCTTCCTATATCACAAATAGAAATTATCAGTCAGGAAATCTGTTCCCGGCCACCAAGCATTGTGATTCCCATCCCTCCCCACATTCTGTCTGGCTCACTCTTCACATTTGACCGAGTCACAGAAGAAGAGGTTTCCAGGTTCCTCTCTTCCTCTCATGTAGAAATGAGTGAACCTGTTCAATAAAGGTTTGCCAATTTCAAATTCGGTACAAGCTTCAACCTGTTCGGTTTGGGCTTGGTAGCCTGATCCCTGATTGAGTTTTAAAAAAATATATGCTTTTCTAATAACATGTTATGCTTTTGGATAGGATTGTGGTGCTGTAAAATGAATGGGGGGGGGATGTGTTTAATGAGTAGACGTGGTGGGAATTCGGGATAGCCAGATCCGTGAGGCGCTATTTTGTTTCTAAACTTTGTGGATATTCCTGCAGCCAATCATGGCACAGCAAACATCCACAAGGTTAAGATACAAGGACTTTTGTCATTGGCTGCCTAAGGCACATATCTGTCTGCATATAAAATGCGGACTTGCGGCGTCGGTGCAATTTTGTGAATATTAAACATTAAGGAAGGCACTGCCGCTGGTGCTGCCGCCAGTGTTGCTAGACATTTAGCTTAGCTAAAGGTTCAATGATAGGTAGTTGACATAGATAGGAGAGTGATAGTATAGAATAGGGACGTGTAGTATAGGGAAAGCTGTGTGCCACAAATTAGCATTGAGTGATATAAATAAAGTTAGATACTGACAAGTGGCTGCTAAAGAGTTGCCAATGAAGGATCTAAACAGCTATTGCTACTTATTACTGCCTACTCCCAATTAGCCAGTCAATTACATTTCTAGGTATTGTTAGTACTAGCTGCTGTAAATTTGCTAGTGAACTATGTAAAAAGGTCTTGGCACTTTTTATTGCCTGCTCAAAAATACGCAGTCAATCACTTTTGTAGGTATTGCTAGTTAGTACTGCCTGCTGTCAATTTTCTAGTAAACTAGGTAAAAAGTTCTTGGCAGTTTTCATTGCCTGGTCAAAATTAAGCAGTCAATCACATTTCTTGGTATTGTTAGTTAGTAGTGCCTGCTGTAAATTTGCTAGTGAACATCACAATATTGCCAACTCAGGCAGTAAATAAATAATTTATCTTTTGTGTCAGGTGTCTGACAGGTGTGGTCATAGGATCAAACATCTGTTTGAAAGGGGAAGGGTACACCAACCATGAGTGATAAATCACAAAAAGGTTGTGGGGAAAGAGTGAATAGGCTGCATGTTCAAAGTGGACATGTGGGATGGTCACAGCTCTAGTGAGCAAACACCGGCTCATCCTATCCCAATAGAAATGAGAACAACTTCCGTTGCTTGACAGCCTACTCCGCTAGATTTCTTTGGCAGATGCACATGGCTTCAACTTTGAAATGAGGTTGATAAACAGCATGTGCTAGAGTGGATGGCAAGTGCTGCATCTAGTGGCCTCTACTCCTCTTCCTGCACCTCAACATCATACACAGTTCATTCCTCAATGCTGCCACCCCAATTACAATTGTTTTCAGGGGCGTCACAAATCTCCAACCGGCAAACTGACTGTGGTGAACCACACATGGGGCAAGTCTGCACAGCTGTTCACGCATTCTATCCCATGGGCATCAGAGTTCTGCTCCAAAGATTCACAAACTCAAGAGGAGGTAAGCATCTGCACCAATGCCCAAAAGTTTGTCAGTTGGATTCTGGCCCAGACAAAGTATGGTCTGAGCAGGATCCCAACTCTCATCAACTGATATTGACCCACAGAGGTGGAGGTGATGATGATGAGATTCAGATATCTGAGGCACACGCATACAGTCCTGTGATATCACGTCAGGAAGAAGAGGAGTGGGACAACATAGTGCATGACAATGAAGTTCTAGATCTCACTTGGTGTGAACCCAGAGGCACGCAGCTGAGTAGCTCAGCAGATGAGGAGGAGGAACACAAGGATGTTATGTTGGCATTTCCCAAACAAACATGTAGGGAAGGAACTATGAGAAGCACCGCTCCCTCACCTACAACTCTGGCTGTGGCCAGCAGCAGTCGCGGGTCTGCAGTTCTCTGAAAGGGTTGCCTAACCTGAGCCTTTTTTGAGATCGCAAAGGATGACCCAAGTTTCATTATCTACCAACGTTGTAAACGACGACTCAGTAGAGACAAAAATTCAAATAATTTGACTACTACATACTGCTGCTTCTTTCTCCTGCATCACCATCAAAACTATTCTCGCACAGGTCTCCGACCACAGAACCTCCATTTGTTTACCCAGTATAGTTGGAGTGAGTGAGGGTCTAACAGGTGTTATGGAAGTGACTGTGCAGGGCCGGCGTCAGCACGCGGCATACCCGGGCAAATGCCGGGGCCCTGGAGAGCTGGGGGGGCCCACTTGGCCTCGTCTGTTCTGCTGCCCCCGGGCCGAGTTCCGGGGACAGCAGTTCTTGGCAGTGGAAACTGTGGCTGCCGGCCCTTTAAGGCCCGCAGACCACAGCGTTCACTGTGTGCTCCTGCATTGAGCATCATCTGTGGGTGGAGCTACCGCCCGGCGTCCTGCTCGGTCGCACAGATGAAGGAGTCACAGTGCTAGCCAGCGACCCCCAGCACATCGCTTCCCTCCAGCGCTGTGTGGGCCCCATCTGCACCGTGACCTGATCAGTATGTGTGGGACATCACTCCCTCCCCGCCCCTCCCTGTCCCCCCGTGCGTGTGTGGGCCCCGCAGAGCAAGGTGTGTGTTTGTATGTATGTATGCATGCAGCAGAGCAGTATGCGTGTCTGTATGTATGTATGTATATATGCAGCAGAGCAGTATGCATGTCTGTATGTATGTATGTATATATGCAGCAGAGCAGTATGCGTGTCTGTATGTATGTATGTATATATGCAGCAGAGTAGTATGCGTGTCTGTATGTATGTATATATATATATATGCAGCAGAGCAATATGCGTGTCTGTCTGTATGTATGCATGTATGTATGCAGCAGAGCGGTATGCGTGTCTGTATGTATGCATGCTAAGCAGTATGCGTGTATGCATGTATGTATGCAGCAGAGCAGTATGCGTGTCTGTATGTATGCATGCTAAGCAGTATGCGTGTATGCATGTATGTATGCAGCAGAGCAGTATGCGTGTCTGTATGTATGCATGCAGAGCAGTATGCGTGTCTGTATGTATGCATGTATGTATGCAGCAGAGCAGTATGCGTGTCTGTATGTATACAGTAGAGCAGTATGCGTGTCTGTATGTATTAGAGATGAGCGAACCGGTCCCGGTTCGGCTCGAGGTCGGTTCGCCGAATGGAGGTCCCGTTCGAGTTCGGCTCGTCGAACGTTCGACGAACCGAACTCGAGCCAATAGGAAACAATGGCAGGCAATCACAAACACAGAAAAACACCTAGAAAACACCCTCAAAGGTGTCCAAAAGGTGACAAACAACTCAAACACATGGGAAAGTGACAAGGACATATACTCATGCGAAAACAAAACAGCTGGACAAGGAAAAAGAGGAGGACACACAGATATAGGCATGGCACGCCCTTCTAAAGTCATGTAAAACACCGCAAGGTGACTCCAAGCGGAGTCTCCCTTTTTTCCAAAAATTGGGCCACACAGACACCCACCCCATCAGTGGCAGCACTTGGGCCCTAGTTGCAAACAGGATGTTTTGATTTGCATCAAGCACATTCAAAAATACGCCATAATTAACCGTCCCCAGGATGACACCGGGGTAGGTAGCAAAGTCTTTCCTGATCCCAGCTCTGTTCATCTTGGCTTCTTTTAAAAAAACAGCAAGCAAGGGTTACTCCAAGCGGAGTCTCCCTTTTTTTCCAAAAATTGTGCCCCACACACACCCACCCCTTCAGTGGCAGCAGTTGTGCCCCAGTTGTACACTTCACAGCTAGATTTGCATCAAGCACATTCAAAAATACGCCATAATTAACCGTCCCCAGGATGACACCGGAGTAGGTAGCAAAGTCTTTCCTGATCCCAGCTCTGTTCATCTTGGCTTCTTTTAAAAACAATGTAACAAAGGGTTACTCCAAGCGGAGTCTCCCTTTTTTCAAAAAATTGGGCCCCACACACACCCACCCCTTCAGTGGCAGCAGTTGTGCCCCAGTTGTACACTTCACAGCTAGATTTGCATCAAGCACATTCAAAAATACGCCATAATTAACCGTCCCCAGGATGACACCGGGGTAGGTAGCAAAGTCTTTCCTGATCCCAGCTCTGTTCATCTTGGCTTCTTTTAAAAACACAGCAAGCAAGGGTTACTCCAAGCGGAGTCTCCCTTTTTTCCAAAAATTGGGCCACACAGACACCTACCCCATCAGTGGCAGCACTTGGGCCCTAGTTGCAAACAGGATGTTTTGATTTGCATCAAGAACATTCAAAAATACGCCATAATTAACCGTCCCCAGCATGACACCGGGGTAGGTAGATAAAGTCTTTGCTGACCCATGACTTGTTCATCTTGGCTTCTTTTAAAAACAATGTAAGCAAGGGTTACTCCAAGCGGAGTCTCCTTTTTTTCCAAAAATTGGGCCCCACACACACCCACCCCTTCAGTGGCAGCAGTTGTGCCCCAGTTGTACACTTCACAGCTACATTTGCATCAAGCACATTCAAAAATACGCCATTCTTATCCGTCCCCAGGATGACACCGGGGTAGGTAGCAAAGTCTTTCCTGATCCCAGCTCTGTTCATCTTGGCTTCTTTTAAAAACACAGCAAGCAAGGGTTACTCCAAGCGGAGTCTCCCTTTTTTCCAAAAATTGGGCCACACAGACACCCACCCCATCAGTGGCAGCACTTGGGCCCTAGTTGCAAACAGGATGTTTTGATTTGCATCAAGCACATTCAAAAATACGCCATAATTAACCGTCCCCAGGATGACACCGGGGTAGGTAGCAAAGTCTTTCCTGATCCCAGCTCTGTTCATCTTGGCTTCTTTTAAAAACAATGTAAGCAAGGGTTACTCCAAGCGGATTCTCCCTTTTTTCCAGAAATTGGGCCACACAGACACCCACCCCATCAGTGGCAGCACTTGGGCCCTAGTTGCAAATAGGATGTTTTGATTTGCATCAAGCACATTCAAAAATACGCCATAATTAACCATCCCCAGCATGACACCGGGGTAGGTAGATAAAGTCTTTGCTGAACCATGACTTGTTCTTCTTGGCTTCTTTTAAAAACAATGTAAGCAATGGTTACTCCAAGCGGAGTCTCCCTTTTTTTCCAAAAATTGTGCCCCACACACACCCACCCATTCAGTGGCAGCACTTGTGCCCTAGTTGTACACTTCACAGCTAGATTTGCATCAAGCACATTCCAAATCCACAAGCATTTACTCTCCCCAGGATGACACAGGGGTAGTAAATTCCTTCTGGATCCATGACTTGTTCATTTTGATGAACGTTAGTCTGTCCACATTGTCACTGGACAGACGCGTGCGCTTATCTGTCAGCACACACCCAGCAGCACTGAAGACACGTTCAGAGACAACGCTGGCAGCTGGACACGACAAAATCTCCAAGGCGTAAGTTGCGAGCTCTGGCCATTTTTCTAGGTTTGAAGCCCAAAAGGAGCAAGGCTCCAGTTGCACAGTCATGGCATCGATGTTCATTTGGAGATACTCCTGTATCATCCTCTCCAGCCGTTGACTATGTGTCAGACTTGTTGTCTCTGGTGGCCTTGCAAAAGAGGGTCTAAAAAAATTATGAAAAGATTCCATAAAATTGCTGTTACCAGCACCAGATACGGTCCTACTGGTACGGGTAGACTGTTGAAGATGACGAGACCGTCCCATGTTTGTCAAGTTACAACTGGGAGATTCCCTCCCTGCACCTGCACGGTTGTTTGGTGGAAAAGCCGAGCTAAGATCGAGTAACAGCTTCTGCTGATACTCCTGCATACGTGCGTCCCTTTCTATGGCTGGAATTATGTCACAAAATTTGGACTTGTACCGGGGATCTAATAGTGTGGCAATCCAGTAGTCATCATCACTTCTAATTTTGACAATACGACTGTCATGTTGGAGGTAGTGCAACAAAAAGGCACTCATGTGTCTTGCGCAGCCATGCGGACCAAGTCCACGCTGTGTTTGTGGCATAGAGGTGCTACCCGTTCTTTCTTCCTCTGACATCTCCCCCCAACCTCTTTCAACTGAAATTTGACCAAGGTCTCTCTCATCCGCTGAGTCTTCCATGTCCATGGACAGTTCGTCCTCCATTTCTTCATGTTCTCCTGCACCTTGCTCAACATTTCGCCTGCTACTATGCGCCCTTGTCGATCCCTGTCCCCCATGGTCCCATGCCTGCTGCGTTGGTGATGATGAACTTCTGGACCTTGGTGATGTTGTTGTCCCTTGCACATATGAATCCTCCTGTAGTTCCTCCCCTTCATGTTGTCCCACCCCCTGACTCCGAATAGTGTTTAGCGTGTGCTCCAGCATGTAAATGACTGGAATCGTCATGCTGATAATGGCATTGTCAGCGCTAAACATATTCGTCGCCATGTCGAAACTGTGCAGAAGGGTGCATAGGTCCTTGATCTGAGACCACTCCATCAGGGTGATCTGCCCCACCTCTGCATCTCGTTGGCCCAGGCTATACGTCATGACATATTGCACCAGGGCTCTGCGGTGCTGCCACAGTCGCTGTAACATGTGGAGAGTTGAATTCCAGCGTGTCGCCACATCGCATTTCAGGCGATGAACCGGCAGGCCGAAAGACTTCTGGAGCGATGCAAGTCGCTCTGCTGCGGCGCTTGAACGGCGGAAGTGAGCAGACAGTTTTCGTGCCCTGTTCAGAAGGCCATCTAGGCCGGGATAGTGTGTTAAAAATTGCTGGACGACAAGGTTCAACACGTGAGCCATACAAGGTACGTGTGTCACCTTGCCCAGGCGAAGGGCCGCACCCAGGTTTGCAGCATTGTCGCACACGGCCTTACCAGGCTGCAGGTTGAGTGGAGACAACCATTTATTAAACTCGGACCGCAGAGCTGACCACAACTCCTCAGCTGTGTGACTCTTATTCCCAAGACATGTCAAGCTAAAGACCGCCTGATGCCGTTGCGCTCTGCTGCCAGCATAGTAATGAGGCGTGCGTGATTCCTTCTGCGCAGTGAGAACGCTGGTGGCCTGACCAGGCAGGCTTGGGGCGGAGGTGGAGGACCCAGATGAGGTGGAGGATGCAGAAGCAGTGGCGGAACTTGGACAGACAGAGGATTGACACACAAGTCGTGGGGACGGCAAGACTTGTGCAGCAGACCCTTCACCATCTATCACCATAGTTACCCAGTGCCCAGTCAGCGACATGTAACGTCCCTGTCCATGCTTACTGGTCCAAGTATCGGTGGTGAAATGCACCCGTTCACACACAGAGTTTCTCAAGGAAGCGGTGATGTTGTGTGTGACATGCTGTTGTAGCGCGGGCACACCTTTCTTAGAGAAGTAGTGGCGACTAGGCATCTGGTACTGGGGCACAGCGACAGACATAAGGTCTCTAAAATCCTGTGTGTCCACTAGGCGGAAAGGCAGCATTTCGGTAGCCAACAGCTTACAGAGGGATAGAGTCAACCTCTTAGCTTTGTCATGGGTCGGAGGAAGTGGCCTTTTATTTGACCACATCTGAGGGACAGAGATCTGGCTGCTGTGTGTAGACGGTGTTGAGTAGGGTGTCCCTGGAAAAATGCAGGTTTGTGAGGAAAGTGCAGGCGGAGACATGATGTTGCCTTCATCCAACGTTGGTGCTATCGATGTCTGAGAGAGCTGTACACACTCACTTGTTTCCCCTTCCAAACCAACTGACGACCTACCAAGCAAACTGCCTGTTGCGGTTACAGTGGTGGAAGTTGTGGGTGGAAAAACAGGTGTGACAGCTGTCCCCACAGTCCTAGAAGATGAAGAGCGCGCGGATGCACTGGAAGGGGCAGGCGGTGGATGGTTCGCTCTGCTAGGCCGCATTGCAGCACAGTGAGCTTCCCACCGGGACCTATGATATTTATTCATGTGACGATTCATGGAAGAAGTTGTCAAACTGCTGAGGTTTTGACCTCTACTAAGAGAATCATGACAAAGTTTACAGATCACATAATTTGGGCGATCTTTTGCTATGTCAAAAAAGGACCAGGCTAGGCAAGGCTTAGAGGCCATGCGACCTGTTGATCCACCCCGAATAATGCTCATAGGCAGAGTGGTGGCTGAGGATGCAGTTGTAGACGTGCTACCAGTGCTCCGACTCTGTCCAGGAAGGCGCAAGGTAACTTCGTCGTCGGTTGCATCCTCCTCCACCGCCTCTGTTGACCTCCTCGAGTGCCTGACTGGGGGTTGACAGTAGGTGGGATCTAGAACTTCATCATCAATTGTTGTGTTTGCACTCCCCTCCCCCTCAGAACGAGCCACTTCTTGCCCTGACCGAATATTTAAGTTGTCATCTCAATCGGGTATCTGCGTCTCATCTTCATCAGTATGTTCCTCATTGTCTATAACCACAGGTGTTACAGTTTGTGACAAAGGGTCAACATTATGCTCAGAAACTTGGTCCTCACGGCCTGAATCAGAGTCACAAAGGTTCTGGGCATCACTGCAGACCATTTCCTGTTCTGTACTCACTGTAGCTTGGGAGCAGACCTCTGATTCCCAGGCTATAGTGTGACTGAACAGCTCTGCAGACTCAGCCATCTCAGTTCCACCATACTGTGCAGGGCTGATGGAGACTTCAGAGCTGGGAGAAATCAAGTGTGATTGGGATGACAACTCAGAGGACTGGTGTTTTTTGGATGCGGTACTTGAAGTGGCTGAGAGGGCACTTGTTGGACCACTTGAGATCCATTCAAGCATTTTCCTTTTTTGCCCATCATCTACCTTTCTTCCTGTTGTTCGTGTCCGTAAAAAAGGGAGCACATCGGATTGTCCACGGTAAGTAGTAGACATCTTACTTTTGCTGGTAGATGGTCTATCTTCAGCAGATGATAATGGAGCTTTGCCACCTTCCCCACAGACAAAACCTTTTTTGCCTTTTCCACCACGCCTCTTCCCTTTTCCACCAGCATCTGTCATTTTGCCACTCATGTTGATTGCGACAAGATTGTGGACTGAAAATGTGGTAGTAAAAATTGAGAGGTGGTGAAGATTGCAGTGGTGGTCTAGCTTTATTAACAGCAGAATAATAAAGAATAAATATCCCTGACAATGCAACTACGGCCCTTAAACTGGCAGCAAAAAATGCTAGTATAATGGCTTAGTTATAATGAGTTGGAGTGTGCAACGCAGGCAGATGCGCTCTGCAAATGTCTTTGCACTAGTGGGACTATAGCAAAGTCCAATAGCCACAGATAGGATGCCACTAGGTACACAGAGTGTTTGCTAGTATAATGGCTTAGTTATAATGAGTTGGAGTGTGCAACGCAGGCAGATGCGCTCTGCAAATGTCTTTGCACTAGTGGGACTATAGCAAAGTCCAATAGCCACGTATAGGATGCCACTAGGTACACTGAGTGTTTGCTAGTATAATGGCTTAGTTATAATGAGTTGGAGTGTGCAACGCAGGCAGATGCGCTCTGCAAATGTCTTTGCACTAGTGGGACTATAGCAAAGTCCAATAGCCACGTATAGGATGCCACTAGGTACACTGAGTGTTTGCTTGTATAATGGCTTAGTTATAATGAGTTGGAGTGTGCAACGCAGGCAGATGCGCTCTGCAAATGTCTTTGCACTAGTGGGACTATAGCAAAGTCCAATAGCCACGTATAGGATGCCACTAGGTACGCAGAGTGTTTGCTAGTATAATGGCTTAGTTATAATGAGTTGGAGTGTGCAACGCAGGCAGATGCGCTCTGCAAATGTCTTTGCACTAGTGGGACTATAGCAAAGTCCAATAGCCACGTATAGGATGCCACTAGGTACACTGAGTGTTTGCTAGTATAATGGCTTAGTTATAATGAGTTGGAGTGTGCAACGCAGGCAGATGCGCTCTACAAATGTCTTTGCACTAGTGGGACTATAGCAAAGTCCAATAGCCACGTATAGGATGCCACTAGGTACACTGAGTGTTTGCTTGTATAATGGCTTAGTTATAATGAGTTGGAGTGTGCAATGCAGGCAGATGCGCTCTGCAAATGTCTTTGCACTAGTGGGACTATAGCAAAGTCCAATAGCCACGTATAGGATGCCACTAGGTACACTGAGTGTTTGCTAGTATAATGGCTTAGTTATAATGAGTTGGAGTGTGCAACACAGGCAGATGCGCTCTGCAAATGTCTTTGCACTAGTGGGACTATAGCAAAGTCCAATAGCCACGTATAGGATGCCACTAGGTACACTGAGTGTTTGCTTGTATAATGGCTTAGTTATAATGAGTTGGAGTGTGCAACGCAGGCAGATGCGCTCTGCAAATGTCTTTGCACTAGTGGGACTATAGCAAAGTCCAATAGCCACGTATAGGATGCCACTAGGTACACTGAGTGTGTGCTAGTATAATGGCTTAGTTATAATGAGTTGGAGTGTGCAACTCAGGCAGATGCGCTCTGCAAATGTCTTTGCACTAGTGGGACTATAGCAAAGTCCAATAGCCACGTATAGGATGCCACTAGGTACACTGAGTGTGTGCTAGTATAATGGCTTAGTTATAATGAGTTGGAGTGTGCAACTCAGGCAGATGCGCTCTGCAAATGTCTTTGCACTAGTGGGACTATAGCAAAGTCTAATAGCCACGTATAGGATGCCACTAGGTACACTGAGTGTTTGCTAGTATAATGGCTTAGTTATAATGAGTTGGAGTGTGCAACGCAGGCAGAAGCACTCTGCAAATGTCTTTGCACTAGTGGGACTATAGCAAAGTCCAATAGCCACAGATAGGATGCCACTAGGTACACTGAGTGTTTGCTAGTATAATGGCTTAGTTATAATGAGTTGGAGTGTGCAACGCAGGCAGATGCGCTCTGCAAATGTCTTTGCACTAGTGGGACTATAGCAAAGTCCAATAGCCACGTATAGGATGCCACTAGGTACGCAGAGTGTTTGCTAGTATAATGGCTTAGTTATAATGAGTTGGAGTGTGCAACGCAGGCAGATGCGCTCTGCAAATGTCTTTGCACTAGTGGGACTATAGCAAAGTCCAATAGCCACGTATAGGATGCCACTAGGTACACAGAGTGTTTGCTAGTATAATGGCTTAGTTATAATGAGTTGGAGTGTGCAACGCAGGCAGATGCGCTCTGCAAATGTCTTTGCACTAGTGGGACTATAGCAAAGTCCAATAGCCACGTATAGGATGCCACTAGGTACACTGAGTGTTTGCTAGTATAATGGCTTAGTTATAATGAGTTGGAGTGTGCAACGCAGGCAGATGCGCTCTGCAAATGTCTTTGCACTAGTGGGACTATAGCAAAGTCCAATAGCCACGTATAGGATGCCACTAGGTACACTGAGTGTTTGCTAGTAAAATGGCTTAGTTATAATGAGTTGGAGTGTGCAACGCAGGCAGATGCGCTCTGCAAATGTCTTTGCACTAGTGGGACTATAGCAAAGTCCAATAGCCACGTATAGGATGCCACTAGGTACACTGAGTGTTTGCTTGTATAATGGCTTAGTTATAATGAGTTGGAGTGTGCAACGCAGGCAGATGCGCTCTGCAAATGTCTTTGCACTAGTGGGACTATAGCAAAGTCCAATAGCCACGTATAGGATGCCACTAGGTACACTGAGTGTTTGCTAGTATAATGGCTTAGTTATAATGAGTTGGAGTGTGCAACGCAGGCAGATGCGCTCTGCAAATGTCTTTGCACTAGTGGGACTATAGCAAAGTCCAATAGCCACGTATAGGATGCCACTAGGTACACTGAGTGTTTGCTAGTATAATGGCTTAGTTATAATGAGTTGGAGTGTGCAACGCAGGCAGATGCGCTCTGCAAATGTCTTTGCACTAGTGGGACTATAGCAAAGTCCAATAGCCACAGATAGGATGCCACTAGGTACACAGAGTGTTTGTCAGTATAATGGCTTAGTTATAATGAGTTGGAGTGTGCAACGCAGGCAGATGCGCTCTGCAAATGTCTTTGCACTAGTGGGACTATAGCAAAGTCCAATAGCCACGTATAGGATGCCACTAGGTACACTGAGTGTGTGCTAGTATAATGGCTTAGTTATAATGAGTTGGAGTGTGCAACTCAGGCAGATGCGCTCTGCAAATGTCTTTGCACTAGTGGGACTATAGCAAAGTCTAATAGCCACGTATAGGATGCCACTAGGTACACTGAGTGTTTGCTTGTATAATGGCTTAGTTATAATGAGTTGGAGTGTGCAACGCAGGCAGATGCGCTCTGCAAATGTCTTTTCACTAGTGGGACTATAGCAAAGTCTAATAGCCACGTATAGGATGCCACTAGGTACACTGAGTGTTTGCTAGTATAATGGCTTAGTTATAATGAGTTGGAGTGTGCAACGCAGGCAGATGCGCTCTGCAAATGTCTTTGCACTAGTGGGACTATAGCAAAGTCCAATAGCCACGTATAGGATGCCACTAGGTACACAGAGTGTTTGCTAGTATAATGGCTTAGTTATAATGAGTTGGAGTGTGCAACGCAGGCAGATGCGCTCTGCAAATGTCTTTGCACTAGTGGGACTATAGCAAAGTCCAATAGCCACGTATAGGATGCCACTAGGTACACTGAGTGTTTGCTAGTATAATGGCTTAGTTATAATGAGTTGGAGTGTGCAATGCAGGCAGATGCGCTCTGCAAATGTCTTTGCACTAGTGGGACTATAGCAAAGTCCAATAGCCACGTATAGGATGCCACTAGGTACACTGAGTGTTTGCTAGTATAATGGCTTAGTTATAATGAGTTGGAGTGTGCAACGCAGGCAGATGCGCTCTGCAAATGTCTTTGCACTAGTGGGACTATAGCAAAGTCCAATAGCCACGTATAGGATGCCACTATGTACACTGAGTATTTGCTTGTATAATGGCTTAGTTATAATGAGTTGGAGTGTGCAACGCAGGCAGATGCGCTCTGCAAATGTCTTTGCACTAGTGGGACTATAGCAAAGTCCAATAGCCACGTATAGGATGCCACTAGGTACACTGAGTGTTTGCTAGTATAATGGCTTAGTTATAATGAGTTGGAGTGTGCAACGCAGGCAGATGCGCTCTGCAAATGTCTTTGCACTAGTGGGACTATAGCAAAGTCCAATAGCCACGTATAGGATGCCACTAGGTACACAGAGTGTTTGCTAGTATAATGGCTTAGTTATAATGAGTTGGAGTGTGCAACGCAGGCAGATGCGCTCTGCAAATGTCTTTGCACTAGTGGGACTATAGCAAAGTCCAATAGCCACGTATAGGATGCCACTAGGTACACTGAGTGTTTGCTAGTATAATAGCTTAGTTATAATGAGTTGGAGTGTGCAACGCAGGCAGATGCGCTCTGCAAATGTCTTTGCACTAGTGGGATTATAGCAAAGTCCAATAGCCACGTATAGGATGCCACTAGGTACACTGAGTGTTTGCTTGTATAATGGCTTAGTTATAATGAGTTGGAGTGTGCAACGCAGGCAGATGCACTCTGCAAATGTCTTTGCACTAGTGGGACTATAGCAAAGTCCAATAGCCACGTATAGGATGCCACTAGGTACACTGAGAGTTTGCTAGTATAATGGCTTAGTTATAATGAGTTGGAGTGTGCAACGCAGGCAGATGCGCTCTGCAAATGTCTTTGCACTAGTGGGACTATAGCAAAGTCCAATAGCCACGTATAGGATGCCACTAGGTACACTGAGTGTTTGCTAGTATAATGGCTTAGTTATAATGAGTTGGAGTATGCAGAGGACACGAGGGTACAGTGCCAGGATTTTTTTTTCAGAGCAGTATGCGTGTCTGTATGTATGCATGCAGAGCAGTATGTGTGTGTCTGTCTATATGTATGTATGCAGCAGAGCAGTATGTGTGTGTCTATGTATGTATGCATGCAGCAGAGCAGTATATGTGTGTCTGTCTGTATGTATGTATGCAGCAGAGCAGTGTGTGTGTGTGTGTGTCTGTCTATATGTATGTCTGCAGCAGAGCAGTGTGTATGTGTCTGTCTGTATGTATGCAGCAGAGCAGTGTGTGTGTGTGTGTCTGTCTATATGTATGTCTGCAGCAGAGCAGTGTGTGTGTGTCTGTATGTATGTATGCATGCAGCAGAGCAGTATGTGTGTGTCTGTCTGTATGTATGTATGCAGCAGAGCAGTGTGTGTGTCTGTCTATATGTATGTCTGCAGCAGAGCAGTGTGTGTGTGTCTGTCTGTATGTATGTATGCAGCAGAGCAGTGTGTGTGTGTCTGTCTATATGTATGTATGCAGCAGAGCAGTATGTGTGTGTCTATGTATGTATGCATGCAGCAGAGCAGTATATGTGTGTCTGTCTGTATGTATGTATGCAGCAGAGCAGTGTGTGTGTGTGTGTGTCTGTCTATATGTATGTCTGCAGCAGAGCAGTGTGTATGTGTCTGTCTGTATGTATGCAGCAGAGCAGTGTGTGTGTGTGTGTCTGTCTATATGTATGTCTGCAGCAGAGCAGTGTGTGTGTGTCTGTATGTATGTATGCATGCAGCAGAGCAGTATGTGTGTGTCTGTCTGTATGTATGTATGCAGCAGAGCAGTGTGTGTGTCTGTCTATATGTATGTCTGCAGCAGAGCAGTGTGTGTGTGTCTGTCTGTATGTATGTATGCAGCAGAGCAGTGTGTGTGTGTCTGTCTATATGTATGTCTGCAGCAGAGCAGTGTGTGTGTGTCTGTATGTATGCATGCATGCAGCAGAGCAGTATGTGTGTGTCTGTCTATATGTATGTATGTAGCAGAGCAGTGTGTGTGTGTCTGTCTATATGTATGTATGCATGCAGAGCAGTGTGTGTGTGTCTGTATGTCTGTATGTATGTAGCAGAGCAGTATGTGTGTGTCTGTCTATATGTATGTATGCAGCATAGCAGTGTGTGTCTCTGTATGTATGTATGCATGTATGATGTGTATCTATGTATGTCAGTGTATATGACTGTATAGATTTGTCTGTTTATATGTATTTTTGTGAGTTTGTCTTTAAATATGTATATGTGCGTGTATGTATCTGTGTATGTGTGTGTGTCTGCGTGTTTATGGGGCCCACAGGGACTCTTCTGCCCGGGGCCCACAAAAACCTGGAGCCGGCCCTGTGACTGTGCCTGGTGTTATTGACCCATGTGAATTAAAGAAAAAAGGAAAGCACTCCCTGTGTGTTATTCGTAGCTAACAAGTGAATAAAAATGGTAGGGTAAAATACCAACTCACCTATTTACGTTGTGCTTAACAGGCACAATGCTGAGTAAAAGCCTGATAATGTCCACCTCCTTAATGCTCAGAGACGTAGTAGGTTCTCCTCACCTCTGTTCAGTAATACTTCAAATATGCAGCCCCCAGTCCTGTACCTCTCTGGGTGCAACAAACAGATCGTTCTCCCACTCAGGGCTCAGATCAAAACCAAGGACATAAGCAGAGAGGCAGAGTAGAATAAGAGGTCTCTCACTGATCGTGTGTATCTCCTCCACATTTGCTGTCCTCTGCAAGTCACTTACAACCACTCCTTCCACCCGGCAATTGCAAGACAGCTGGCACACCTGACCGCTGCTGTGAGATCAACCGTTCCACCCAATACTGGGAGCTGAATGAATACGCAAAGGTCAGAAAAAAATTGGTCTCCAAGTCTTGCGCTGCAGGTGAGGAACAAACCAGAAAAACTCAGACCGCCCCCATAATGCATAGTGCTGCTATATGTTTTCTAAAGTTCTAATAAATAACTTTTATTTTTTATGAGTTTTTCTGGTTTATTCCTGACCTGCAGCGCAAGACTTGGAGACCTACTTTTACTGACCTTTGTGTATTGACCCATGTGAGACACTGAGCACACCACATGTTTCTCAATCCAGCATTACATCTCCCTCTACACCCCCCACAGTCCACCAGTCGGTCGTGTAAACCTTACTCCACCCTCTCTCCGCACAGCAGCCAGCTCTCTGTACCTCAGTTTTGTTCATGTAAAAGATCATTTCCTCCCACACATGCCAAAGTTTTGAACATCACCATATCTAAATTGTTGGCCACGAAATGCTGCCTTTCTGCATGCTGGACACAGGTGATTTCCAAAAGCTGATGACCGTGGCAGTCCCACAGTACCAGTTTCCCAGTCAGCGTTACTTCTATAATGAAGCTGTGCCTGCGCTACACTATCATGTCAAAGACAACATTACCTTTTTCTTGAAAAACTCTGTCTCCTAGGGTGCATTTCACTACTGACACCTGGATAAGCATGGTTAGGGGTGTTACATCTCGCTGACTGGGCACTGGGTTATTCTGGTGGCTGTGTGGGGAGGCGGGGAAGGGGCTGCTTCCCAAGTCTTGAAATAGACAGGGCTTGCTGGACAAACATCTGGATCTACTGATTCCTCCACTGCTTATGTTTCTTCCACTTCCTTTTGGGCCTCCACCTGTGTCCTCAACCTCTCCCTTAATGTAACATGTTCCAACACTGCAGAGAGAATCCCCCCCACTTCCGTACAGCTCAGCCAGAGCTCAACGCAATCAGGCAATGCTGAAATTATTATGCGTTGGAGAAGCAAGCCATTCACCAGAAGAGTTGTGGAGCGCAATCCGGATTGGGTTTGCAAAATGGCTGTCTCCGCTGAACTTAGAGCCAGGGAAGGCCGTGTGCGATAATGTTGAAAACCTGCTGGCGGCCCTACACCTGGGTTACATCACACATGTGCTTGCATGGCTCACGTCCTCAACCTGGTTGTAAAGAAATTTATATCTCACTATCCCAGCCTGGATGCACTGCTGCAGAAGGCACAGTCGCTGTGTGCTCATTTCCGCCATTCTCATTCGCAACTAGTCGACTTGCAACGCTGCAAAGGTCTTTCGGCCTACTGTTTAACGGAGTGATAAGCAATGTCCTGACATGGTGGAATTTCACTCTGCACTAGAGTTGAGCGTGGTTCGCGGTTCTCCAGTTCGCGGTTCGAGTGATTTTGGGGCTGTTCTAGATCGAACTAGAACTCGAGCTTTTTTGCTAAAATTCGATAGTTCTAGATACGTTCGAGAACAGTTCTAGCAGCAGAAAGCAGGGCTTTTTACAGCTACAGTGTGCAGGAGCCATCGCTGGCAGCCTGCCACAAGCTGGTAACCAAGATAAACATCGGGTATCCAACCAAAGCGCTTTGGTTAGTAACCCGATGTTTATCCTAGTTACGTGCAGGAAGCCCACACTTCCCCGCTCAGCTTGCTCCGCCCCCTCCTGCCCGCGGCATGTACACACGTACACACACACACACACTCTGCACACACACTCTGCACACATGGTCCCGCTCGGCTTACCTGCGGTGACCTCAGCGCTGTCACTGTCCTCCATGGCCGCCGCTTGTCACATCACCTTCTCTCGCTTCCGACCCGAGACTGACTAGCGGTGACGTCATGGGCCTCTCGAGATACTTGGCTGTGAAGGCGGCGGTCATTGAACTCAGTGACAGGGGCTGTCAGCAGTGCAGGAGATCAGCGCAGGTAATGTACCTCGCTGACAGCAGCACTTGTCATGCCCTGCAGTGACCTGGACTGACCATTGATGTTAGCTCAGGTCACTGCATTGCTCTCCCAGCCAATGGGGAACATTCTGCTCTTCATTGACTGGGACAGTGTGGATCGTCATGGCAACCCCTTGGATTACACCAAACCTGGATTTGTTTTTCTTTCTAATAAATTGGTTAAAGAGGGAATGTTTTGGGGAGTGTTTTTTCAAATAAAAATGTGTTTGTCGTCTATTTTTTTTTGTTACTAACTGGGTTGGTGATGTCGGGTATCTGATAGACGCCTGACCTCACCAACCCCAGGGCTTGATGCCAGGTGACATTACACATCTGGTATTAACCCCATATGATACCCCGTTTGCCACCGCACCAGGGCGCGGGATCAGCTGGGGCGAAGCACCAGGATTGGCGCATCTAATGGATGCGCCACTTCTGGGGCGGCTGCAGCCTGCTATTTTTAGGCTGGGGAGAGTCCAATAACCATGGACCTCCCTAGTCTGAGAATATCAGACCCCAGCTGTCTGCTTTACCTTGGCTGGTGATCCAATTTTGGGGGGACCCCTACGTGTTTTTTTTTTTTTTAATTATTTATTTAATTTAAAATAACAGCGTAGGGTGCCCTCAGTTTTGGATTACCAGCCAAGGTGAGGTTGCCAGCTGTGGTCTGCAGGCTGCAGCCGTCTGCTTTACCCTAGCTGGCTACAAAACTAGGGGGAACCCTACGTCATTTTTTTTTCATTTTTTTGGCTAAATACAAAGCTAAGCCCCTCTTAGTGCCACATGAAAGGCACCAAAGGGTGCAAAATTACTAAATGCAGGAGAGTGGGACATTATGTGTCTTTTTGCCATTATAATGACAGAAAAGACTGACATGAAGTGCACAAGCACAAGAAAATCACCAGAGCGCTCTACGCTGTGAAAAGAAGTAGAAAATGGCACTGTAGTGAACATCTGACCGCCTCATGTAGGATGAAGCTATGGATCCTGGGTAAATTTATGCATTTACCCTCCTTCAGTACACAAAAAAAACGGAAGGCACACGGATTACAAACAGATGACATACGGACCGTCTACGGAACGGAAACGGATGCCACACGGATGCACCCGTGAAAAAAAACGGACTGTTTTTTGCAGACCGCAAAAATGGATCGGTCGTGTTAATGTAGCCTTATTCTGATCTGCCGTTTATAAACAGCAGGCAGAAATAAGTGAATAGCACCCCCCAGCATCAGAAAATCTCCGGGGTTTCAGGGCTAGCTGAGACCCTGGAGATCATGATTCAGGACGGTTTTTCCGATCCCCGCTCACATGATCACAGGTATACACCGTACACCGATGATCACGTTACAGTAAATGACAGCGCCGGTAAAAAATTATTTATCTCCCATCTGGCATGAACAAACATGATAAATCTCCTCCCCGGTCCCCTCCGGTCCCCCGGTGTCGCCAAAGTGCCCCCCCCCGATGCCCTCCCAGAAATCCAAGATGGCCGCGCGCACAGCAGCGCGACGGCCGCATTCACCCTACTCCTCTGATTTCTGTCGCATGTGCCATGACACATGCGACAGAAAACTCCTCCCCAGGCCCTGCCAGGTCACCCCCTATAACCCCACCGGTGTTCCCCGGTGTCCCACGGTACCTGTGCAGCGTTGATCCCCCCACGGCCCTCTCCTTCACAATAGACGCTGCCGCATGCACAGAGTGGCTGTCAGCTCAGCTTCCTGTGTTCAGACACAGTGAGTGGTGGTTATGCATCTGTAAGCTAAATGGGTGGCACGGTGGCTCAGTGGTTAGCACTGCAGTCTTGCAGCGCTGAGGTCCTGGGTTCAATTCTCACCAAGGACACCATCTGCAAGGAGTTTGTATGTTCTCCCCGTGTTTGCGTGGGTTTCCTCCGGGTACTCCGGTTTCCTCCCACACTCCAAAGACATACAGCGCTATGGAATTAATAACGCTATATAAATGAATAAATTATTATTATTACTGCAATACCCTGCTCATGAGGTAAGGAACATAATTGATCAGGAGAGCTATACTACATTTCCAAATGGAGGGATTTGCTTTTATAGTTGCCCTGCTGAATGACGACCAAACATGAGAGTCCGTTATATGCCACAAGAAAACACATCTAAATAGTGAGCTCTGTTGTTAAGTATTCATTCAGCTGGATAACTGGACTTAAAGGGGTATTCCATCTCCAAGATCCTATCCCCAATATATAGTAGGTGGAATAGCAATAATATCAGCAAATACCAATATTTGGAAATGTAGAGTAGTTCTCCTGATTAGGCATGCCCTTACCTCATGAGCAGGGCATTGCAGCTTTGGTAGCAACCATTACGACATGGGCTCTGCTGCTGTGGACCCGGGGAGAGTGAGCGCAGATTCATTACACCCACACTCCTCACATGAAGGGTCTGCACTTGTTAGGACCAGGATGACGGGTAGGCCCAGGAGGTGGATCCACTGGACTGAGCACCCCACCGAGGGCAAGGTGCCCGGTAGCCGAAGCACTACGGGTAGCAGGACAGTCCGTTCAGAGCAGTGGGTGTAGAAGTCCCTGGGACCACGGAGTCTCTGAAGGTAGTCCGGGTGACGGAGCGCAGGTTCGGAGGCCGAGATGATGTCAGGCAGGGTCCGAAACCAGCGGAACGGGGAGGTCGGTCACCACACGGATCCAGGGATCGGAGACGGTAGGAACTGAGAAGATGGCGGACAGTCCGTTCGGGGTTCTGGAACCGTCAGGACCGGTTGGTGAGACAGGAGCGGCTCTACAAGAGAGATAGGTAAGTACGAGATAATGGCACAGGGAGACCTGACTCCTAGCTTAGCAAACACGAAGAACAGGCCCCGCCCACTTGGAAAGGAACCCCCTATATACCCTGCACCTGAATCTTCAATATCCTGTTGGAGGACGCTTGCCCTTTAAGAGAGGGTCAATGACCGCGCGCGCGCCCTACTGCGCATGCGCGAGGCCCGGGTGCCAGAAGCCAGAGCAGGGAGCGGTGCACAGGAGGCAGGAGCGCTCAGCATCGCAGATGGGCGCCGGGACCGAGGTCCGGGTTGCCTGGAGGACGCAGGTGAGGGAGCATGGAGGCCGTGGAGCGGGGGACGCCTGGCAAAGGAGCCGGGGAGCATGGCAGGGGAGCCGGGGAGCGTGGCAGGGGAGCCGGGGAGCGTGACAGCACTCCTAGAAAATGGGGAATACGTTCCCTGAGTGTCTCCCCCCCATACCCCCATATTCTAGACAGTCCAGAGTCATTGTGGGACCCCTTTATTTTTTTTCTTACAATAAATTGGTGAAAGAGGGAATGTTTTGGGGACTGTTTTTTCAAATAAATTTCTTTTGTCGATTTTTTTTTGTTAGTACTGACAGTTTATGATGTTGGGTATCTAATAGACGCCATGACATCACAAACTGCTGGGCTTGATGTCAGGTGACCTTACAGCTAGTATCAACCCGATTTATTACCCCGTTTGCCACTGCACCAGGGCACGGGATGAGCTGGGGTGAAGCGCCAGGATTGGCGCATCTAGTGGATGCGCCACGTTTGGGGTGCCTGCGGCCTGCTATTTTTAGGCTGTGAAGGCCCAATAACTATGGACCTTCCCACCCTGAGAATACCAGACCACAGCTGTCCGCTTTACCTTGGCTGGTGATCCAATTTGGGGGGGACCCTACTTTTTTTGTGTAATTATTAATATTTATAAAATAATTATAAAAAAAAGAGCCTGGGAGGACCTCCACATTGGATCCCCAACCACGGTAAAGCTGCCAGCTGTGGTTTTCAGGCTACAGCCGTCTGCTTTACCCTAGCTGGCTATCAAAATTGGGGGGACCCAACGTCATTTTTTTTTAACTATTTTTTAAATAGAAAAAATTAATGGCCTTCCCTGTATTTTGATTGCCAACCAAGGTAACGGCAGGCAGATGGGGGTGGCAACCCATAGCTGTCTGCTTTATCTGCGCTGAGAATCAAAAATACCGCGGAGCGCTACGTCATTTTTTTACAGCACTGTGATGTCCAGCAATCAAAATACAGGGAAGCCCATTTTGTTTTTAGTTATTAAATAAATAATTAAAAAAAATATATATGGGCTCCCGCTGCATTTTTTGTATTGCTAGCTAAGGGTAATCCAAGCAGCTACTGGCTGCTAACCCCCACTGCTTGGTGTTACCTTCACTGGCAATGGAAAATCCAGGAAAGCATTTTTTATTTTTTTTGCCAAAAAACTACAAAAAAAGGACGTGAGCTTCGCCATATTTTTGTATGCTAGCCAGGTATAGCAGGCAGGTGCTGGAAGAGTTGGATACAGCGCCAGAAGATGGCGCTTCTATGAAAGTGCCATTTTCTGAGGCGGCTGCAGACTGCAATTCGCAGCAGTGGGGCCCAGAAAGCTCAGGCCAACCTGTGCTGCGGATTCCAATCCCCAGCTGCCTAGTTGTACCTGGCTGGACACAAAAATGGGGCGAAGCCTACGTCATTTGTTTTCTAATTATTTCATGAAATTCATGAAATAATAAAAAAAGGGCTTCCCTTTATTTTTGGTTCCAAGCCGGGTACAAATAGGCAACTGGGGGTTAGGGGCAGCCGTACCTGCCTGCTGTACCTGGCTAGCATACAAAAATATGGCGAAGCCCACATAATTTTTTCAGGGGGCAAAAAACTTCTGCATACAGTCCTGGATGGAGTATGCTGAACCTTGTAGTTCTGCAGCTGCTGTCTGTCTGTATGGAGAAGAGCAGACAGCAGCTGCAGAACTACAAGGCTCAGCATACTCCATCCAGGACTGTATGCAGAAGTTTTTTGCCCACCAAAAAAATGACGTGGGCTTCGCCATATTTTTGTATGCTAGCCAGGTACAGCAGGCAGCCACCGGCTGCCTCCAACCCCCAGTTGCCTATTTGTACCCGGCTGGGAACCAAAAATATAGGGAAGCCCGTTTTTTTTAATTATTTCACTTATTTCATGAAATAATTAAAAAAAACAACAACGTGAGCTTCCCTCCATTTTTGTGTCCAGCCGGGTACAACTAGGCAGCTGGGGATTGGAATCCGCAGCACAGGTTAGCCCGAGGTTTCTGGGCGCCTCTGCTGCGAATTGCAGTCCGCAGCCGCCCCAGAAAATGGCGCTTTCATAGAAGCGCCATCATCTGGCGCTGTATCCAACTCTTCCAACAGCCCTGAAGCCGGGTGGCTTGTTGGGTAATCATGAGTAAATACTGGCTTTGTTTTACTAGCTAGTATTAAGCCAGAGATTCTTAATGTCAGGCACGTTTGACCCAGCCATTAAGAATCTCCAATAAAGGGTTAAAAAAAAGACACCACACAGAGAAAAAATACTTTAATAGAAATAAATACACAGACACATTAGAGACTCCATCTTTATTACCCCCTGTCAGCCCTCCACGATCCATGGTCTTCTGTCTTTCTCGTTCAACAAATGCAGCTCTGCTACATCACTGCTGCATGAGGGAAGACGCTGCTTCCCGTGCAGAAATCACTCTGTGAAGGGTGCACGGAAAGCAGCGTGCAGCCTTCACGGAGTGAGAGATCAGTGCTGCTGGCTGCTGGCGGTGACAGACGCGTTACCATAGCAACAGGGCTCCGATCATGTGATTCCCGGAGCCGCGGTTAGCGGTGACGTCACCGCTAACTGCGTTAGTATGGCAACGGTAATCTCCGTTAATGACCGGCTGTGTCAGCCGGTCCCTAACGGAACGGGGAGTCGACCATGTGCTACAGCATGTCGCCGGTACACGGCGATACACAAATGTGCACCGTGTACCGGAGAGATGCACTCGCAGGTCCTACATGACGCGTCATAGTCATGTGACCAGTCTGTAGCCAATGAGATAATAGCCACGTGACTGGTCACATGGCTATTTTGACGTCACGATAGGTCCTGCATCTCTGCTGGCAGTGCCGGTCACCGGGAGGATTCAGCGATCATCGGATGGAATAGCGTCAGGAGACAGAGTGCAGGAGGGATCGCGGGGACCGGTAAGTGTTATGGCAATGTTTATTAACTGTATGTGTACATTTATAATGCATTTTTATGTGTTTGTGATTGCCTCCCATTATAGCCTATTGGTTCTAGTTACATCTATGGTAGAAAAGTAAATTTAGCAAGATACTTCCCCCTGGAAAGTAACGCATGGATGCTGGAGTATCAAAACAAGCTTGTAGACCATCTTAACAGTAGTTTTCCATAAGACAGCATTAAAGAACACAGCGTGCATGGCAGATGTAGAATTCCAACTATGGGAACATTGTGTTGTCAACGCAGAAACATTAGCAGCAGCAGTTCAAGTGGCAGACACAATTTCTGTGAGGTTTGGCACACATTTTTTAGGTCATCTCATGCATCAGCAGAACAGAGTAGAAGTCTGACACATATTGAACGACTGGAGAAGATGGTGCAGGAGTATCTAGATCTCAATATTGATGCCATAAGGTGGGGATTGGACCCTTTTGCATTTTGGTCTTCAAAAATGGAATAGTGGACTGAGCTTGCCAGTCACACCTTGGACGTTTTGGCCATCCCTCATAATTTGTCTTCAGCGCTGCTGGTGGTGTATTGACAGATAAGCGCATCCGGCTGTTCCCTGAAAGCATAGACTGACTAACTTTCATAAAGATGAACAAGTTGTGGATGTCCAATGACTTTCCAATCCCAGTCCCAGACTGTGCAGACTAGAGGATGGTGTAGTGCCAGAGTTCTGGGAGCAAAAGGCCTATGCCTGTCTGTGATCTTGCTGTCTCTGGTGAAGGTAGAAATGTTGGTTCAGGCATTGTTACAGGGCTGATCCCAAGTATCCATTTGTAGTCTGTGCCAATCTTTGCCACTTTCCCGGTTACCTGACCTTAATTTTTGGAAATTTGGAGATTCCAAGTAGGGTTTTTAAATAGTATTTTGTCTGCAGGGCCAGAGTTCTGGGAGCAAGAGGCCAAATAAAGTATTGCTGAAAGTGAAACTACTATTCTAGAATCAATCATTATTAGCATGCACTTTCATTGACTGTGGGTCTGCATCTAATTACATTGTTTCTGATTACAAAACTATGAATAGGGAAAGTTAAATTGGATGGACTCTTTCAAATTGTTGCCATTGACATTATGTGGTTAACCTAGCTAGTAATGGTGGAATACATGCTCAGAGTGGGAACACTTCATGCTGAGTCCATCTCCTGTTAGGTATTCAACAACTTACCTGCGAGGTTAGTACTGGCAATCCCATGGCTGCATATGCATAATCCTGTCATTGATTGGTGTCAGAGTAATATTGTAAAACTAGAAGGTGGCCCGATTCTAACGCATCGGGTATTCTAGAATTTATTGCATAGTTACTGTATGATTTTTGTTATATATATATAGATGTTGTCTGTAGTTGCCAAGTGTTTGTGTAGTGCGCTGTAAATGTTCTGGGTGTTGTCTGGGTGGGGGTGTGTGAGAGCGGTGTTGTTTGTGTGTTGCGTTGTTTATGGAGCGCTGTGTGTCTGCAGCGTTGTGTGTGTGTGTGTGGTGCTGTGTGTTGCGTTGTGTGTGTTGTGTTGTGTGTGGAGTACTGTGTGTCTGCAGCATTGTGTGTGTGTGTGGTGCTGTGTGTATTGCACGGTTTGTGTGGGTGTGTGTGTTTTGGGGGGAGGTATGTTTTGTGCAGTGTGTGTGTTGGAGGAATAGTCCTGGAGGGAGAGGAGTATAATTGTAGAAATAGTCCTGGGGGGAGAGGAGGATAATAGGAGGAATAGTCCTGGGGGGAGGGGAGGATAATAGGAGGAATAGTCCTGGGGGGAGAGGAGGATAATAGGAGGAGTAGTCCTGGGGGAGAGGAGGAGAATAGGAGGAGTAGTCCTGGAGGTGAGGAGTATAATAGGAAGAGTATTCCTGGGGGGAGAGGAGTATAATAGGAGGAGTAGTCCTGGGGAGACAGGAAGATAATAGGGGGAGTAGTCCTAGTGAGAGAGGAGTATAATAGGAAGAGTATTCCTGGGGGGAGAGGAGTATAATAGGAGGAGTAGTCCTGGGGAGACAGGAAGATAATAGGGGGAGTAGTCCTAGTGAGAGAGGAGTATAATAGGAGGAGTAGTCCTGGGGGGAGAGGAGTATAATAGGAGGAGAAGTCCTGGGTGGAGAGGAGTATAATAGGAGGAGTAGTCCTGGGGGGAGAGGAGTATAATAGGAGGAGGAGTCCTGGGGGGAGAGGAGGATAATAGGAGAAGTAGTTGTGGCGCCCTGGACAAGCCAGGGGCCACAGAGCACAACACCCACACACCCCACACTCCCGGTCAGGCACACCGAAGTCAGACACAAAACCCTTGTTGCCTTCCTCCAGGGGCTGATGTTCACACCAGGGGGTGGGCCAGGCGGTTGGCCCCACCCACCGAGGAGTTCACAGTCCTGGAGGCGGGAAAAGTAAACAGATTAGTTTTGGAGGTGAAGGTGGAAGGAAGAGAAGTGGTAGTGGAGCAACTAACTGACGGCGTCCGGGTGTGTGGCCCGGGCGGTACAGCAAGGTTGGCAGACGGTGGTGACCGTCTGCAGGAGTGGCCTATCGGAGTCTACCGTAAGGACCGTGGACGGGCGGTGGCCCGGCGGTACCGGACCGGTACGCAAAGAGAAGCCAGCACCATCTGGCAGGGGCTTACAGACCCCGACAAGGCTAGGAGTCGCCGTGAATTTGCCGAATTCGTTAGTGAAGGGAACCTCCTGGGTTTCCCAACAGCCAAGTCCCGACAGAAGGCAACAGTCCAACCAAGAGAGGGAGACACCGCCACCGCCAAGGCAACAGTTTCTCAGGGCCAGAGCCTGCGAGCAAAAGGGGCTCCTCCAGCCCATATCCAAGCTGGGGAGCGGGTTACCGGTGGGAACCCATTGGAACCATCTACCGTACATAGGTGCAGGGAAAGGCAGTCACCACCAACCTGCCGGGAGAAACAACACCACAGCCGCCTGTGGGACCTGTCCATCCAGCCGTTTGTTTTACCGAGAACTGTGCCCTCATCATTGGCTGAGTGAGTACCACCGTGCCGTGCGGCACAGCGCTGCCCCTGCGACCCTGCACCTCACCAGGCCCCGTAACCTGCCTGCCATCCATGCCTACCCCATCACCGGGCCCCGGGATAACCAACCCCCTACCCACGGAGGGGAAAATTAACAACAAAGCTGCTCCCTGTCACCGCTCCCGGGATCCCCGTCCAGAGCAGTGGTGGTGTCACCAATATCACCACAACCGTGGGTGGCGTCACGGACAATAATCAAAACCCCCACAATCAAAATCCCCTTTTCACTCACGGGCGAGGAACGCCGCTCGAGTCCCCAGGATTCGGCCCACCGCTCGAGCCACCACCGAGCAGCAGCGGCCGGACCCGAGCAGTGGGAGAGCGCAGCGTCCCCTCCTCCGCCCGTGACAACTTGGCGTCACGAACAGGATCCTACCGTTCTACCGACTGGTGGAAGTGCGCCTTGTGTGACCGCCGGAGGTGTCCGGCCGGAAAATTTGTGAAGCCGCCATCTTGGGTGCGAAGAATTCTCACTCGAGCGTCTCCTCGAGTAGTGGAGGCGCGAAGGCCAAAACCCCGCCCTTGTAGAGGAGGAGCTGGAAAGAGACTAAGGGGGACGGAAACAAGATGCCTGCGCCCGACGAAGCCGCTGGAGGAGCGGCGGACGCAGCCGCGGGAGCACCCGTAGATGGGAATGGGCCTGCCCAGGTCCCGGCCGTGTTGGCGGGGGGCGCCGCGGCCCCAGCTCTTTGCCCTATGTGCCCGGAGCTGCCTGGCTACCGCAGTATGATGGGAAACCTGATGCCTTGCAGGTTTTCCATAAAAAACTTAGTCCGCTGCTAGAACTGTACCCCCTGACGGATAAACAACGTGCAGCGCTAGTGCTGGGGCAGCTAACCGGCGCGGCTGAGCAAGAGGCGGAGACCTGGGCTGAGGGGGACCAGTCCTCTGTAGCCACCATATTTGAAAAGCTGCAGGCTGCATTTGAGACTCGTACCGAGGCAGAGTTGCTTATGCAGTTCTATCAATGCCGACAACAGATAGCATTCGGGACTATGCTCTGCGCCTGCAAACCGCACTCCGCACCCTGAAGCGGGTGGACACCATCAACAGTGTGGACAGTAACAAAATGTTAAGTGAGCAGTTTGTGCAGGGGATGAGGTCCTCAGAGGACCGCAAACAGCTTCGGCTGTGGGCCCTAGAACACCTTGATGTGGACTTTGCCGTATTAAAGGAACGGGCCATTAAAGCTCTGCAACCCCCCGCATGTGAAGCCCCTGAGCCAGCCCCGTGGCCGGTTGAGACTGCTCCTGTCGTGGTGGCCCCCACCCCATCAGCACCTCCAGTGCCTGCAGCCCCAAGCGGAACGATGGAAGAGCTCACTGCTCAAGTTCATCGCATGGATGGGGACCTCGCTAAGATTCTTGCCGCACTCCAGCCTCCGACCAGATCCCAGGCCCCGGTGAAGATGCAGCTCGCCGACAGCCCTGAGGACGTCCCCTGGATGCAGCGGAGAAGGGCCAATGACTCACGGAACGGGCCCCCAATCTGTTACAGGTGTAGCAAACCCGGTCACTACTCCCGACGGTGTCCGTTAAACGAGCAACCCCTGGGGCCACGGGCCAATCCTCAGGAGTATAACCCCATGGCCCCCCCAGACTGGCGGGACCGGTACATCGGGGCCCGACCTATCATCCCCGTGGCTGTGGATGGCATACCGGTGATGGCTCTCCTGGACACTGGATCACAGGTAACCACTATACCATACATACTGTATCAACGGTATTGGGGAAAAGACGAGCTGGCTCCCCCAGATGCCAGTATAACACTGATTGCTGCTGATGGACTCCCATTGACCCAAGTGGGATACAAACAAGTGGCCATGACTGTGGGGCGAGCTGAACTGCAACACCAGGGTATGATTGTGATAATGAATGAACCCAGTGATCATAACCCGAAGGTAGTGCTAGGGACCAACGTGATGGAGCACTGTATGAGTGACGTGCTGACCCTACTGCAGCAGCTGGCCGCCACGGCGGCGGGGAGCCGACAGAGATCTGTGCAGCATGAGATCCGAGCCTTGATGTACCGCCAACATGTGAACACGACAGGAGGAGAGATGGGTGGGGTGAGAGTGATGGATGTTGCTCCTTTGATTGTGCCTCCCAGGAGCGAGATGATGATTTGGTGTAGGGCAGCGGTAGGGCCCCAGTGGCGTGACTACCCCGCCATGATAGAGCCCATGCCCTCTGAACACTGGCCCACAGTAATGGCTGCCCGAGGGGTGGTAGATGTAAAGAAGGGGAGAGTGCCCGTAAGGGTGCTGAACTGCGGGGAGGAAGAAGTCAGGCTTCCCCGGTACGCTACTCTTGCCAACTTGTTCACCTTGGATCCCCATACCATCCACGAGGCCAGTCCCCCAACCTCACCACCTACTGCTAGCACTCACCCATCCCAAGGGGAGCTAGACGAATGATGTCGACAGCTACATGTAGGCACTGACGATACCCCTACACATCACAAAGAAGGGGTATACCGAGTGGTACGGGAGTATGAGCGGGTTTTTAGAAAACATCCCCTAGACTTTGGGCAGATTAAAGGGGTCCAACACCATATCCCCACCAGTGAGCACCCCCCTATCAAAGAGAGGTACAGGCCTATTCCCCCTGCACACTACCAATGTGCCAAGGACATGTTGAGGAACATGAAGGAGGCAGGGGTTATTAGGGACAGCTGTAGTCCCTGGGCCGCCCCGTTGGTTCTGGTTAAGAAGAAGGATGGCACCATGCGGATGTGTGTGGATTACCGAAAAATTAACCAGATAACACATAAGGACGCTTACCCTCTGCCCCGTATTGAGGAATCTCTGGCTGCGCTGAGAACCGCTAATTACTTTTCCACCCTTGACCTCACCAGTGGGTACTTGCAGGTGGCTGTGGCACCAGAAGACCGCGAGAAGACTGCATTTGCTACCCCTATGGGACTCTGCGAGTTTAATAGCATGCCGTTTGGGCTGTGCAATGCCCCTGGAACCTTCCAACGGCTGATGGAATGCTGTCTGGGGCATCTAAACTTTGAAACCGTCCTGCTGTACATGAATGATGTGATTGTGTACTCCCAGACATATAAAGCCCACCTGGAGCACCTAGCTGAGGTGTTCGCGTCCCTTGCCAAATATGGGATGAAGTTGAAGCCCTCAAAGTGTCATCTTCTAAAACCCAAAGTGCAGTACCTAGGGCATGTGGTCGATGCAGAAGGTGTCGCCCCTGATCCAGAGAAAATCACCGCCATTCAGGACTGGCCGAGGCCGACCACGGTGAAGGAGGTGAGACAGTTCCTGGGCCTGGTGGGGTATTACCGTCGCTTCATCAAGGGGTACACGAAGATGGCTGCCCCCATGCAAGACCTCCTTGTGGGACAGACCAAAGGTGGTAGGCCCCTAGGAGCCCCATTGGTGTGGGAAGAAAGGCATGAGGAATCCTTCCGTTAGCTGAGAGCGGCCCTGACCGGAGAAGAAATCCTAGCATATCCTGATTACAACCACCCCTTCTTCCTCTACACCGATGCCAGCAATGTAGGCTTAGGGGCAGTCCTATCCCAGGTCCAGGACGGAAAAGAAAAAGTGATTGCTTATGCCAGCCGGAAGCTCCGACCGACGGAGAGGAACCCTGAGAACTACAGCTCTTTCAAGCTTGAACTCCTGGTGCTGGTGTGGGCTATCACCGAGCGGTTTCGCCATTATCTGGCAGCAGCAAAGTTTACCGCTTTCACGGATAATAACCCGCTGACCCATCTGGACACCGCCAAGCTGGGCGCGTTGGAACAGCGGTGGGTGGCTAGGCTAGCCAACTACGATTTCACCATCAAGTACAGGGCTGGCCGTGCCAACGTTAATGCCGATGCACTCTCTCGGATGCCCCACTTGTTGGAAGAAGGGCCTGAGGATGACGACCTCGAAGAGATGGAGCTGCCTGCATTTCATCAGCCACCGACTGAGAAGGTGCATGTCTATCAATAACGGGTAAACCTGGACCCACTGCCCAGCCAGGAGTGGCAAGAAGCTCAGGACCAGGCACCCGCTGTTCGCTTAGTCAAGATCTTGGTGGAACAAGGCGCTGCTGGAATAGACCCTGCCGCCCCAGCTGAAGCCCAACGCCTGTGGCGAGAATGGACCCGGCTATATCTACACCAGGGGAAGTTGTACCGTGAGCTGATTAACCCAAAGACTCATGAGAAAATCCGCCAGTTGGTGATTCCCCAAGCTAATGTGCCCACCGTCCTAAAAGCATACCATGATGGTGCCGGACACTTCGGATGGAAGAAACTGGAAATGCTGTTGAGAGAGTGGTTCTATTGGAGCGGGATGCGGGAGTCTGTAGAGGCCTGGTGCCGAGAGTGTGGCCCTTGCACGC
Organism: Anomaloglossus baeobatrachus; assembly: GCF_048569485.1. Lineage (NCBI taxonomy): Eukaryota > Metazoa > Chordata > Amphibia > Anura > Aromobatidae > Anomaloglossus > Anomaloglossus baeobatrachus. Next base: position 100,537,673 of record NC_134362.1, read on the forward strand.
TGAGAAGGAAGGACGAGGCCAGCCAGAAAGCGCCCCTACACCCGATTGTTACACATCAACCGCTGGAGCTGGTCGCCCTGGACCATGTAAAGCTCACCCCCAGCCGAAGTGGGTACACCTACGCTCTAACCATAGTAGACCACTATTCAAGGTTCATGGTGGTTGTCCCAGTCAAAGACCTAACTGGCCGTACCACCGCTAGAGCGTTCCAGGCTTATTTCTGCCGACCACATGGATACCCTGAGAAGGTGCTTACTGACCAAGGCCCGGCCTTTGAAGCGGAAGTGTTCCATGAGTTTTGTCAGTTGTACGGCTGCAAGAAGATCCGGACCAAGCCTTACCATGCCCAAACCAACGGCATGTGTGAGAAGATGAACCACTTGGTCCTGGGCCTCCTCAAGACGTTGCCGCTAGAAGAACGGAACCTGTGGCCGGAGAAGCTACCTGACTTGATCGATATGTACAACAATATCCCTTCCAGCTCAACGAAGTGCACCCCAGCATACCTGATGAGGGCTTGCCCCGGCCGGCTGCCGGTGGACCTGGAAATGGGATTGGAAGTCCCAGAAGCACTCCCTTCGACAGCTGAATGGGACACCCGGCGGAGGGTGCAGTACCGACAGATTCAGGAATATGTTGAGAAGAACTTGAGTCGGAGTCGGGAACAACAGGAGAAGCGCTTCAACCAGAAGGCGTCTGCTGGCTCTTTCCAGCCTGGAGATTTAGTGCTGAAGTGGAAGAGGAGGACCCACAAGCTGGATGATCAATCGGAGCAAACCCCATAAGTCATACAGCCCACAGGATGGGAAGATGGGAAGGCCTACCAGATCAGTCGAGACCAAGCGGGCACTTTGGCCACGGTTTCCCGGGACCATCTAAAGAGGTGCCCACCACAATTGAGGGCAGCGGCTGAAGTTCCGATTCCTAAACCGACGGAGAAGGCAAAAGAGGTAATCCACACCGTGATGGGTGACTTCCCAGCGGACTGGCCTACACAGAATGGCATGGTGATTCTTCCAGTGATACTGTTCCCAAAACCCGTGGATGAGAAAATGATGGAAGTGGTCGACCATGAGCCAGTGCCCAGGGATGAACCTGTACCCAGCTCCCTTATGCCTTCGCCTGCCCCACACGATAGCAGGGAAGAGGAACTGATTGCTCCCTCTGCCCCACTGCCTGTCCCCACTGACACAGGACCCCGGAGGTCCACTCGTCCCAACCTAGGTAGACCCCCACTTAGGTACAGGGAAACTACTCTTTAAAAGGAAAAATTGTGTGTGTGTTAAAAGTACTGTTTGAAAGTTTGAAAATGAAAAAGAATGAATAATTGATGAAAAGTTACCTGATTGTCAACGTGATTTGCACCGGTCGTTGCCGGCAACTGGTCCCCCTTTACAATTATGCATAAGGAACTCCTTATGGACAAGCCTGAGAACTAGCAGGGCAACCACAAACTTGTGGCATGTAAATAATAATGTTGTTGTGGCTTCCACCGTTACCGCCTCCGGAGAGGCAGATTGGAGGAAGGGCCCGCAGTGGAGCAGGCTGGGGCCCAGCCACCACCAGAACCGGTGGCGATCCTCTGGGGGTTTCAGGGGTTCCCCATGGATGTGGGTCCCCTGAAAAGGACAGAACCCGCTCGGGCAACTTGTGCAGGACTGGGGTCAAGGGGTGCTGCCTGTTTGCTTAGGTGCAGCATCAGGGCCAGGTTGCTTGGGTGGGAGAGAGCGGAAGCCGTAACCGTTTCGCAACGTTTAAGTAAGAGTACCTCCCGATGTGGGAAGATGTTATTATAATTGTAATCTGTGTTTTACCGTTTTTCTATATTTTCCAGTTTGTGAAAATAAAACCGATGATGGACGGGCAGCCCGCGGACGGTCTGCATTTAACTAAAGGGGAAAGTGGCGCCCTGGACAAGCCAGGGGCCACAGAGCACAAAACCCACACACCCCACACTCCCGGTCAGGCACACCGAAGTCAGACACAAAACCCTTGTTGCCTTCCTCCAGGGGCTGATGTTCACACCAGGGGGTGGGCCAGGCGGTTGGCCCCGCCCACTGAGGAGTTCACAGTCCTGGAGGCGGGAAAAGTAAACAGATTAGTTTTGGAGGTGAAGGTGGAAGGAAGAGAAGTGGTAGTGGAGCAACTAACTGACGGCGTCCGGGTGTGTGGCCCGGGCGGTACAGCAAGGTTGGCAGACGGTGGTGACCGTCTGCAGGAGTGGCTGATTGGAGTCTACTGTAAGGACCATGGACGGGCGGTGGCCTGGCAGTATCGGACCGGTATGCAAAGAGAAGCCAGCACCATCTGGCAGGGGCTTACGGACCCCGGCAAGGCTAGGAGTCGCCGTGAATTTGCCGAATTCGTTAGTGAAGGGAACCTCCTGGGTTTCCCAACAGCCAAGTCCCGACAGAAGGCAACAGTCCAACCAAGAGAGGGAGACACCGCCACCGCCAAGGCAACCGTTTCTCAGGGCCAGAGCCTGCGGGCAAAAGGGGCTCCTCCAGCCCATATCCAAGCTGGGGAGTGGGTTACCAGTGGGAACCCATTGGAACCATCTACCGTACATAGGTGCAGGGAAAGGCAGTCACCACCAACCTGCCGGGAGAAACAACACCGCAGCCGCCTGTGGGACCCGTCCATCAAGCCGTTTGTTTTACCGAGAACTGTGTCCTCATCATTGGCTGAGTGAGTACCACCGTGCCGTGCGGCACAGCGCTGCCCCTGCGACCCTGCACCTCACCAGGCCCCGTAACCTGCCTGCCATCCATCCCTACCCCATCACCGGGCCCCGGGACAACCAACCCCCTACCCACAGAGGGGATAACTAACTACAAAGCTGCTCCCTGTCACCGCTCCCGGGATCCCCGTCCAGAGCAGCGGTGGTGTCACCAATATCACCACAACCGTGGGTGGCGTCACGGACAATAATCAAAACCCCCACAATCAAAATCCCCTTTTTACTCACGGGCGAGGAACGCCGCTCGAGTTCCCGGGATCCGGCCCACCGCTCGAACCACAACCGAGCAGCAGCGGCCAGACCCGAGCAGTGGGAGAGCGCAGCGTCCCCTCCTCCGCCCACGACATAGTCCTGGGGGGAGAGGAGTATAATAGGAGGAGTAGTCTTGGGGAGAGAGGAGGATAATAGGAGGAGTAGTCCTGGGGGGAGAGGAGGATAATAGGAGGAGTAGTCCTGGAGGTGAGGAGTATAATAGGGGGAGAAGTCCTAGGGGGAGAGTTGTATAATAGGAGGAGTAGTCCTGGGGGGAGAGGAGTACAATAGGGGGAGTAGTCCTGGGGGGAGAGGAGTATATTAGGAGGAGTAGTCCTAGGGGGAACGGAGGATAATAGGAGGAGTAGTCCTGGGGGGAGAGGAGTATAATAGGGGGAGTAGTCCTGGAGGTGAGGAGTATAATAGGAGGAGTAGTTCTGGGGGGAGAGGAGTATAATAGGAGGAGTAGTCCTGGGGGGAGAGGAGTATAAATAGGGGGAGTAGTCCTGGAGAAAGAGTAGTATAATAGGAGGAGTAGTCCTGGGGAGAGAGGAAGATAATAGGGGGAGTAGTCCTGGAGAGTGAGGAGTATAAAAGGAGGAGTAGTCCTGGGGGGAGAGGAGTATAATAGGAGGAGTAGTCCTGGAGGTGAGGAGTATAATAGGAGGAGTAGTCCTGGGGGGAGAGGAGGATAATAGGAGGAGTAGTCCTAGAGGTGAGGAGTATAATAGGGGGAGTAGTCCTGGGGGGAGAGGAGTATAATGGGGGAGTAGTCCTGAGGGGAGAGGAGGATAATAGGAGGAGTAGTCCTGGGGGGAGAGGAGTATAATAGGGGGAGTAGTCCTGGAGGTGAGGAGTATAATAGGAGGAGTAGTTCTGGGGGGAGAGGAGTATAATAGGAGGAGTAGTCCTGGGGGGAGAGGAGTATAAATAGGGGGAGTAGTCCTGGAGAAAGAGTAGTATAATAGGAGGAGTAGTCCTGGGGAGAGAGGAAGATAATAGGGGGAGTAGTCCTGGAGAGTGAGGAGTATAAAAGGAGGAGTAGTCCTGGGGGGAGAGGAGTATAATAGGAGGAGTAGTCCTGGAGGTGAGGAGTATAATAGGAGGAGTAGTCCTGGGGGGAGAGGAGGATAATAGGAGGAGTAGTCCTAGAGGTGAGGAGTATAATAGGGGGAGTAGTCCTGGGGGGAGAGGAGTATAATGGGGGAGTAGTCCTGAGGGGAGAGGAGGATAATAGGAGGAGTAGTTGTGGCGCCCCAGGACCTGGTCGCCACAACAGCATTGCCCTCCCAAAGGGTTAATGCTGAGCCTGGAGGTAATTGGGAGATCTATTGGCCAGTAAGTTTAACATCCAACGCAGTTCTCCCTCCGGCCAGCAGGGGGAGCTCTGAACCTGGAATTCCAGGGAGCATTCCTTAAGTCTGACCTTAGGGAGGAAGTAGTGTTCAGTCTGTAGAGAGAAGTGATAGCAAGCAGATGCAGAGTGTGCTGTCCTGTGGATCTGGGGCCTAGAGCTGGAGCAGCTTGGCCCAGGGAAGCAGGAGTAGCAGAGAGACAGAGAAGAGACTCGGACATCGGAGTCTGTGGCCACCAGGGCTTAAAATACTCCCTGGTAGCCGAATCCGAAGGGCAGGAGAGCTGCAAGCACCTGGCCCATAAACAGCCCGAAGGTACAGCTGCATCATCAGGGCCTGGTGTGGACTCCAGCAGAGAAGCACCAGAGAGGGCCTGCGCAGCCTACCACAGAGGGAAAGGGACGTACCACCGGTCCCAGCAGCAAGAGGGCCATTGCTAGATCCAGAGAGCAGGGTCCTATAATAGTAAAGAAAAGAACAGGAGTAGGCCTCATACTCAGCTGGCCAAAAAGATCACCCCCAGGCACTTCCAGGCCGGCCGGACCATCTTTACCATCTGTGACGGTCTCCCTGGACTAAACTGCTGCCGAGTAAAAGAGGAGAAGGTAAAGAGACTACTGTTTGTGCCTGTTTCTTTCACTGCCTGTCGGCTCTGCACCGTGTTATTCACACCATAGACTCTCATGAACACCAACTGTTGCCCCGGGGTACCGGTCCACCTGTGGGGAGCAGGACCATCCTAGCTGCCATTCCAACAGCCCCGGAGGCCCCATACAGCAGCGGCGGCTTAATAGCCACATACCACAGGTGGCGTCACGAACACAAACTTTATTCAAACCCCAAGTCACCAGCCATATTAAAATTGACACCCACCAGGGCCACGGAGTCGGGCCCCACCACCACTGACGACCCCCGGACTAGTCCGGCCCGGCACCGGGTGTCCCATAGCCCTGGGGTGGGCGAGTCAACTTTGGCGCTGTGAACAGGATTTTGTGCCCGGCGCCCACCGGGTACTGTGCGCCTTTGAAAAGACTGTGTGTTTACTGTTTGAAGACTGCCGCCGCCATTAGCTTCGCTGAGTGCAGGAAGAAGGGGGGCGTGCCCGAAAAAGAGTGCGAAGGGAGCGCGCCATCAGAGCGGAGGGTCGTTAACCCCGCGCTACTCGGAAGAGATTGTAAAAAGAAAGCGGAGCCTGGTAAGGTTCACTAAGGGGGAGGAAGATGTCCGACACCGAGGGAGAGCCGGTGGCTGTAGTAGTTCAAGACGCAGCAGCACCGGCCGATATAATCCCATTCGCCGTCGCCCCAGCCCCCGCGGTAGCGTCGGTAATGCCGATCACAATGCCGTACATCCCGGGAGCAGAATAGCTGCCGCAGTACTCCGGGGAGTCACATACCCTGAGCAACTTCAGAGAAAGGCTGCACAGCTTGTTCCGGGTGTATCCGCTGACTGAGAGCCAGAAGGTGGGCATACAAATGGGGCAGCTAGCCGGTGCGGCCCAGCGTGAAGTGAAGTCCTGGCCTGATACAGATAAAGGGACAGAGACCCAGATACTGGCTAAGTTAAAGAGTACTTTTGACACCCGCACCGCAGCAGAAATAAAGATGAGATTCTTTGGGTGGAAACAACGGGCCACAGACAGCATAAGGGACTATGCCTTAAACTTGCAGGAGGCCCTGAGAGCAATTAAACAGGTGGACCCAGAGAGTGTACGTGAAGAAGACAAACTCCTAACTGAGCAGTTCATAGAGGGGCTCCTGTCAGATGCCCACAGGACCCAGCTGCGTATCATGGTCCTGCAGAACCCTGCTCTGGACTTTGCAAAGTTTAAGGACCAGGCCATCCGGGTACTGAGGGAATCTACACCGAATGACCCAGTACCCCTCCGGCCTCTTGCTATCACGTACCCCGGGGTGGTGCCTGCAACACGAGCTGCTGCAGGGGCTGAGGCGCAGTCCCTGGATAAGGATCCCGCTGCAGAGCTCAGACAGCAGGTCCAGGAGCTGACCAAGACTGTAGCTGCCCTTACCAAGACCGTGCAGTCTCTACAAGTGACCCCATCGCCTGCAAGAATCGAGTTGGCCTCCAGCCCAGATGACGTCCCATGGATGCGACAGAGGAGGATTCCGTCCGACCAGGTGGAAGACAATGGCTCCAAGGGACAGCTGGAAGACTAGTGCCAAAAACTATATGTGGGCACCGACTCCACCCCCTCACACCAAAAGCATGGGGTTTACCGGGTGGTACAGGAGTATGAGCGGGTCTTCAGCAAACACCCCCTAGATTTTGGGCAGGTAAAAGGGGTTAAACATCAAATCCCCACGGGTGATCATCATCCCATTAAAGAGAGATACCGCCCTGTACCCCCAGCATAGTATCAGCGTGCCAAAGAAATGTTACGGGAAATGAAGGAGGCTGGGGTTATCCGAGATAGCTGTAGCCCTTGGGCAGCTCCACTAGTGCTCGTAAAGAAAAAAGATGGTACAATGAGAATGTGCGTAGATTACAGACAAATTAACCGCATTACACATAAAGATGCTTATCCACTACCCAGAATAGAAGAGTCACTAACGGCCTTAAAATCAGCTAATTATTTCTCCACCCTGGATCTCACCAGTGGGTATTGGCAGGTTCCCGTGGCAGAGGCGGACAAAGAGAAGACTGCATTCACGACACCAATGGGTCTCTGCGAGTTCAATTGTATGCCGTTCGGGCTCTGCAATGCCCCAGGGACATTTCAGAGATTGATGGAGTGCTGCTTGGGCCATCACAACTTTAAAACCGTGCTATTGTACCTGGATGACGTCATAGTCTACTCCAAGACCTACGAAGATCACCTGAGGCACTTAGCAGAAGTGTTTGAGTCCCTGTCGGAGTATGGCCTGAAGATAAAGCTGTCCAAATGTCACCTCTTGAAGCCAAAGGTACAGTACCTGGGTCATGTGGTCAGCGCAGAAGGTGTGGCACCTGATCCGGAGAAAGTCACCGTAATCAAGGACTGGCCAAGACCCACCACGGTAAAGGAGGTGCGGCAGTTCCTTGGGCTGGTGGGCTACTACCGAAGGTTCATTGATGGTTTCACAAAGATAGCAGCGCCTCTTCAAGATCTCCTGGTGGGCCAGCCGAAGCAGGCTAAGAAGCAGAGCCCTCAATTTGAATGGAACAGCCAAATAGAAACATCTTTTGTCCGGCTGAAAGGGGCTCTCACGGGAGAAGAAATTCTGGCCTACCCTGACTACAGCCAGCCGTTTGTACTGTACACAGACGCCAGCAACGTGGGACTGGGAGCAGTTTTGTCCCAGGTGCAGGGAGGCCGGGAGAAGGTGATAGCTTACGCCAGTAGGAAGCTTTGTCCCACAGAAAGGAATCCAGAAAACTACAGTTCCTTCAAGCTGGAGTTCCTCGCTATTGTTTGGGCAGTGACTGAATGCTTCAAGCACTATCTGGCATCGGCCAAGTTCACCATCTTCACGGACAACAATCCGTTGACACATCTGGCAACAGCCAAGTTAGGTGCGTTGGAACAGCGATGGATGGCCCAGCTGTCTAACTTTGACTTTACTATCAAGTACCGGGCTGGCAAGAAGAATAACAATGCTAATGCGCTGTCCAGAATGCCTCACTTACCCGAGTCTGGAGAAGACCTGGATGAACTCGAAGAGATAGAGTTACCGGCTTTCTATCACCAAGGTGTTTCCCAGTCTGAGCATGCTGTAGGAGTGAAGCGCTCGAGCCAGCACAAGGTCTCGGTCAACCCATTACTCCACCATAATTGGGAAGAGACACAGAACGGTGACCCGGCCATGCGATTGATCAAAGAAAAGCTAGCACAAGCTGAGACCCATCTCGGTCCAGACGCTCCACAAGAAGCCCAGCAGTTGTGGAAGGAGAGGGGACGACTGTTCACCTACCAAGGCAAGCTCTGCAAGAGATATGTCAACTGGCGAACGAACTCGTCTGGCAGATATTGGTCCCACAGAGGGATGCTCCAATGGTCCTAGCAGCTTACCATGATAAAGCAGGACACTTCGGGTGGAAGAAGTTGGAGACCTTACTCCGCGATCGGTTCTACTGGGTGCACATGAGAAAGACGATCGAGAAGTGGTGCCGAGACTGTGGTCCGTGTTACCTGAGGCGGAAGGATGATGCCAGCCAGAGGTCTCCCCTACAGCCAATTGTCACGAAGCAGCCCTTGGAGTTGGTGGCTCTGGACCACGTGAAGTTAACATCAAGCCGGTCAGGCTATGTGTACGCCCTCACCATTGTGGACCATTACTCTCGTTTCCTGGTAGTAGTGCCTGTGAAGGACCAGACAGCTAGAACAGCAGCTAGAGCATTCCAGGCATACTTTTGTCGGCCTCACGGTTATCCGGAAAGGGTACTGACTGATCAAGGTCCTGCATTCGAGGCCGAAGTGTTCCAAGAGTTCTGTAACATGTACGGCTGTAAGAAAATCCAAACAACACTGTACCACCCCCAAACCAATGGATTGTGCGAGAAGATGAACCATGTGGTTATTGATATGCTGAATACTCTACCTCTGGAAGAAAGAAACCAATGGCCAGAGAAGTTAACAGATCTCGTAGACCTGTACAACCATATCCCAGTAAATTCGACCAACTGCAGCCCTGCTTACCTGATGCGAGCAAGACCTGGCAAGTTACCTGTAGACTTTGAGATGGGGACTGTCACCTGAAGGGGTTCAGGAGATAGAAGATTGGGATACAGAGCGACAACAGCAGTACCACAAGGTCCAGGAATGCGTAGAAAGGAGCCTGTCCCAAGCAAGAACGAGACAAGAGCAGAACTACAATCAAACAGCCCCAGCAACTCCCTTAGCACATGGAGAACAGGTCCTCAAGAAAAAGCGGAGGGCGCATAAATTAGATGATCAGTGGGAGAATGAACCCTACACCATTATTCCCTCCAACTTTGACAATAGTAAGGTATGCCTCATAAGCAAAGATGAAGGCAAGACCTATCAAGCAGTTTCTCGAGACCGCCTGAAAGCGTGCCTTCAACGGTGCAGAATCCAAAAAGAAGTAGAAGAAGTACAAGAAAGTCCCCAAAGTCAAGAAAAAGAGGAAGAGATGATCCAAACAATCCTTGGAAAATTCCCCAAAACTTGGACCCGAATAAACAATGCCATAGTGGTACCAGTCTTGACGTTCCCGCAGTTGGTCAAGCCAGAAACAGAAGAGGTTCCAGATCCACCTAAAGAACCGTCCGCTCCAACACAAGATGACACGCCAGCAGTAGAACAGGGGGCTCAACCCCCTGCCAGTGGTGAACCTGCCGTACCCTTCGCGAATCTGAGACCCCGTAGGCAACCAACATGCATCCCTGTCAGGGTTAGGCCTACCAATAACACGGGGGGGCAGACACTCCAAGTAGTCAGGGACAAACCCCAGAGCTACGCCGGACCCAACGTAGCACTCGGGGACAGCCCCCTCCAAGATATAGAACATAGAATGTAAAATACCTAACAGAGTGTAAATAGTTATGTGAAAATGTCTTGTATGTAATGTTTTGTTTTATGTGGTTAAGTAAATGGACAATTGGGCCACTGGACTATGGGTGGCCAACACTCTAATTGTACATAGTTAGCACCAGTGTGCTCAACACCCCTGAAGAAAAACCCGTCCGGCGTGCATAGAGTGGGGTCATCAATGCTCTGACGCATGCCCAGAGCCTACGTTGGGGGTTTGATCACGGCGGGTCCCCCATGGAGCAGTGTAATGGACACCCGGCAGGGAGCCACACTGGACTCTTATAGTAGTGTTTAAGTTTGTAACGTTTAAGTAATGCGCCTCCCATAATGGGATGAAATGTTCTAACATGTTATGTTTGTTTCTACAGTCCGGGAGTACTGAATTTAACTAAGGGGGAGTGTGGCGCCCGAGGACCTGGTCGCCACAACAGCATTGCCCTCCCAAAGGGTTAATACTGAGCCTGGAGGTAATTGGGAGATCTATTGGCCAGTAAGTTTAACATCCAACGCAGTTCTCCCTCCGGCCAGCAGGGGGAGCTCTGAACCTGGAATTCCAGGGAGCATTCCTTAAGTCTGACCTGAGGGAGGAAGTAGTGTTCAGCCTGTAGAGAGAAGTGATAGCAAGCAGACGCAGAGTGTGCTGTCCTGTGGATCTGGGGCCTAGAGCTGGAGCAGCTTGGCCCAGGGAAGCAGGAGTAGCAGTGAGGCAGAGAAGAGACTCGGACATCGGAGTCTGTGGCCACCAGGGCTTAAAATACTCCCTGGTAGCCGAATCCGAAGGGCAGGAGAGCTGCAAGCACCTGGCCCATAAACAGCCCGAAGGTACAGCTGCATCATCAGGGCCTGGTGTGGACTCCAGCAGAGAAGCACCAGAGAGGGCCTGCGCAGCCTACCACAGAGGGAAAGGGATGTACCACCGGTCCCAGCAGCAAGAGGGCCATTGCTAGATCCAGAGAGCAGGGTCCTATAATAGTAAAGAAAAGAACAGGAGTAGGCCTCATACTCAGCTGGCCAAAAAGATCACCCCCAGGCACTTCCAGGCCGGCCGGACCATCTTTACCATCTGTGACGGTCTCCCTGGACTAAACTGCTGCCGAGTAAAAGAGGAGACGGTAAAGAGACTACTGTTTGTGCCTGTTTCTTTCACTGCCTGTCGGCTCTGCACCGTGTTATTCACACCATAGACTCTCATGAACACCAACTGTTGCCCCGGGTTACCGCTCCACTTGTGAGGAGCAGGACCATCCTAGCTGCCACTACAACAGCCCCGGAGGCCCCATACAGCAGTGGCGGCTTAATAGCCGCATACCACAGGTGGCGTCACGAACACAAACTTTATTCAAACCCAAGTCACCAGCCATATTAAAACTGACACCCACCAGGGCCACGGAGTCTGTCCCCGCCACCACTGACGACCCCCGGACTAGTCCGGCCCGGCACCGGGTGTCCCATAGCCCTGGGGTGGGCGAGTCATAGTCCTGGGGGAAGAGGAGTATAATAGGAGGAGTAGTCCTGGGGGAGAAAAGGATAATATGAGGATTAGTCCTGGGGAGAGAGGAGTATAATAGGAGGAGGAGTCCTGGGGGGAGAGGAGTCTAATAGGAGGAGTATTCCTGGGGGGAGAGGAGGATAATAGGAGGAGTAGTCCTGGGGGTGAGGAGTCTAAGAGACAGTGCTGGGTCACTTGTTGGTCTCCTGCTGTGCAGCACGCATCAGCGTGTGACAGCGGGAGACCAACGATCTGAATGGGCAGGGAGCCGGCATACTCTGGTAACCATGCTACACAATATTACTTGATGTGTACCATGGTTACCAGCGTACCCCGCCCCCCGCACGCACGGTAGCCCACACCAGCGTACGCCAGCAATCCCAGCAATGCGAGGATATGTGTCGGCTGGGTTGCCGGCGTATGCTGGTGTGGGCTCCCGGGGGTACAGCACTCACCTGGGAGTCGGGGCTCCGTGTCGGTTCAAGGAATGCGTGCAGGGGGCGGGGCCAGAGCGAGCGTGCAATGCTTGAGGGGAGCGGGGCGTGGCCGAGTTGCCAATGCGTGCAGGGAGCCGGGGCGAGAGGCCAATCCATGTGGGGGGCGGAGCCTGGGTGAGCGGCCAATCCGTGCCGGGGGCGGAGCTGAGGCGAGCTGCCAATGAGACGCTTGTCACGGTAACGACAGAATTTTGGAGCAAGACAGAGACAGACAGACAGACAGACAGACAGACAGAATAAGGCAATTATATATATAGACTAGAAGGAGGCCCGATTCTACGCATCGGGTATTCTAGAATTTACGTATTGTGTAGTTCATGTATGATTTTTGTTATATATATAGATGTTGTTGTGTGTACTTACCAAGTGTTTGTGTAGGGCGCTGTACATGTTCTGGGTGTTGTCTGGGTGTGGCGGGGGGTGAGAGCGGTGTTGTATGTGTGTTGCGTTGTTTGTGGAGCACTGTGTGTCTGTAGCGTTGTGTGTGTGTGTGTTGCGTGGTTTGTGTGTGTGTGTGGTGTGTTTTGGGGGGAAGTATGTTTTGTGCAATGTGTGTGTTGCGCGGTATGTGCGTATATTTATGTATGCCGCGGTGTTTATGTGTTGGGTGTTGTGTGTGTGCAGCGTTGTCTGTGTGTGTGGGTGTCTGTGTAGGGCGGTGTTTGTGGTTCCCAGTGTGTGTGTGTGTTGTGCAGTGCGTGCATGTGTGTGTGTGTGTGTGTTGGGGGGAGGTGTGCACCTCCCATCGTGCTCCATCACCCATTCTGCGCACCCCCCATCGTGCTCCATCCCCCATGCTGCGCACTCCCCATTGTGCTCCATCCGCCATGCTGCGCACTCCCAAACGTGCTCCATCCGCCATGCTTTGCACTCCCAAACGTGGTCCATCCGCCATGCTGCGCACTCCCAAACGTGCTCCATCCGCCATACTGCGCACTCCCCATCGTGCTGCATCCCCCATGCTGCGCACTCCCCATCGGGCTCCATCCGCCATGCTGCACACTCCAAAACGTGCTCCATCCGCCATGCTGCGCACTCCCAAACGTGCTCCATCCGCCATGCTGCGCACCCCCCATCGTGCTCCATCCGCCATGCTGCGCACTCCCAAACGTGCTCCATCCGTCATGCTGCGCACTCCCAAATGTGCTCCATCCGCCATGCTGCGCACTCCCAAACGTGCTCCATCCGCCATGCTGCGCACTCCCAAACGTGCTCCATCCGCCATGCTGCGCACTCCCAAACGTGCTCCATCCGCCATGCTGCGCACTCCCAAACGTGCTCCATCCGCCATGCTGCGCACTGCCAAACGTGCTCCATCCGCCATGCTGCGCACTCCCCAACGTGCTCCATCCGCCACACTGCGCACTCCCAAAGGTGCTCCATCCGCCATACTGCGCACTCCCCATCGTGCACCATCCGCCATGCTGCGCACTCGCAAACGTGCTCCATCCGCCATGCTGCGCACTCCCAAACGTGCTCCATCCGCCATGCTGCGCACTCCCAAACGTGGTCCATCCGCTATGCTGCGCACTCCCAAACATGGTCCATCCACCATGCTGCGCACTCCCAAACGTGCTCCATCCGCCATGCTGCGCACTCCCAAACGTGCTCCATCTCCCATGCTGCGCACTCCCAAACGTGCTCCATCCGCCATACTGCGCACTCCCCATCGTGCACCATCCGCCATGCTGCGCACTCGCAAACGTGCTCCATCCGCCATGCTGTGCACTCCCAAACGTGCTCCATCTGCCATGCTGCGCACTCCCAAACGTGGTCCATCCGCTATGCTGCGCACTCCCAAACATGGTCCATCCACCATGCTGCGCACTCCCAAACGTGCTCCATCCGCCATGCTGCGCACTCCCAAACGTGCTCCATCTCCCATGCTGCGCACTCCCAAACGTGCTCCATCCCCCATGCTGCGCACTCTCCATCGTGCTCCATCCCCCATGCTGCGCACCCCCCATCGTGCTCCATCCCCCATGCTGCACCAGCATCAGCCTCTCTGCCCGCAGCATCAGCCTCTCTGCCCGCAGCATCAGCCTCTTTGCCTGCAGCATCAGCCTCTCTGCCCGCAGCATCAGCCTCTCTCCTCCCAGCATCAGCCTCTCTCCTCCCAGCATCAGCCTCTCTCCTCCCAGCATCAGCCTTTTCTGTCCCTAGCATCAGCCTCTCTCCTCCCAGCCTACCCCAGCCTCAGCCTCCCCCAGCATCAGCCTCTCTTCTCTCAGCCTCCCCCTCCCAGCCTTCCCCAGGATCAGCCTCTCTCCTCCCAGCCTCCTCCAGCACGCTGTGCTCCTCTGCCGACACACACCCGATCGCATACACTCACACACACCCGATCGCATACACTCACACACACCCGATCGCATACACTCACACACACCCGATCGCACACACTCACACACACCCGATCGCATACACTCACACACACACACATTGACGATATTGCACATACGCGCTCACACTCATAACATCCGGAGATACCACATGCTTCTGGCCATGTGATCCTCCGGTAGGTCCTGGAAGGTCACACCACAGTATCGCCGCCGAGAAGCAAGCGATATCCCAGGATGTTGTGAGTGTGTGGATGCGATGTGATGTGTGTGTGAGGTGTGTGTGAGAGTGAGTGTGATCTGATGTGTGTGTGTGTGTTGTTATGTGTGTGCGTGTGTATGTTCCGCCGCTGCAGGACCTTGATGCGCTGGTAACTATGCTACCATGGTTACCAGCGTATCCCGTCCCCCGCTCGCACGGGAGCCCACACCAGCATACGGCGGCAACCCCAGCAATGCGAGGGTATGTGTCGGCTGGGTTGACGGCGTACGCTGATGTGGGCTCCCGGGGGTACAGTACTCACCTGGGAGTCGTGGCTCCGTGTCGGTTGGTTCGGGGAATGCGTACGGGGGGCGGGGCCAAAGCGAGCGTGCATTGCGTGAGGGGGGCGGGGCGTGGGCGAGTTGCCTGGGCAAGCGGCCAATCCGTGCGGGGGGCGGGGCCATGGCGAGCCCAGCGGCCAATCAGCTTTGTGTCACCGTAAGGACACAATTTTGGAGCAAGACAGACAGACAGACAGACAGACAGAATAAGGCAATTATATATATAGATGGGGTTTGTATTGTCATAAGAAATGTCTTAATATTGTATAGGTTTTATCCGCTAGTCTGGAGGGTATGCTGGGGTACCTAAAGGATTTCAAAGATGTCTTCTCGGAAAAAAGGGGCAGAGATTTTACCTCGCCATCATCCTTATAACTGTGCTATCAATCTTATCCCTAAATGTCAAATTACCAAAAGGTTGCCTGTATATTTTGTCTAGCCTAGAGCAAGTTGCCATGAAAGAATACATAAACAAAAGTATACAGAAGGGTCATACTCGTCCTTCCTACTCTCCTGTAGCCGCTGGATTTTTCTTTGTAAAAAAAAATGGGGGTTTCTATCCTTGTCTTGATTTTTACTAATTAAACAAAATTACAGTTAAGAATACCTACCAACTTCCATTTATCCCCAACCTATATAATCAGCTTAGAGGACCCAAATGGTTTTCCAAACTTGATCTTAGAGCGGCTTTTTTAAGGTCTGAGGGCCTATTTGAAAATACTTTTTGGATTAACTAATCCACCAGCAGTCTTTCAAAGATTTTTGAATTATATTTTTTCTGATTGTATTGGAAGGTTTATCTTAATCTATCTGGATAAAATTCTATTTGTTTGCCTGATCTGGATTCACACTACTAACATGACCGTTTTATTTTACAAAAGCTTAGAGAAAATGTTTCGCTAAGTTGGAGAAATATACCTTTTCTGTGCAAGAAATATTGTTCCTGGGGTTAATTGTGTTGGCTAAAGGGTCCAAGATGGATCCTGGGAAGATACAGGCAATGCTTTAAGGTTGTCATAGGGTTCAACCTTGTGATCTAAAATCATTGCAATTTTTCTGGGGTTTGCCAATTACTAAAGAAAATGTATTAAGGTTTTTTCTCAGATTGTCAAACCTCTTACTGATCTCACACGTAAGGAGGCATATTTGAGGGTTTGGTCACCGGATGCTGTTGGGGTCTTTATTAAATTGAAAAAAATGTTATTTTTCCACTCCAGTCAATCTCCAGCCACATCTCCAGAAGCCGTTCATTGTGGAGATGGATGCTTCTGAGATCAAGGTAGCGGTGGTATTGTCTCAAGGTCCTAAATGTTTAACTAACTTCCTGCCATGTACCTTTTTCTCTAAGAAATTCTCATGTGCTGAGAGAAATTTTGATACTGGGAATCATTAGTTGCCTCCTGTAAAATTAGCATTTGACATTTTATAGAGAGAGCTATTCATCAAGTCACGATCATAAGCTTATATTGAATTAGCTAAACGGTTGACCACAAGACAAGCTAGATTTAATTTTTCTATCACATTCAGGCCAGAGTCTAAAGGGTGCTTTACACGAGACGAGCTATCGTGTGATGCATCGTCGGGGTCAGGGTTTTCGTGACGCACATCAGGCATCGTTCACGATGTCGTCTCGTGTAACACCTCTGAGCGACGCAGTATCACTCACAAATCGTGAGTCGTGTACTCGTCGCTCAGTTTCAAAATATTGTTTATTTAAAATGGTGCCGGTTGTTCATCATACCCGGGGCAGCACACATCGCTCCATGTGACACCCCGGGAACGATGAACACAGCTTACCTGCGTCCTGCGGCTCCCGGCGGCTATGCAGAAGGAAGGAGGTGGGCGGCATGTTTACATCCCGCTCATCTCCGCCCCTCCGCTTTTATTGGCCGGCTGCCGTGTGACGTCGCTGTGATGCCGAACATCCCTCCCACTTCAGGAAGTGGACGTTCGTCGCCCACAGCGAGGTCGTCCGGAAGGTAAGTGCGTGTGACGGGGGTTAAATGAGTTTGTGCGCCAAGGGCAGCAATTTTCCCGTGATGCAAAAACGACGGGGGCGGGTACGATTGCTCGTGCTATCGCACGATAGATCGACTCGTGTAAAGCAGGCATAAGACTATGAGGACTCACGCTTTGTCACACGGGCTTGATTCTTTTTCTCCTCCAGCACCTATATCCTCCATTCTTCCTCAGGGAATTGTAAGTTCTATGGTATCCACGGAATTGAAAGTGGAGATCCATGAAGCCCAGTCTCTGGCTGCTTCCACCAGTCCAGGGTCTAAGCTATTTGTTTCTATATACCTGAAATTACATCATGTTGAAGAAGTTTCATGACTCCATGTTGAGTGGTCCTCCTGGCATTACAGCTACCATCCAATGATAATAAAGATTTTATATCCGCATGTGAAACTTGTGCAAGCGCTAACGTCTGTCATAGCCGGCCGGGGAATAGGCTCCATTGCCAATTCCAGAAAGACCATGGTCTCACTTGCTGATTTGCTTTTTTCTGGTGGGAAAACTGGCTTTAGTGGTGTTTGACCAATGCAATAAACAAGCACACTTTTTTCTGTTATCAGGTTAACTAGTACCAAAACATGTTCCAGGTTGTTTATCAATAATGTGGTAAGATTATATGGAATCCCTCTTCTTAATATTGTAGCTGAAAAGGGATGTGCAATATGTTTCAAAAATTTGGAGGGCATTTTGTAAAAAGTTGGAGATTCATTTGTCATTTTCCTGTAACTAATGGTCAGACAAAGAGGACACATCAGTCATTTTAGCGAATTTTAAAATGCTTTGTTGAGGCTCAGCAGGAGTCTTGCAGAGTCAGCTATTAACATTGCATCAAACAGTTCACTGGAACCTCACCTTTCCTTTTTAATTATGGTATTCATCCCTGTTTTGGTTAATTTCCTAGGAAAAGTTCTGGGTGTCCTGGAGTAGAGGTAGGGACATTTGGAAGGCGGTTCATAAGTATATGGGATGGCCATCACCTCCTGTGTTCTGGACACTGAGCCCCGGGGCATCCACCCCTACCCACGGAGGGGTTAACATCCAGCTGCCATTCCATCACCCCCGGGTGCTTCCCAATAGCAGCAGTGGTACTCCACCTTACCACACACTGAGGGTGGCGTCACAAAGTATCTACAACAATCTCCCTGTACATATTATGCCCCCTTTTATTTGAGTGTCTGCACGACGCTAGGTCTGGAGACCCCTCGAGCCACTGCGGATCTGGATCCGAGCAGCCCGGCTGCTGACGTGGGGGTGGCACACCTCAAAACCTGGCGTCATGAACAGGATTGTAACACATCCACCTACCTGGTGGAAGTGTGCCTTGTTTTGGACTGTAAATGTTCTCCGTTTCAAAATTTTTTGACAGCCACCATTTTGCCGCCATTTTTGGGCGCGAAAAACAACAAGCCCGGCGCCTTTTTCCCCAGAAAAGGGCGCGAAGCTGAAACCCCGCCCCCTGGGAATGTGGGCGGAAGTTGGTGACTCCCCAGACAGGAAGCGCAAAGGACAGTGGGTCCCGCGAGACTGCTGTCGAAAAACCAAGGGGAAGGACAGAAAAAGCGGCATATGACACAAGAAGATAAAAAGCAGGGACACCAGGACTTTGCCAAATCCCGTTCCTGGATGAGCAAGCGGCAGGATGTCTCAGGGGTCCGACAACCAGCAGGTGGAGAGGCCCGTTCCCGGGACCGCCGACTGGATTGAAGTGCAGACGGAGAGGATGTGTCAGAGGATCCAGGCCCAGGCGCATTTCCTCATGACACGGTGGACCACCGAAATGAAGGGCCTGTCTGCAGCTGTCCGGGTGCGCTAGATGGAGATGGCCTCGGAGGAGCGGGAAAGCGGTGACCCACGCCCCTATGTTCTCCAGGAACCGGCCGTACCGGCTAAGGGGTCCGGCCTGCACCCGTCCACCACATCGCTTTCCTCGCCGCCCGTGTCTGTGGCAAGCACCCCGATCGGCACGCTACCCCAAATAACGGCATCGGAACCCATCGTGTCTAGCGAAAAGGACCCAGCAATGGGGACCTCGGGCTCTACCTACAACCCCGCTCCGGCACCCGTCCCGACGTGCTAGACCGCAGTCCAGAAGACCCCCTCCAGCCCCGAGGCAGACCGCAGCATTAGTGACGTCACCCCCAGCTCCGGCAGTCAGCCTGGCCGCAACTGTGATGACGTCAGCTCCAGCAGTCCGCCCGGCCACAACTGTGATGACGTTGGCTCCGGCAGTCCGCCCGGCCGCAACTGTGATGACGTCGGCTCCGGCAGTCCACCCGGCTGCAACTGTGATGAGGTCGGCTCCGGCAGTCCGCCTGGCTGCAATGGAGGCAGCGCCCGATCAGGAGCCACCCGCGGCAGCCGTGCAAGTTGTTACCCAATGCCCAGTCCCGGCTGGGGAGAAGCATAGAAGGCCAGTGAAAGATGGGGCCCTCGGCAGAGAGAGAGAGAGGTCGTAGCCGGCACCGAGGGCATCCATGTGGGCCAAGCTCCCGAGCAGGACAAAGAGCACGGTACCCGTGCCCAGTACTGGGAGTGACAGCAGTGGCAGCTGAAGCAGGAAATCACTGCCCGGGAAAAGCGTTAAGCTGAGGTGCTATGAAAAAAGGGGAGCGCACCACACTTGGGGAAATAATAACAAAAGGGGTGCTGCAAGTACAACACAAGAAAAACTATGTCGCAAAGAGAAAAACTGTAGGGGGGAAAAAGCGCAAAAGGGTCTTACCCGGTATGAAGACAGACAAGACAAAGAAGCACTCACCTGGTGAGGTTGTGCCAGTCACAACCCCTTATGATAGCCTGTGAGTGCCTGGTGGTTTAGCTGCAGCCATCATGATTTCTTTTCCTGAGGAAGGAGATGGATGTCTCTGAAACGCGCAGAAACTGTCAAATAAAAAGGAAATCTTTTAATTTACACGCATCAGTGGTTTTTAGCGCGGCATAAACCCGGTCTTCTCTTCTACCTGTGTGATACAAAGAGAAAAAGACATTGCACATATAAGAGCACAACCCTGAATATGGAAATAGGACACCTTTATTGAACAATGTTAAAAACCGTTTAAAAACAAGGCTGCACAGCCAGCGACCAAAATCCCCATGTTATAATAAACATATAGTGCATAAATACAGCCAATGGTACAGCAGCTGAACCCTCAGTCAAAGGAATTAGTGCACAGGGCAATTATCACAATAGTATATTCCTGTGGAAATGAGGGCAGACAACATGCTCACCCAGAGGATTCCCAGTTAGCTCAATACAGGATATGTAATCACAACACAGGATATAATCCTGACAATGTATAGTACATACACAATAGCAATAGAAATGAGTACTGATAGTCACCAAAGAGGCTGGGAAAAGAGGGAGGTAAATCCAGAACCCTGCCCAGGGGCTATACCACCGGAAAGCTTGCTGTAAAGGGGCTCCACATAAATGTGGAGCCAAAAGGAGCCAGATGGAAGCTCAATGTCAGGGACAGGCTGCCTGGAGCAAAGAGTGGTGTAGTAAGAAATGCAGGGGCAGGTCACGGGGTGTGCAGCGACCCCACGCGTATCGCCGCACGCAGGCGGCTTCGTCAGGGAAAGTGTGAGGTAAAGACGTTCAGAAAGGTATATCTAATAATATAGTGATCACCTGTAGATGCATACCTCTCAACCGTCCCGGATACAGCGGGACAGTCCCTCTTCTGAGCCTTTGATCCCGGGTCCCGCCCGTGAGGCTGTTTGTCCCGGGCTCCACCCACCCACTGTAGCCCCGCCTCGCTGTTTCTCTTCATTACAGAGCCGAGCGCGCACCTACTCCTGTGACTGCTGCTGAGGTATGAATCACCCCCTGCAGCAGAGCGACCCCCCTGCAGCAGAGCGATCCCCCTGCAGCAGAGCCGCCCCCCCCTGCACCAGAGCCGACCCCCCCCCTCCCCCAGAGCGGACATCCCCAGCCCGGAGCTTCCCTGCAGCTGTTCTCTGACTCCCCGTGTGCGGCTTCTCACTGCTGCAGATACACGGGAATCAGGCAGCTGAGGAGACCGTGCAATCAGCACTTCTCTCTCCTGCAGATAGCACTGGCCAGTAATAACCTATGCAGAGTGACATCTGCAGACTTCTATTAGCTTACCGATCAGTGGTCTCCTGCCTGTGGAGCTGCTGGGTCCTAGCTGCCCAACAACTTCAGCTCTGCTTTATCCTGGCTCCTCTACCAGTTAAAGGGAACATGTCAGCAGAAATTTCACAATAAAAATAAAAGATTCCCCTC
The DNA here is from genome assembly GCF_048569485.1 of Anomaloglossus baeobatrachus. Classification (NCBI taxonomy): domain Eukaryota; kingdom Metazoa; phylum Chordata; class Amphibia; order Anura; family Aromobatidae; genus Anomaloglossus; species Anomaloglossus baeobatrachus. The sequence continues at coordinate 100,558,641 of NC_134362.1, forward strand.
TGCAGCTCCTGGGCTGCTTCTAGAAAGGTTCCTGTTGTTATTGTGCCCCCTTTGAGACCTACAAAAATACTTTATGAAGTCTTACCTTTTTGTATGCAAATGTGTTTTTATGGTCACGGGGGCGGGCTGTCTGGCATCCGTTATTCCCCCTCCTGCCGCTTTACGCAGTCCCCCATTGCTCATTTACATACACAAGGACGCCTTCCTCATGTAACTGTCCTCCCGAAGTTTTGCGCATGTGAACGCTTTTTCAGGTGATTGCGCAGGCACGAGATTATGGGCGGCGCTGTGATTGTCATCAACAGCGTTAACCAAGTACCCGCCCATAATCTCGTGCCCACACTTTTCCCTCTGACTCCACCGTTATGCGCAAGTGCTGGCCATATGAACCATGTTACCTATTACTGCTTGCACGAGATTATGGGCGGGTACTTGGATGACTTTGCTGATGACAATCACAGCGCTGCCCATAATCTCGCGCCCATGGTAATAGGTAACGTGGTTCATATGGCCAGTGCTTGCGCATAACGGTGGAGGCAGAGTGAGAAGCGCGGGCACGAGATTATGGGTGGGTACTTGGATGACGCTGCTGATGACAATCACAGCGCCGCCCATAATCACGCGCCTGCGCAATCACCTCAAAAGCGTTCACACTTTGCACAGTGCTCACTCCCGCGAGAGTGGCACTGGGCATGCACAAAACTTCAGGAGGACAGTTACATGAGGAAGGTGTCCTCATGTATGGAAATGAGCAATGGGGGACGGCGTACAACGGCAGGAGGGGGAATAACGGACGCCAGGCAGCCCACCCCCGTGACCATAAAAACAGATTTGCATACAAAAAGGTAAGACTTCATAAAGTATTTTTTTAGGTCTCAAAGGGGGCACAATAGCAACAGGAACCTTTCCAGAATGCAGCCCAGGAGCTGCAGAAGGGGAATATTTTATTTTTTTTGCTAAATTTCTGGTGACAGGTTCCCTTTAAAGGGAACCTATCAGGTGCAATCTGCACTCAGAGCCAGGAGCAGTTCTGGGTGCATATTGCTAATCCCTCCCTAACTGTCCCTGTATACACTAGCATAGATAAAGGCATCTATAGAAAAAGTATTTTTAAAGAGCTTATATCTTATGCTAATTAGCGCGGGGACTAGTCCCAAGGGCGTTACTTCACTTGGCTAGTCGGCTCACATAGCGTGTTAGTACTCACACAGGGGCGTAATAACATGCTAACATGCTATGCGAGCCGACTGGCCAAGTGAAGTAACGCCCTTCGGACTAGTCCCCGCGCTCATTAGCATAAGATATAAGATCTTTAAAAATATTTGTTCTTGATCTCTTTATCTATGCTAGTGTATACAGGGACGGTTAGGCAGGGATTAGCAATATGTACCCAGAACTGCTGCTGGCTCTGAGTGCATATTGCACCTGACAGGTTCACTTTAAAGGGAACCTGTCACCAGATTTGGGGCCTATAAGCTGCGGCCACCACCAGCGGGATCTTATGTACACATTCTAACATGCTGCATACCTCCCAACCGTCCCGGATACAGCGGGACTTTCACGCTTTACGTTGTTTGTCCCGTTGCCACGGGCGGGACGGCCGGCTCCCGGGCTCCGCCCACCCACTCTCTCTCCGCCTCCCTGCTTTTCCCTCCTACCATCCTAGTAGACGTGGCATAGAGAGGAGCGCTGCCTGTGCTGCTGCTGGTACAGTAAACTAATCTCCCCAGCGCTGATTTCCCTCCCTCCCCCCTCACCCCCGGCCGGAGCCTATCTGTGCGGTCGGCCGGCCGCCTGTCTGTGCGGTCGGCCCGCCACCTGTCTGTGCGGGCGCCCCCCTGCCGCCTGTCTGTGCGGGCGCCACCCGCCGCCTGTCTGTGCGGGCGCCCCCCGCCGCCTGTCTGTGCGGGCGCCCCCCTGCCGCCTGTCTGTGCGGGCGCCCCCCCGCCGCCTGTCTGTGCGGGCGGCCCGCCGCCTCATTGTGCGGGCGGCCGGCCGCCTCTCTGTGCGGGCAGCTGGCCGCCTCTCTGTGCGGGCGGCCCGCCGCCTGTCTGTGAAGGCGGCCGGCCGCCTGTCTGTGAAGGCGACCGGCCGCCTCACTGTGCGGGCGACCGACCGCCTCACTGTGGCTGCCTGCGTGTCCGTGCTGGAGGCCCGCCGGCTGCCTGCGTGTCCGTGCTGGAGGCCCGCCGGCTGCCTGCGTGTCCGTGCTGGAGGCCCGCCGGCTGCCTGCGTGTCCGTGCTGGAGGCCCGCCGGCTGCCTGCGTGTCCGTGCTGGAGGCCCGCCGGTTGCCTGCGTGTCCGTGCTGGAGGCCCGCCGGCTGCCTGCGTGTCCGTGCTGGAGGCCCGCCGGCTGCCTGCGTGTCCGTGCTGGAGGCCCGCCGGCTGCCTGCGTGTCCGTGCTGGAGGCCCGCCGGCTGCCTGCGTGTCCGTGCTGGAGGCCTGCCGGCTGCCTGCGTGTTTGTGCTGAATGGGTGTGGATGGGGAGTGGATATGGGCGTGACTGTGAAATGGGTGTGGTTAGGGGGCGTGGCCTAAAAATTTGCCGCGGCACGCTACGCACGCCGCAAACTTTGTCCCTCTTTTCCTTCTTTAAAAGTTGGGAGGTATGTAGATGTACGGCGGCGGCGCCGGCTCCAGGAGCCAGGAAGTGCGGGCGGACAGATAGCAAGGCAGGTGAAATCAAGTGCAGTAGCACAAATTGCATAGAGGGGAACTGCACCCAGGGGGCGCTAGTCACACCAGAGGAATAACGATATATACACCATAGCAAATTTACATGGTGCAGAGCAGTGGATGCTACAGAGAACACATGTTTCATTACATGCACCCAAAATATAACATGTAGATCCTTGCATACCAGCAAGGAGGCAGGTAATCCAGGTAGCAGAAGGGGCATATACGATGGCATAGAAGCCAGTGGTACAGGACCCTGGGGGTATCGCCAAAAGGGCTATAGCAAACCTATATTAGTCTAAATGAGATGTGTAAGCATGGAACTGCACATGCGGACAGAATATGTCCGCATGTAGAGGTACACGCACACTGCGGGCCCCGGCGCCCAGAGATAGTTGTGGTCGAGAGGAGGATTGAGGGCAAATGATGTTAAGGGACAAAAACTCCATGCCTAAGAATGAGGAAAAAATGGACAGAGAACAGATACCAAGGTAATACCTGGCGACAAGGAATGGAACTATGAGAAGCACATATGTAAAGGACAAACACATAAACAAACAAAACAAGATTCTAGGCTTCTAAAAAAGAAGCTGATTACAGATAATGAAGGGGGCTCGGTGCCTGTACATGCATATGTGACGCCCTGGGCAAGCCAGGGGTCACAGGTCATCACACCACCACACCCTACATCCCAGTTAGGAACACCAAAGCTACTAAAATCCTTGTTGCCTTCCTCCAGGGGCTGATGTTCACACCAGGGAGTGGGCCAGGCGGTTGGCTCCGCCCACCGAGGAGTTCACAGCTCTGGAGGCGGGAAGAACCAGGCAGATTAGTTCAGGGGGAGCTTGAGTGAGGAGCTAAGTAAACAGGGTCTAGTTAGGGGAGTGAAGGAGTAAACAGCTAAGTGAAAGTGAAGTGGTAGTGGAGCAAGGAAGAAAAGGAACAAAAGTGCACGTAGAAAGACCTGAAGTTAGTCCAGCTAAGTGCAGGACAGGTCAGCAAGGTCAGCAACAGCGGTGATCGTCTGGAGGGGGACTGCTCGGAGGTTGCTGGAAGGACCGCGGACGGGTAGTGGCCCGGCGGTCTGGAGCAGTATACGACGGACAGTCAGCACCAGGGCAGGGGCCTCTCGGACCCCGGCAAGGCTAGGAGTCGCCATAATTTGCTGAATCCGTCAGTGAAGGGGACGTCGATCCCCCAACAACCAAGTCCCGACTGAAGGCAAAAGTCCAACCATTAAGGAGGAACACCGCCAGCGCCAGGGCACCAGTTCCTCAGGGCCAGCGTCTGCGGGCAAAGTAGGGCTCCTCCGGCCCATATCCAAGCCGGGGAGCGGGTTACCGGTGGGAACCCATCGCTACCAACACAGAAACACTAGGTGCAGGTCAAAGGGACATCACCGTTACCTACTGGGAGAGCAAGTGCAGCCGTCCGTGGGAACCGTCTTTCCAGCCGTGTGGTTTACCGTAAAACTGTGTCAACGTCTCAGGCTGAGTGAGTACCACAGTGCCGCAAGGCACAGCGCTGCCCCCGCGTCCCTGCGCCCACCAGGCCCTGCACCTTCCACACCATCACTGGGCCCCGGGATCACCAACCCCTACCCACGGAGGGGCAACACAACACCTGGCTGCTCCGCATCACCACTCCCGGGATCCCCATATTGAGCAGCGGTGGTGCTACAAATCACCACAACCGTGGGTGGCGTCACGGACAATAAACCATCCCCACACCCAACAACCCCCTTTCACTCACGGGCGAGGAGCGCCGCTAGAGTCCCCGGGATCCGGCCCACCGCTCGAGCCACCGAGCAGCAGCAGGCCGCAGCAGCCGCGGCAGCCGCGGCAGCCGGACCCGAGCAGCAGTGGGAGAGCGCGGCGTCCCCTCCTCCGCCCGCGACAACTTGGCGTCACGAACAGGATCTTACCGCTCTGCCGTTGGGTAGAGGTGCGCCTTGTGACCGCCGGAGGTATCCGGCTGAAAATTTCCAGAAGTCGCCATCTTTGGCGCGAAAAGTTCCCGCTCGAGCGTCTTCTTGAGTAGCAGAGGCACGAAGGCCAAAATTCCGCCCCAATAGAGGAGTGGCCGGAAAGAAGCTAAGGGGGACGGAAACAAGATGTCTGCACCCGACGGAGCCGCTGGAGGAGCGGTGGTCGCAGCCGCAGTGGCACCCGCGGATGGGAATGGGCCTGCCCAGGTCCCGGCCGCACTAGCGGGAGGTGCCGCGGCCCCCGCGCTCGCTCAGGTCATGCCGTTCTCCTTGCCCTATGCGCCCGAATCTGCCTGGCTACCGCAGTATGACGGGAAACCAGATGCCTTACAGGCCTTCCGGAAAAAGCTTAACCCGTTGCTAGAGCTGTACCCCCTGACTGATAAGCAACGTGCAGCGATAGTGCTAGGCCAGTTAACCGGTGCGGCTGAGCAGGAGGCGGAGACCTGGGCCGAGGGGGACCGGCTCTCTGTAGCCACCATCTTTGAGAAGCTACAGACTGCCTTCGAGACCCGGACTGAAGCTGAGCTGAGGATGCAGTTTTACCAGTGCCGGCAACGGGCTGTGGATAGCATTCGGGACTATGCTTTACGTCTGCAAACCGCCCTCCGCACGCTGAAGCGGGTGAATCCTATCAATGAGGCGGATAGTAACAAGATGTTAGTAGAGCAATTTGCGCAGGGGATGAGGTCCCCTGAGGATCGTAAACAACTCCGGCTGTGAGCCCTGGAACACCCTAATGTGGACTTTGCTGTGTTAAAGGAACGGGCCATTAAAGCACTACAGCCCCCAGCCTCAGAAGCCCTGGAGCCAGCCCCGTGGCCCATCGAGACAGCTCCCGTGGTGGTGGCCCCTGCTCTACCAACCTCTCCAACGCCTGCAGCCCCAAGCAGCACTATGGAGGAACTGGCTGCCGAGGTCCGTCGCATGGACGGAGACCTCGCCAAGATTCTTGCTGCACTCCAACCGTTGACCAGATCTCAGCCTTCAACACCGATACAGCTTGCCGACAGCCCTGAAGATGTCCCCTGGATGCAGCGGAGAAGTAATAACAATCCGCGGAGCAGGCCTCCCATCTGCTACAAGTGCTGTAAGCCTGGGCACTACATCAGAGAGTGCCCGTTAAACGAGAAACCCCTGGGGCCCCGGGCCAACCCTCAGGAGTAGAACCCTGTGGCCCTTCGGACTGGCGGGACCGGTATATTGGGGCCCGACCCATCATTCCTGTGGTTGTGGACGGCATACCAGTGATGGCTCTCTTGGACACTGGATCCCAGGTAACTACCATACCATATACGTTGTACCAGCGGTATTGGGGGATAGACGAGCTGGCACCCCCAGATACTAGTATAACGCTAATTGCTGCCAATGGACTCCCATTGACCCAAGTGGGGTATAAACAGGTGGCTATGACGGTAGGGCAAGCTGAACTGCAACACCAGGGTATGATTGTGATCATAAATGAACCCAGTGATCATAACCCGAAGATAGTGCTAGGAACCAATGTGATGGAGCACTGTATGGGTGATGTGTTGGCCCTACTGCAGCAGCTGGCCGCCACGGCGGCGGGGAGCCGACAGAGAGCTGTGCAGCGAGAGATCCGAGCCTTGATGTACCGCCAGCATGTAAACTCAACAGGAGGAGAGATTGGTGGAGTGAGAGTGATGGATGTGGCCCCGTTGCTTGTGCCCCCTAGGAGTGAGATGATGATCTGGTGTAGAGCAGCGGTAGGGCCTCAGGGGCGTGACAACCCTGCCATGATGGAGCCCATACCCTCTGAGCACTGGCCCACGGTAATGGCCGCCCGAGGGGTGGTAGACATGAAGAAGGGGAGAGTGCCCGTGAGGGTGTTGAACTGTGGGGAGGAAGAAGTCAGGCTTCCCCGGTATGCCACCATTGCCAAGCTACTCACCCTAGATCCCCACACCATCCATGAAGCCAGTCCCTCCGTCTCCCCACCTACTACCAGCACTTCCCCGCAGCAAGGGGAGGTAGGTGAGTGGCACCAGCAGCTACACGTGGGCACTGATGATACCCCTACACATCACAAAGCAGGTATACAGGGTGGTGCAGGAGTACGAACAGGTTTTCAGCAAACACCCACTAAACTTCGGGCAGATCAAGGGGGTTCAACACCATATCCCCACCGGGGAACATCCCCCTATCAAAGAGAGGTACAGGCCTATTCCCCCTGCACATTTTCAGTGTGCCAAAGATATGTTGAGGAATATGAAGGAGGCAGGGGTTATTCGGGAAAGCTGTAGTCCCTGGGCCGCTCCGTTGGTACTGGTCAAGAAGAAGGATGGTACCATGCGGATGTGTGTGGACTACCGGAAGATTAATCAGATAAACCATAAAGATGCCTACCCACTGCCCCGGATTGAAGAGTCTTTGGCCGCGCTGAGAACTGCAAATTACTTCTCTACCCTTGACCTCACCAGTGGGTACTGGCAAGTGGCCGTGGCCCGGAAGATCGGGAGAAAACCGCCTTCACCACCCCGATGGGGCTCTGTGAGTTTAATAGTATGCCGTTCGGGCTGTGCAATGCCCCAGGAACCTTCCAACGGCTGATGGAGTGCTGTCTGGGACACCTAAACTTCGAGACCGTCCTATTGTACTTGGATGATGTGATTGTTTACTCCCAGATGTATGAAACCCATCTGGAGCACCTGGCCGAATTGTTTGCGTCCCTTGCCAAATACGGGATGAAGTTAAAGCCCTCTAAGTGCCACCTGCTGAAACCCAGAGTGCAGTACCTGGGGCATGTGGTGAGTGCAGAAGGTGGAGCCCCTGACCCTGAGAAGATCACTGCCATCCAGGGCTGGCCAAGACCAACCACCGTGAGGGAAGTAAGGCAGTTTCTGGGTCTGGTGGGGTACTACCGGCGCTTTACCAAAGGGTACACGAAGATGGCTGCCCCCATGCAAGATCTCCTCGTGGGACAGACCAAAGGTGGTAGACCCATCGGAGCCCCACTGGTGTGAGAAGAAAAGCATGAGGAATCCTTCTGCCAGCTGAAAGCGGCCTTGACCGGAGAAGAGGTCCTGGCGTATCCCGACTATGGCTGCCCGTTCATCCTCTACACAAACGCCAGCAATGTGGGGCTAGGAGCAGTCCTGTCCCAGGTCCAGGATGGGAAAGAGAAAGTGATTGCTTATGCTAGCCGGAAGCTTCGGCCAACTGAAAGGAATCCGGAGAATTACAGCTCCTTCAAGCTCGAGCTTCTGGCATTGGTATGGGCTATCACGGAGAGATTCCGTCACTACTTGGCCGCAGCAAAATTCACCGCTTTCACGGACAACAATCCGTTGACTCACCTGGATACGGCCAAGTTGGGTGCGTTGGAGCAGCGGTGGGTGGCCCGGCTAGCCCACTATGACTTCACCATCAAGTACCGTGCTGGTCGTGTCAACATTAATGCTGATGCACTCTCCCGAATGCCCCATTTGTCAGAAGAAGGGTGTGAGGATGATGACCTCGAGGAGATCGAGTTGCCTGCATTTCACCGGCCCTCAACCGAGAGGATACAGGTACACCAACAACGGGTGGACTTGGACCCACGGCCCAGTCAAGAGTGGCAGGAAGCTCAAAACCAGGCGCCGGCTGTCCGCCTCGTCAAGACCCTGGTGGAACAAGGTGCTGTTGGGATAGACCCTGCCGCCCCGGCTGAAGCCCAGCACTTGTGGAAAGAGCGGAAGCGGCTGTATCTACATCAAGGGAAGCTGTACCGTGAGCTGATCAACCCGAAGACTCATGAGAAAATCTGCCAGTTGGTTATTCCCCAAGCTGATGTGGCTACTGTTTTGCGGGCATACCATGATGGTGCCGGGCACTTCGGGTGGAAAAAGCTGGAGATGCTGTTGAGAGAGCGGTTCTACTGGAGTGGGATGCGGGAGTCGGTAGAAGCCTGGTGCCGGGAGTGTGGCCCTTGCACGCTGAGGAGGAAGGACGAGACCAGCCAGAGGGCACCCCTGCACCCAATATTCACACATCAGCCGCTGGAACTGGTCGCCCTAGACCATGTCAAGCTCACCCCAAGCCGAAGTGGGTACGCCTACGCGTTGACCATCGTAGACCACTATTCAAGATTCATGATGGTTGTCCCCGTCAAGGACCTAACTGGCAGAACTGCTGCTCGAGCGTTCCAGGCTTATTTCTGCCGCCCACATGGATATCCAGAAAAGGTGCTTACTGACCAAGGCCCGGCTTTTGAAGCAGAGGTGTTCCACGAGTTTTGCCAGTTGTACGGCTGTAAGAAGATCCGGACCACCGCTCACCATGCCCAGACCAACGGCATGTGTGAGAAGATGAACCACTTGGTCCTGGGACTCCTCAAGACGTTACCGCTGGAAGAGCGGAACCTGTGGCCGGAGAAGCTACCTGACTTGGTCGATATGTACAACAATATCCCGTCCAGCTCGACAAAGTGCACCCCAGCATACCTAATGAGGGCTCGTCCCGGCCGCCTGCCGGTGGACCTGGAAATAGGGTTGGAGTCCCCGGAAGCACTCCCTTCAACAGCTGAATGGGAAACTCGGCGGAGAGCACAATACCGGCAGATTCAGGAATATGTGGAGAAGAACCTAAGCCGAAGTCGAGAACAGCAAGAGCAGCGATTCAACCAGAAAGCGTCTGCGGGCCCTTTCCAGCCAGGAGATGTGGTGTTAAAGCGGAAGAGGAAGACCCACAAGCTGGATGATCAATGGGAACCAATCCCATACGTCATACAACCCACAGTGTGGGAAGATGGGAAGGCCTACCAGATCAGTCGTGACCAAGGGGGCACTTTGGCCACAGTTTCCCGGGACCATCTGAAAAGGTGCCCACCAGCACTGAGGGCAACGGCTGACGTACCAGTTCCTCCACCAGCAGAGAAGGCAAAAGAGGTGATCCACACGGTGATGGGTGACTTCCCAGCAGACTGGCCTACACAGAACGGCGCGGTGATTCTTCCAGTGATATTGTTCCCACAACCTGTGGATGAAGAAGTGGTGGAAGCGGTTGACCGTGAGCCAGAACCAGTGCCAGTGCCCAGGGATGAACCTGTACCCAGCTCCCCTATGCCTCCGCCTGCCCCACACGATAGAAGGGAGGAGGAACCGGTTGTTCCCTCTGCCCCACTGCATAGCCCCACTGACATCGGACCCCGAAGGTCCACCCGTCCCAACCTAGGTAGACCCCCACTTAGGTACAGGGAGACTGTCCTTTAAAGAGGGGGGTCAGGAAGTCTGTGTGAGTTCATGTTTAAAAGTGTTTGAAAGTTTTGAGAATGATAAGAAAAATGATGATTACCGAGTACTTCACCTGATTCTTTGTGATTGAACCGGCCGGAGCTGGCACCGTTGTCCCCGTGGGGACCGTTTAAAAAGTTTAGCATGGGAACTATCCATGGACAAGCCCGTGAACTTGCAGGGCAACCACAAACGTTAAGTGGCTTGTAAATATGTTGTTTTACCGTACCGTTTTCCGCAGTTGCCGCCTCCGGAGAGGCAGGTTGGAGGGAGGGCCCTCAGCAGAGCAGGCTGGGGCCCAGCCACCAAAGGAACCGGTGGCTACCCTCTGGAGGGGAAGGACAGATCCCGCTTGGGTAACTTGTGCTGGACTGTGGGTCAAGGGGTGCTGCCTGGGTTTTAGGGGCAGCATCAGGGCCAGGTTGCTTGGGTGGGAGAGAGCGGAAACCGTACCCGTAAAACCGTTTAGTAACGTTTAAGAAATGTGCCTTCCATTGTGGGATGATGTTATGCTTTACATGTTATCTTTTTACATTTACAGAAAATAAAACCGGTGTTGGACGGGCAGCCCGCGGACGGTCTGCATTTTGCTAAGGGGGAATGTGACGCCCTGGGCAAGCCAGGGGTCACAGGTCATCACACCACCACACCCTACATCCCAGTTAGGAACACCAAAGCTACTAAAATCCTTGTTGCCTTCCTCCAGGGGCTGATGTTCACACCAGGGGTCGGGCCAGGCGGTTGGCTCCGCCCACCGAGGAGTTCACAGCTCTGGAGGCGGGAAGAACCAGGCAGATTAGCTCAGGGGGAGCTTGAGTGAGGAGCTAAGTAAACAGGGTCTAGTTAGTGGAGTGAAGGAGTAAACAGCTAAGTGAAAGTGAAGTGGTAGTGGAGCAAGGAAGAAAAGGAACAAAAGTGCACGTAGAAAGACCTGAAGTTAGTCCAGCTAAGTGCAGGACAGGTCAGCAAGGTCAGCAACAGCGGTGATCGTCTGGAGGGGGACTGCTCGGAGGTTGCTGGAAGGACCGCGGACGGGTAGTGGCCCGGCGGTCTGGAGCAGCATACGAAGGACAGTCAGCACCAGGGCAGGGGCCTCTCGGACCCCGGCAAGGCTAGGAGTCGCCATAATTTGCCGAATCCGTCAGTGAAGGGGACGTCGATCCCCCAACAACCAAGTCCCAACTGAAGGCAAAAGTCCAACCATTAAGGAGGAACACCGCCACTGCCAGGGCACCAGTTCCTCAGGGCCAGCGTCTGCGGGCAAAGTAGGGCTCCTCCGGCCCATATCCAAGCCGGGAAGCGGTTTACCGGTGGGAACCCATCGCTACCAACACAGAAACACTAGGTGCAGGTCAAAGGGACATCACCGTTACCTACTGGGAGAGCAAGTGCAGCCGTCCGTGGGAACCGTCTTTCCAGCCGTGTGGTTTACCGTAAAACTGTGTCAACGTCTCAGGCTGAGTGAATACCACAGTGCCGCAAGGCACAGCGCTGCCCCCGCGTCCCTGCGCCCACCAGGCCCTGCACCTTCCACACCATCACTGGGCCCCGGGATCACCAATCCCTACCCACGGAGGGGCAACACAACACCTGGCTGCTCCGCATCACCACTCCCGGGATCCCCATATTGAGCAGCGGTGGTGCTACAAATCACCACAACCGTGGGTGGCGTCACGGACAATAAACCATCCCCACACCCAACAACCCCCTTTCACTCACGGGCGAGGAGCGCCGCTAGAGTCCCCGGGATCCGGCCCACCGCTCGAGCCACCGAGCAGCAGCAGGCCGCAGCAGCCGCGGCAGCCGGACCCGAGCAGCAGTGGGAGAGCGCTGCGTCCCCTCCTCCGCCCGCGACACATACATATATATGCACACAAAAACATGCATAAATACACTTGCATGCATAATCCCTGTGGAAAAAAAGGGAAGGAAAAGCACGTGTATACCCAATTGCACACGCCAAACCCGACAATTAGAACCAAGTGACCTAAATCAGAAGGAAGAAAGTATACATGAATGGAGAGCTATATTGTAGCTACCCAAAAAGTAACCTGTTGAGACAATGGTCATGGAGCACCCAAAAGTTATGGCACAGAAAGTGACTAATACATTATGGCACAGATAATGACCAATATAAGAGCAAGCAATCTAAAATGTCAAAATATGTGTGCCCATAATGACTGCAATAAACAAGAGGCGAATCGAATAGCGGTGAGTGGGAGGAGAAGAAAAACAGCCCGGCAAGACAGGGAATAATAATCCAAGCAGATGAAAAACACAAGAGCAAATTGGAGAGGATCCTGCGGTGGCAGATCAAATATGTAGTTAAGGGGGCTTTACACGCTACGACATTGCTAATGCGAACTCGTTGGGGTCACGGAATTGGTGACACACATCCGGCCGCATTAGCGATGCCGTTGCGTGTGACACCTATGAGCGATTTTGCATCGTTGCAAAAACGTGCAAAATCGCTCATCGGTGACATGGGGGTCCATTCTCAAAAATAGTTAGTGCAGTAGTAACGAGGTTGTTCCTCGTTCCTGCGGCAGCACACATCGCTCCGTGTGACACCGCAGGAACGAGGAACCTCTCCCTACCTGCCTCCCGGCCACAATGCGGAAGGAAGGAGGTGGGCGGGATGTTACGTCCCGCTCATCTCCGCCCCTCCGCTTCTATTGGGTGGCGGTTCAGTGACGCAGCTGTGACGTTGCTGCGACGCTGAACGAACCGCCCCCTTAGAAAGGAGGCGGTTCGCTGGTCACAGCGATGTCGCCGGGCAGGTAAGTAGGTGTGACATGTCTGGGCGATGTTGTGCGGCACGGGCAGCGATTTGCCCGTGTCGCACAACAGATGGGGGCGGGTACCCACGCTAGTGTGGCACCCTGGACAAGCCAGGTCATCACAGAAAAACACCAACACACCCCACACTCCCGGTCAGGCACACCGAAGTCAGACAGAAACCCTTGCTGCCTTCCTCCAGGGGCTGATGTCCATACCAGGGGGTGGGGTGGGCCAGGCGTTTGGCCCCGCCCACCAAGGAGTTCACAGTCCTGGAGGCAGGAAAAGTAAGGCAGATGAGTGTTGGAAGTGAAAGTGGAAGGAGGAAAGTGGCAATTAAGCAGCCTGAAGTTGGTCCGGGTGTGTGGCCCGGACAGATCAGCAGGGTTGGCGGACGGTGGTGACCGTCTGCAGGAGTGGCCTATTGGAGCTAGCCGTAAGGACCATGGATGGGCGGTGGCCCGGCGGTACTGGACCGGTACGCAAAGAGAAGCCAGCACCATCAGGCAGGGGCTTACGGACCCCGGCAAGGCTAGGAGTCGCCATGAATTTGCCAAATCCGTTAGTGAAGGGAACCTCCTGGGTTTTCCAGCAGCCAAGTCCCGTCAGAAGGCAACAGTTCAACCGAGAGAGGGAAATACAGTCACCGCCAAGGCTGAAGTTCCCAGGGCCAGAGCCTGCGGGCAACAGGCACCATCCAAGCTGGGGAGCGGGTTACCGGTGGGAACCCATTGGAACCGTACACGTTACACAGGTGCAGGGAAAGGCAGTCACCATCAACCTATCGGGAGGAGAAACACCGCAGCCGTCTGTGGGACCCGTCCATCCAGCCGTGTGTTTTACCGAGAACTGTGTCCTCATCATTGGCGGAGTGAGTACCACCGTGCCGTGCGGCACAGCGCTGTCCCCGCGACCCTGCAACCTCGCCAGGCCCCGTAACCCACCTGCCATCCATCCCTACCCCATCACCGGGCCCCGAGACAACCAACCCCCTACCCACGGATGGGAGAACTAACATCCAGGCTGCTCCCTGTCATCGCTCCCGGGATCCCCGTCCAGAGCAGCGGTGGTGTCACCAATATCACCACAACCGTGGGTGGCGTCACGGACAATAACCAAATCCCCACAATCCAATCCCCACCCTTTTCACTCACGGGCGAGGAGCGCCGCTCGAGTCCCCGGGATCCAGCCCACCGCTCGAGCCACCACCGAGCAGCAGCAGCCGCAGCAGCGGCCGGACCCGAGCAGTGGGAGAGTGCAGCGTCCCCTCCTCCGCCCGCGACACTAGCTATATCGGTACTGATGTCGCAGCGTGTAAAGTAGCCTTTAGTCCCACGACATGGTTCGTATATGGCGATGGTAGAAATCCAGGAAACGATCCAGTCAGTTTCAAAACAACCCATCATGTATAGACGAGATAACAACCGCTAAAGACTGAGAAGTGTAGCGGGGCCTAAAAATTGTGAAAAACATGCTATTAGATGGCTGGGTAATACACAGGAAGGAATGCTTATCCCAAGTAACCTATGAACAAAAGTTCCTCATTTAGGCCTACTGGGGCGACCGTGAGATGGAAGATCCATTTGGATTCTTGTTGTAAAAGCCATTTCTTGCAAGAACCGCCCCACCCATTACCAACAAACCTTTGTAGACCAACCACCTGAATGCCCCATGTGCTCCCTTGATGATATGTCAAAAAATGGTTAGCCATGGAGGTGATGAACTTGCCTTTTTTAAGGTCAGAGGCCACCAAATTGATGTTCGAAAAATGCTTCTGTATCCTTTTTCTGCATTCCTTGGTGGTTTGTCCCACGTAGACCTTATTACAGGGACATAAAAAGCAATATATCATATTTCTGGTCTTGCAATTAGTGTAGGTGGTAAGGGCGTGTTCTTTAGAGTCTTGAGGAATGATAAAGGCATTAGAAGTAGGATGCATATAACTGCACACATTACAGTCCCCACACGGAAATGACCCTCTAAGAATAATGCCCCGATGGAGTCTGGTCATTGGTCTGACAAAGTGACTCTTGGAGATAAGGTCTTTTAAGTTTGGTGCCCTGCGTGCCGTAATCTGGGGAGATGGACAGATGACATCAGCCGTCTGTATATCTGTGGTCAAAACTTGCCACCGATTGTGTAGGATATGGTGAATTCTGTCCCACTGGTCATTATAGGTTGTGATGAATCTAACCTTGTCATCCATCCGCCTGGGAGTGGCAACAGTCAGGGAAGCCTGTGACTCCGAAGCCGCACGTTGGTAGGCTTTGGATAAAACCCCTTTGGGATATCCCCGGGCACGGAATCTGTTTGTGAGCAGATTTGCCTCGTGTCGGAAGTCTACATCCTCCGAGCAGTTACGTCTGACACGAAGATACTGGACCTACAGGCACCCCGTTTTTGATGTGTGGCGGATGGAAACTGCCATATTCCAATAGACTGTTGGTCACTGTCTTCTTCCGGAACAGAGTGGTGGACAGACCAGTATCCTTCAATGAAACCTGAAGATCCAGAAACGGCACACTAACGCGGGAACTGTTCTAAGTCAAAAAGATGTTATAGACGTTATTGTTCAATGATGAAATAAAGGACATGCATTCTGTTACACCTCGTGGTTACCCTGTTGCAAGGAATGATGTGGTCTCCCATTGCTTGCCTGCCACGAGCCCTCCTGCTCAGCAGCACCAAAGGTCCAGGAGACTACACAATGTGCAGAGGATAGCTACTCAGAGAAGCAGCAAGAATCTCGTTATCCCTGCATCTTGTGAAGCCACAGATCCCGCCTCTATGTCTCAGAGGCAGGAGAATGAGCATGTGCACCACGTGGCAGGTTTTGATTCGCCCACTGACATCACACGGCTTGAAGATGAGGCTGGTGATGTGGTGAACCCTGATTGGCTGGGCTGGGACATCGTGTATCCCGATTTGGTCAAATCTGTCGTCTCCGCCTCGCGCTCGCCTTTGGGTGGAGCTGCGTCTCCTTAAAAGCCCCAATATGGCGGCACGCGACCGTCCTCTTTTGTTTGATGACTGGCAGCGTGCTGCTACGCCGCTGTACAGGCATTATTGTCTTCTTGTGGGCTTTGCCCTTGCTGCTCCGGCTGTGCCTTGTTTTGCAGGTCGTGTCCCTGCCTTCGGTGAGCTCCTCGGGACCTCCTCTGACTCACCTTGTTATTGAAGCACACGTGCGCGGGCACCGCTGTGCTACCCTCGTGGCACGTTTCCGTGACTTCCATTTGGGCACACGTGCATGGGCGCCACTGTGCTTCTTCGTGCAACAAGTGCACTGAGCTGTAAGCCCCGTCCCATACAACTCTCACGGGTTAGGGCGAGCCGGTGTACGCAGATCGTCTGTTACATAACAGACAATCGTCAGCAACAACCCGCTCACTCTCTAACGACCATAGCAGCGGTCCCCTACACCGCACAGTGGACCTTGACCGGTGGAAGCTGCCTCTTCACCATCTTGGCACACTTCCCCGGGTCCCCCTCGTAACATTACGGTCACGCCAAATGTCTGGCTATGGCTGGAGAGCAGCAGCAGTTGTTGCGTTATGTGCAGCATTTGGAGTCACGGCTGGCAGCAGTGGAGCAGTTCTCCCCCAATAAGGCTGCTCTGGTGACAGTCGCCACCCAGGTGGCCATTCAGGCTGTGGCATTGGGCAGAAGCTCACATCGCCTTGCGCTGCCAGAGCGTTTTAGCAGGGATAGCTCCGAGCGCCGTGGTTTTATAAATCAGGTTACCACCTACTTGGAGCTATCCTCTACCCACTATGCTACTGAGAGGGTGAGGGTAGCCTTTGTCCAGTCCCTGCTCACAGGCAAAGCACTGAAGTGGTCCACGCCCTTGTGGGAGCGCAGAGATCGGGTGGTGAATAACCTCATAGCTTATCTTGGGGCCATGAGAACGGTGTTCCTCGGGCCTCAAGTCACCTATGACTCCGTGCTGCAGCTCCTACGCCTTCGGCAAGGGTCCGCCTCAGTCGGGGACTTTGCAGTACGTTTGAGGACACTCACCGCAGAGCTGGACTGGCCAGATAAGGTCCTTGTCCCTGTGTTCTGGGAGGGCCTGGCAGGGTTCGTCAAAGACGCACTGGCCACGCGTGAGGTGCCTGCTACCTTAGAGGCCTTGATTCAAGTTGCCTCCCGCATAGATATCCGCCAGGTGGAGCGGAGGCTTGAAGTCTCTTCGGCACCCACGTCTACCCGGCGCAAAAAGCATCTGGTCCCTACTTTCCACCAGACAGATCTCCCAGCCAGCTCTGTAGATGACTCCGTGGAGTCATTGGAGGTGTCCAAAGCAGCTACAAGTCCTCGACATTCTATCCCCTGCTTTTCCTGTGGGCAGAGGGGACACATAGCTACCCGATGTTTTAAAACCATCAGGAAAAGGCAGCGTCTAGTTTCCGTCAGAGGGGGGACTCTAGACGCTGCCTTTCCCTCAAGGTTGACCATCAATGCTCAGTTGCAATTCGGCACTACTGTCTTTTCTGCCCTGGCTTGCTTGGACTCGGGCACTGATGGCAACTTCATTTCGACTTCCCTGTCAACTCAGTACTCAGTTCCCTTGGTTCTGTTGCCTAAACCAATTAAGATCCGGGAAGTCAACGGGTCTCTGCTTGCTGATCCCATTACCCAGACCACCATTCCTCTCAGGATGGACGTACCACCAAGGCACCATGAGCAGGTGTCCTTCATGGTGCTTCCCGAGGGGACGGATGAGATCTTACTGGGCCTCCCCTGGTTGAGACAGCATGCTCCTACGCTCAACTGGACAACTGGGGAGATCTCGTCCTGGGCAGGGTCTTGTAGAGAACACCTCGTGACCACCAGACTACCCACTACTATTGGGTCGGTTGGATCCTCGGGGAATAGAGGGGGGCCGGATTTCCCGGCGCCCTCTGAGGCCTACAGGGATGTCTTCTCCAAGAGGGCTGCAGATATTCTTCCCCCCCACCGGCCATACGATTGCCGAATTGACCTGAAACCAGGCTCCAAGCCTCCTAGGGGCAGAGTTTATCCACTCTCTGCTCCAGAGACTGAGGCTATGTCCAAGTATATTCAGGAGAGCCTGGCGAAAGGGTTCATTCGCAAATCTGTATCACCGGCCGGTGCGGGGGTTTTTTTTGTGCAAAAAAAGGAAGGGGATCTGCGCCCCTGTATCGATTACAGGGGATTAAATGCAATCACGATTAAGAACAAATACCCATTGCCCCTCATTACGAAGTTGTTTGATCGATTCCGAGGGGCTAAGTTCTTCACGAAGTTGGACCTACGGGGGGCATACAATCTAGTGCGAGTCCGAAAAGGCGATGAGTGGAAGACCGCCTTCAACACCAGGGATGGTCACTACGAGTATCTCGTAATTCCCTTCGGACTCTGCAATGCCCCCGCCGTGTTTCAAGACTTCGTGAATATCATTTTTCGGGACTTGTATCTTTCCGTGGTTGCATACCTGTATGACATCCTCATTTTCTCTCCCGATCTTGCCACCCATCGGAGGGATGTCATTCGGGTACTCAAGAAGCTCCACACCCATCCGTTATATGCCAAGCTGGAGAAGTGTTTCTTCGAAACGTGAGTCCTTGCCGTTCCTAGGATATATCGTGTCCAGTCAGGGGTTGGCAATGGATCCGGGGAAGTTGGAGACAGTGATGAAGTGGCCTGAGCCCCACTCGCTGAAGGCGATCCAGCGATTCATGGGGGTCATCAATTATTATCGCCAGTTTATTCCCAACTTCTCGACGGTGTCAGCACCCATCATTGCCCTTACCCGCAAGGGTGCTAATCCGAAAGCCTGGACACGGGAGACGGTAGAGGCCTTTCACGTTCTTAAAACCCACTTCTCCAGAGATCCCATTCTCCATCGTCCGGATGTCTCTAAACCCTTCCTACTGGAGGTAGACGCCTCTTCGGTCGGTGCAGGCGCAGTCCTGTATCAGAAAAACGAACGAGGAAGGAAGCATCCGTGCTTCTTTTTCTCAAAAACCTTCTCTCCGGCCGAGAGGAACTACTCCATAGGGGATAGGCAGTTACTCGCGATGATGTTGGCATTCCAGGAATGGCGGCATCTCCTAGAGGGTGCGAAGCATGCATTTGTGGTATTTTCCGACCACAAAAACCTCACATACCTCCAGACAGCACAACGTCTGAACCCAAGGCAGGCTCAATGGTCTCTTTTCTTCTCCCGATTTCGCTTTATTATCCGCCACATGGCCGGTGAGAAGAACGTACAGGCCGATGCCTTGTCACGTTGTATGGTTGTGCTGGAGGAAGAAGAGGAAGAGCCTCATCTTATATTACCCCCGGACAGCTTGAGGATGGTCACTCCCACTTCTCTGGACCAGGTGCCACCGGGCAAGACCCTCGTTCCCCCTGAGTTATGGAACGAGGTGCTATCCTGGGCCCATGCCTCCAAGGTCGGGGGTCACTTCGGGATCAAAAGGACCAGAGACCTAGTGGCCAGGCATTATTGGTGGCCGAGAGTAGCCCAGGACATACAAGAATATGTGTATACCTGTATGTCGTGAGCACGGAATAAGCCGTCCCGGCAGAGACCTGCAGGTCTTCTTCACCCACTGCCGGTCCCTGGGAAGTGGTAAGGATGGACTTCCTGGGAGATCTGCCCAAATCAGTAGGGCACAGGGTTGTGTGGGTCATCACGGATCCCTTTGCTAAAATGGTCCACTTGGTGCCTCTCCCACGACTCCCGACGTCACGTGTCCTCGCCACCTTGTTCATTCGGCATGTATTTAGGCTGCATGGCATGCCTGAGAAGGTGGTGAGCAACTGGAGTCCCCAGTTCGCGTCTCGCTTCTGGAGAGAACTCTGTAAGCTCTTGCAAATAGAGCTTAACATCTCCTCCGCATACATTCCTGAGACCAATGGACTGGTGGAGAGGACCAATCAGACCCTGGTAACTTACCTCCGCCACTTCATCTCCGCGCACCACAACAACTGGGCTAACCTCCTTCCTTGGGCCGAATTTGCCATTAATAATGCGGTCCATGAGTCATCTGGCCAGACCCTGTTCCTGCTAAACAACGTACAACATCCCAGAATCCCGGTTCCGATGCCCCTTACGTCACCTGACCCTAGAGTGGAGGATTGGGAGACCGAGGCCCGGGAGATCTGGGATAACACCCAGGAGGCCCTTAAGAGGGCTAAGGAGCGGATGGTGACGACGGCTGATGAGTACCGCCGCCCTGCACCATCTTTCGCCCCTGGCGATCTAGTGTGGCTGTCCTCTAACAATATCAATCTACGGGTACAGGCAGCCAAGTTCGCTCCTAGGTACCTGGGGCCGTTTAAAGTCTTAGAGCAGGTCAACCCGGTGGCATACCGGCTCCAGCTCCCTCCACGATGGGCTATAGCCAATACCTTTCATGTGTCCCTTCTGAAACCTGTACGACTTAATAAATTCTTGGGGTCTTTGCCGGCCCAATCCGGCTTCTCGTCCGACGACCCTGAGGTAGTGAAAGACGACCCTGAGATAGTGAAGCTGGTGAAGACAAAAGTCATACGGGGCAGGAGGTACTACCTCGTGGAGTGGGCTGGTCGTGGCCCGGAGCATAGATCCTGGGAGGAGGGAAGATCATATCCGTGTCCCGGGTTTGGTAGTGGCCTTTGAGCACCGGCAGGGAAGGGGGCCCTAGACGGGGGGGGGTAATGTTACACCTCGTGGCTCTCCTGTTGCAAGGAATGATGTGGTCTTCCATTCCTTGCCTGCCACGAGCCCTCCTGCTCCGCAGCGCCGATGGTCCAGGAGACTACACAATGTGCAGAGGATAGCTACTCAGGGAAGCAGCAATAATCTCGTTATCCCTGCATCTTGTGAAGCCACAGATCCCGCTTCTATGTCTCAGAGACAGGAGAATGAGCATGTGCACCACTTGGCAGGTTTTGATTCGCCCACTGACATCACACAGCTTGATGACGAGGCTGGTGATGTGGTGAACCCTGATTGGCCGGGCTGGGACGTCGTGGATCCCGATTAGGTCAAATCCGTCGTCTCCGTCTCACACCCACCTTTGGGTGGAGCTGCGTCTCCTTAAAAGCCCCGCTTTCCAATATGGCGGCGCGCGACCATCCTCTTTTGTTGGATGAGTGGCAGCGTGCTCACTCTCTAACCCCGCTCACTCTCCCGCTCACAACCCGCTCACTCTCTAGCGACCATAGCAGCGGTCCCCTACACCGCACAATGGACCTTGACCGGCGTAAGCTGCCTCTTCACCATCTTGGCACGCTTCCCCGGGTCCCCCTCGTAACACATTCCTCCTCAGAACCCAGCCAAATAAAGAAAATGTTGTCTATGTACCGACACAAATGGCACACCAGACTTCAAAATTGTTCGGCAGGAAAGACAACCGTAGCTTCCCACCATCCTAGAAACAGGTTGGCGAAAGTCGGCGCACAACGGGCACCCATCGCCACATTAGAGGCTTGTTTGTAGAAGCCCCTGTCAAAAAGAAAGTAATTATGTTTGAGCACATAATCCAAAAGGTTAATTAGAAGGCAATTATGCATGCGGTCCGAATGTCCCTGTACATCCAGAAAATATGTGACCGCATGCAGACCTTCCTCATGCCTGATGTTGGAATAAAGGGACTCCACATCGCAGGTGACCAAAAGGGGAGCGATGGGAGTCTGACTTAGAGGTTAATAAAGTGGGAGGTGTCTTGAAGAAATTAAGGTAGTCTGGTTACCAGAGGTTGGAGGAAAAAGTCTATATGGAGGCAGCGCCTGATCAGGAGCCACCCGCGGCAGCCGTGCAAGTTGTTACCCAATGCCCGGTCCCGGCTGTGGAGCAGCCGGGATGTACCTGCAGAGAAGCATAGAAGGCCAGTGAAAGATGGGGCCCTCGGCAGAGAGAGAGGTCGGTCGTAGCTGGCACCAAGGGCATCCATGTGGGCCAAGCTCCCGAGCAGGAAGAAGAGCATGGTACCCGTGCCCAGTACTGGGAACGACAGCAGTGGCAGCTGAAGCAGGAAATCGTTGCATGGGAAAAGCGTAAGGCTGAGGTGCTGGCACGCACCTACTAAGAGAAGGACCACGTGCGGCAGGCTACCTTCCGGGTGCGGGGCCCGACCTACCGAGGGCAGGTCCACCACTTTAACCCCCAAAAGGGATGGGGGTTCATCTATGAGTCTATGAGCCGGGACTGGACTCCGAAATTTTCGTGTCCCGGAGGGATGTGGCCCCTCATTTGCCAAGAGGTCACTCGGACTAAGATCTGAAACCCACCCGGTGACCTGGTAAGTTACACCCGGCACTGTGGGGAAAGGGGGTTGTTCGCCCTGGACATTAAAAAGTGGATGGTAGTCGATGGGCAGCCATGTCTTCAAAGCTCCTCACAGCCCCCTGCAGAATATAGAGAGTAAATGGTAGTGGTTTCCGGCTACCCGTTGATTTGTTAAAGTTTACCCCGTTAACAGTTAAACATGGACCAAGACCTCAGGACTGGTGAGATCACCCCAAAAAGTTTCTTGGGTCCTGTAAATACCCCTACCTACTTCCTTGTTACTCCTCACCCTGCACAGCCTCTGGAGAGATAGATTGGAGGAAGGGCCTGCGGTGGAGTAGGCCGAGGCCCAGTCACTAATGAAACCGGTGGCTAACCTCCAGGCCAAGGGTCCCCGGACTATGGGCCCTTGATATGGACTGCCGGGTAAGGAACATTTTACCCGTACCATGCAGGCGTTATCTGGAACAGCTTGGGACTAGGGAAAAGGGGTGCCCACCATTATTAGAGATGGCACCAAGGTACCAGGTTGTTTGGGTGGCGAACGGAGGAGAGGAAAGTGTTGTTTAACCCTGTATTTGCAACGTTGAAGTAATGTGCCTCCCATAAAGGGAAGAAATGTTCTTAACATGTTTTTTACCTTTTTTCCGTTCATTTCCAGAAAAATAACCGTCAGTGGTCGGACAGCCCGCGGACAGGCTGTATTAAACGAAGGGGTAGTGTAACGCCCTGGCATCGCCAGGTGGTCACAGAGAAACATACACCCCACACAACACCATCCCACACCAGGTTCCATCAGCCTCAAAACCCTAGCCATCCCCCTCAGGGTAGGAAGGACACACCAGTGGGCGGGATCAGGCGGATTGGGAACGCCCACCTAGGGGTCTTGAGGATCCGAGGGAGGGAACCAGTCAGTTCAGTTCGAGTTCAGTTCAAGTTGAAGTGGAGTGCAGTAAGAGTCAAGTTCAATCCTGAGCCTAGTGAAGGGTAGCCAGGGTAGTGGCCCTGGTCTACTGGCTAGGTGGCAAGCAGTGAACCGTGTCCAAAGGCGACGGGAGTCCGATCGCGGGAAATCCAGAGTGGACCGGGACAGGGTTTGAGCCCGCCGGTACCGACAGCGGAAATCCGGTGCGGAAACCGTGCACAGGCAGGGTACCTGGACCCTTGTTTGTTTTTTATATGATGCATGCCATTTTCAGATCGTGCTGGCTCCCCTCTCTCTCTGTTTGGTTGTAGTTATGCTACAAATGTCTGGTGGCTGGTCACCACCATGCTATGCACGCCTGATCTTGGTTTGCAATATATTCCTCCTGTTGGTAACTGTACACATTCAGTTGCCTCACCCTTTCCACAGGCATTGCTAATTAAGCACCATACTTGGATCTGGTCCGCCTTTATCAATGGTTGCTCTCTGGCACTGGGAGGGTCAGTTCTGATATAGTCCTGGTATGTGTAGAGCTTGCTCCACATGCTGGGACCTGGGCTGACCTCTATCCACAATTGCCTTTTTTGCAACATAGAAGCGGTTATATATACAGGTTACAGGTATGTGTGCTCCATTATGGTTCTGCTTTTAACTTTATCTAGGAGGCCGCATGGCACATGAAATACAGAATATAGAGTAGGACCCCCCTATTGAGATTTGCCGTGACGTTGGCAGGGGTGGCTCAAAGCATTGATCAATTATTTGCTAAAAATCTCATTTATATTACAGTACAGTTGGAATAAATCTGTGAATTTGCACTTTTTATATGATGCATGCCATTTTCAGATCGTGCTGGCTCCCCTCTCTCTCTGTTTGGTTGTAGTTATGCTACAAATGTATGGTGGCTGGTCACCACCATGCTATGCACGCCTGATCTTGGTTTGCAATATATTCCTCCTGTTGGTAACTGTACACATTCAGTTGCCTCACCCTTTCCACAGGCATTGCTAATTAAGCACCATACTTGGATCTGGTCCGCCTTTATCAATGGTTGCTCTCTGGCACTGGGAGGGTCAGTTCTGATAGTCCTGGTATGTGTAGAGCTTGCTCCACATGCTGGGACCTGGGCTGACCTCTATCCACAATTGCCTCTTTTGCAACATAGAAGCGGTTATATATACAGGTTACAGGTATGTGTGCTCCATTATGGTTCTGCTTTTAACTTTATCTAGGAGGCCGCATGGCACATGAAATACAGAATATAGAGTAGGACCCCCCTATTGAGATTTGCCGTGATGTTGGCAGGGGTGGCTCAAAGAATTGATCAATTATTTGCTAAAAATCTCATTTATATTACAGTACAGTTGGAATAAATCTGTGAATTTGCACTTTTTATATGATGCATGCCATTTTCAGATCGTGCTGGCTCCCCTCTCTCTATGTATGTATGTATGTATTCTGCTAAAGGAATCTGCACCGTCGCATTTACAATCACGAAATTTTGCACAGACGTCTCATGTGACTCAGGGAAGTCAAAGACTGTTTTGATGGGAAAATGTAACCCCACGCTTTACAGTTACTCTCCAAAAAACCTGCTTACATTAACGTCAATAGTGCTGGAAACTACAGGTTATTAATAGCAGCTGTGATTGGTTGCTATAGGCAACAAAGGACATTGTTAATATAAGAAGCTTATGTGTGAGGTAACATGATGTCGGTGGAGAGACAGACACAGACAGAGACAGACAGAGACAGTCTGAGAGACAGACAGACAGAGAGGCACACAGGGAAAGAGAGAGACAGACAGAGACAGATAGGAAAAAATCCAGACAAACAGAAAGAGACAGACAGAAAGACACACTTGGAAAGAGACAGACAGAAAGACACATGGGAAAGAGACAGACAGAAAGACACATGTGTAAAGAGTCAGCGGCAGACAGCAGTAGACAGGGAAAAAGACAGAGAGAGACAAAGACAGACAGGAAAAGAGACAGGGAAAGAGACAGACTTGGAAAGTGACAGACAGGGAAAGAGACAGACCTGGAAAGAAACAGACGGGGAAATAGACAGACCTGGAATGAGACAGGCAGGGAAAGAGACAGGCAGGGAAAGAGACTGAAAGACAGGAACAGAGACAGGGAAAGAGACAGATGGGGAAAGAGACAGACCTGGTAAGAGACAGACCTGGAAAGAGACAGGCAGGGAAGGAGATTGACAGACAGGGAAAGAAACAGAGACAGGGAAAGAAACAGAGACAGGGAAAGAGACAGGCGGGGAAAGAGACAGAGACAGATGGGGAAAGGGACAGAAACAAACGGGGAAAGAGACAGATGGGGAAAGAGACAGATGGGTAATGAGACAGACCGGGAACAAGACAGATGCACCGCCCCGCGGCCTCGGCTGCGGCCGCCGGGCCGCTCGGATCCGTGCTCGCGTTCTACGGGTGGTGGCTCGAGCCTCTCATGGACCCGGGGGTCACGTTGCTCTGCAAGGGGGGGGGTGTTGGTTGGCGCTACGCGCGGTGGATATGGGTGTTTGGGTTTTGCAATTATTGTTCGTGACGCCACCCACGGGTTGTGGTGATTGTGGACACCACCGCTGCGGTGAAGGTACGGGGACTCCTGGGAGCGGTGTAGTGGCGCAGCTAGGTGTTGACCCCTCCGTGGGTAGGGGATGTTGGTCCCGGGGCTCGGTTGGCTAGGGCCGGGGTGCAGGGGCAGTATTGCGATGCAGCGCGGTGCCTTATGGCACTGGTGTACTCACTCTGATACAAGACACCGGAGTCGCTGGTAAACCAAACGGAGTGATGAACGGGGCCCGCAGCCGGCTGCAGCTTTTCCAGTCGGGTTGGCAATGTCCGCCTTTCTCCTGCACCTGTGTGTATCTTGACTACTGTGCCTGGGCACCGGTAGTCCGCTCCCCGGCGTATAAGTGTCGTAGGAGCCCGTTTGCTCGCAGACGCTGGCCCTTTGGATCTCTGGCCCTTGGCGGTGGCACTTATCTGGACAGGTTGGGCTGTTGCCTTCAATCGGGACTTAGGTGGGAATGAACCCCTGAGGTCCAGACCGCAATCAGTTGATTTGACTATGGTGGTGGCTTATAGCCTAGTTTGGGGTCTGAGTACCCTGCCTGGTGCTCCGTTATCCAGTTGGCTCCCTGGTTTGGTTCCGGTGGGCCACTACCCTGTCCCGGTCCCTTACGGTTCCACCAGTCGTATTCCCGGTCTCCTGCATGCGGCCACTACCGTCTGCCTGCCTGACTGATCAGGGGTCCTAGGCTCCAACCCAGGCCCCTCACAGAACTGTATTCCTCACTCCTTTCTCCAAATTCCTTCTCTATCTGCTTGTGTATTCTGCCTCAGGCCAGCAGACTCCTCGGGGCGTGTCTTTCCACCTGACTCCCCCCACCTGGTGTGCCTGTCTGACTCTGAGGGAGGCAATCAGGTCTTTGTTGACTGATCATACCTTACTGGGGTGGGGGTGTGTGTGGTGTGTGTAGTGACCTGTGACCCCTGGGGTGTCCAGGGCGTCACACAGACCAGGAACGAGACAGATGGGGAATGAGACAGACCAGGAATGAGACAGACCAGGAACGAGACAGGCAGGGAAAGAGACTGACAGACAGACAGAGATAGAGACAGACACATATACAGAGAGACCGACAGAGAGACGGATACAAAGACAGACAGAGACAGACAGAGACAAACAGATAGAGACTGGTAGAGAGACAGTGAGACAGTTATAATCCCGGGCAACGCCCGTGTACTACAGCTAATTATCTATACCCTTGGATCTGCCAGCATATCTTCTGCCTGGATTATATCATTGGATCAGTGTGCACGGTGCACTAACTCGTGGAGAAGGATCGGGTGACATCATGGACAATTCTTATTATTATCCTTGCTTTGATTTGATTACTGATTGGACTTAAGCTGGGTTCACACTAAGCGACAGCGACAACGACGTCGCTGTTACGTCACCATTTTCTGTGACGTAACAGCGACCTTGTAAGTCGCTGTTATGTTCGCTGCTTAGCTGTCAAACACAGCGACGCAGCAGCGATCATAACGTCGCTGTGCTACATGTGCAGAGAGCAGGGAGCCGCGCTTAGCGCTGGCTCCTTGCTCTCCTAGGTACAGTACACATCGGGTTAATTAACCCGATGTGTACTGCAGCTACATGTCACAGTGCAGAGAGCAGGGAGCCGCGCACACTGCTTAGCGCTGGCTCCTTGCTCTCCTTGCTACAGTATACATCGGGTTAATTACCCGATGTGTACTGCAGCCACATGTGCACAGAGCAGGAGCCGGCGCTGGCAGCAAGAGCAAAGGAGGCTGGTAACGAAGGTAAATATCGGGTAACCAGGGAAAGGTCTTCCCTTGGTTACCCGATGTTTACGCTGGTTACAGCTTACCACAGCTGCCAGACGCCGGCTCCTGCTCCCTGCTCTCTTCAGTTCGTCGCTCTTTCGCTGTCACACACAGCGATGTGTGTGTCACAGCGGGAGAGTGACGACCAAAAAATGAAGCTGGACATTCAGCAACGACCGGCGACCTCACAGCAGGGGCCAGGTCGTTGCTGGATGTCACACACAGCGACAGCGACGGGACGTCGCTGCAACGTCACAGAAAATGGTGACATAGCAGCGACGACGTTGTCGTTGTCGCTGTGTGTGACACCAGCTTTAGGGGCACTAATTGTCTCTGTTTAGCAGAGAATTGGCTTTGTTATCATCACAAAAGTGAAGCAGCAAACTTTGTGAAAAATAAAATGTGTCAATTTTAAAACTTTTGACCAAAGCCGGACATACAGTATCTGTAGTTCAGAACCACAGAGACCTCTTGTGTTGCCATACAGCTTCCTGGCAGGCACGATACTGCTTAAGGAACGTGCCTCTGACTGTGGAGCCCACCTGACCAATCCTAAAGGAAGCAAGGGTCGTGCCCATATACCCTCTTTCCACCATTCCCTAGGTGAGCCACTAATTGGGATGCCCAGCTGACCAACGGGATCACAAGGGAAATGGGGGTCCAGCCACACCTACAGGGGTTAAATTCAGTGCCCTGGGTCAGTGATTTCCTCTTTTCCTCTGGCTGCCCCCTAGAAGCTTTTGTCTGGAGGCTATTGTCATGGCTGAGCCCCTGATAGAGGCCCTGCGGCAGAGAGCGGCACAGGAAGGTGAGCACTGGCTACAAGCCCTTATTTCTGGCCTCAGCGCTCCCCTCCCTGCGCCCTCTCCGGCTTCTCAGGGAATACTATCCATCCCTGGGACTCCGTCCACCACAGCCCCTCCGGACCTCCCCATAGATCAGTATGCCCAGGCCTCAGCCTCACAAGCCCCCACCGCATCCCCTCCGGACCTCCCCATAGATCAGCCCGAGTGCTCGCTAGCCTCCCCCGCAGCCCCACACTCCAGCACTAGCTCCCCCGGGATCCCAGCGACATATCCTACGTCCTTCCAGCCGGTCACTAGCCCCCTGCACACGCAGCTCTCAGCCCAAACCAAGCCTAGGGAGCTGCCGGCCCAGGGAGACAGACGCTCCCAGCGCTGCACTCGCCCCCCACAGCGCCTCCGGGTCACCCCTGCATCACCGGCGCCGAACAGGACAAGCTGTCCCCCCACGTGGAAGCGCCCCGCCCCCTCCAGAGATCCAGAGCCAGGAGACAAGTCACCGCCTCCTCTTCCAGGCCTAGCGTCCTGGCTCCGCCCACCACACCATGCAGCGTCATTCCCGGGCACCGCTCACTCCCCTGTTGCAATGCCAGCAGGCGAGCACCTCCCCTCTTACAGGCTCCGCCCCTCAGGCAGGCTCCGGTGTGATGCCTACACAGGAAGCGGAGATCACCAGTGTAATGTCCACAGCTGCGGGTTCCTCTGCTCGGTCTCTCCTGACTGAACAGAGCTCCCTGCAGCAGGGCTATAATGTTACACAGAGTGACAGTGCACCAATCACCACTGACACACACACAACATCCCCACTAACAGCCCCCCCTCATACAGCCCTTACCAGACATACAATGCCCCCTATACTCCCACTCCTGCCCCCTAGCAATGCTCAGCACACCAGTAACCACGTAATCCCCACTAACTCTCCACAATCAGTGCACATCCCAATATTAACCAGCGGAAACCACTTAGTTACTGCACATAACCCGCCCTGTGAAATGATTAGTACACGTTATAATGTCCCCTCGGTCGCCCCCCAGCGCACCCATAGCCACAGCAGGCGTAGGCATAGGCGCGGCAGGTCCTCCCCAACCTCCTCCGACGAGTCCCGACGCCATTCCCCACATCCCTCTAAAAGGCGATCCCCACATTACCATCGGAGATCACGGTCCTCTAGATGGCGTTCCCCATCATCATCATCACAATGGTCCGACAAATCCGAGAGTCCCAATAGACTAGCCCGGCCTCTCGACCGACGCCAGCGGTCACGAGCCGCATCCATGGCTGTCAGCCAGGGAGACCGGTCATCTCCCAGGGCGCCCGGCGAAATTTACCAGACCATCATCCAAGCAGGAGTCCCTCCACCACCCGGAGTCGCTCCTCCAGCCATCATCCCAGCGGGAGCCGGAGTCCCTCCATCACCTGGAGTCGCTCCTCTGTCCGTCAATCGAGTGGGAGCCAGAGTCCCTCCATCACCTGGAGTCGCTCCTCCGTCCGTCAATCGAGTGGGAGCCGGGGTCCCTCCATCACATGGAGTCGCTCTTCCTGCATCACACAGCGGTGAGTTCTCCGAGGCCAATGCACACGACACTGTACATAATATCGCATAACGCAGTGGGGAACGAGCTAGCGTCAACCATTAAGGCATTAATTCAACAGCTGACGCGCTCTAGCGTTACACCAGAAGATAAAGCTACACCGCAGCTAGCGAGCCTTCACAAGGACGCATTCTTCTGCGGAATTAGCCCCCTAGGTGCACACATAGATCAGGAGACAAGAGACAAAATCTGGAATAATGACTATATTGACATATGGTCCTTATTATCCCCCGACCAAATGACTATAGATAAAGAAAGGAGGACAAACAACCGTTCATACGACAGAAATAGACCGAAAATAGCGCAGACGATGAATAATTGGCTACAGGCTTTCGCAGTCTTAGGCTGTATTATGGGCCAGAAGCATCCGGAACGCTGCTCCGAGCTCTATATATATCAGGATCTGATATATAACTCATACAAGGCCCATGGCGGGTCAGCCTGGCGGCGGAATGACGAGGAGTTCCGCAGGCGGCTGGCCCTGCAACCCAGCCTAGGCTGGGGAGTTAAAGCGACAGACGTATGGTTACGACTGATGCTGTCACAGAAGCAGCCCCCCTTTTCATCTACGACCACTAGCTACCCCGCAGCCCAACACTCAGTGGTCGTGCGAAAAAATGGGCCCTGCTGGCTATTTAATGAGGGAAATTGCCGTTTCCACGCGTCGTGCAGATACAGACATGACTGCTCTGCTTGTGGAGGAGGACACCCAGTAGCAAGGTGTACCCGTCCAGCAATCAGGGTGCCTACAAGGCAGAACTCCGGTGAGCGTAACCGCAATGGCCCCCTGGTTAAACCTCTACCCTAATAAAGAAGCTGCAAGGCAATTGCACTCTGGCTTTACACACGGTTTCATTATCCCCTTCAAACCTAATAGAACACCAACCCTGGCACATAACCTAAAATCCGCTTGCGAATTCCCCGACATCTTGAAACAAAAAATTCCAAACGAGGTTAACCTAGGCCGAATGGCGGGTCCTTTGAATCAATCCCTTTCCAAAATATCAGGATATCCCCGCTAGGCATTATCCCAAAAAAGGAACCCGGGAAGTATCGTCTAATCCATCATCTGTCCCACCCAAAAGGCGCATCGGTTAACGACGGAATCCCCCCAGAGGAAGCATCGGTAACATACGCGTCCTTTGACAAAGCAGTAGAATTAGTCCGCGCAGCGGGGCCCGGTGCCCTGCTAGCTAAATCTGACATAGAGGCGGCATTCCGCCTGTTACCCGTGCATCCCGACTGCTTCCACCTGCTAGGCTGCAAGGTGAATGAACACTATTATTATGACATGTGTCTGCCAATGGGATGTTCCATCTCATGTCACTACTTTGAGCTGTTCAGTTCCTTCCTGGACTGGGTAGTCCGTTACGAAACAGGCAGCAATTCCCTGATCCATTACCTCGACGATTTTTTATTCGTCGGCCCCATAAACTCTAAACTCTGCTCCCTCCTCCTCACAAAATTTAAATTTATAGCTCAGCACTTCGGTGTCCCGCTATCACCCGAAAAAACAGTCGGCCCCTGTAACGTCTTACCTTTCCTCGGCATCGAGATAGACACTAACGCAATGGTTTTTCGCCTGCCAGCAGAAAAAATTCAGAGAACACTGCATATGCTGGAGGGTTTCTGCGAGGCGAAAAAGGTCACCCTCCAACAGATGCAGTCCTTGCTGGGTCTGCTGACATTCGCCAGCCGCGTAATGCCGGTTGGCAGGGCCTTCTCTCGGAGATTATCACTAGCAACAAAGAGCATCTCCCAACCAGGCCATAGAATCAGGCTCACTCGCTCCCTGAAGGCAGACTTACTAGTCTGGAAGACATTCCTTCAATCCTTCAATGGCCATACCTGCGTCATGGCTAAAGAGACATCGAGCATGGACCTAGGTCTCACTGTAGGAGGATGTAATAAAAAGAGCTTTGTGGCAATCTACAAGAACCAGTGGTGTACCGGCAGCTGGCCGGATCTGTGGGTCACATCAAGCTGGGGTAGTGATCCAGCCCTGCTAGAAATATTCACAATAGTATTGTCCGTGGAGTTATGGGGTCATCAGCTGGAAAACTCAAACATTCGATTTCCAACAAAAAATCCGATAACGGCGAAGAGCTTAAATCACATGTCGTCTGCTTCGCTGCCCTTACTGGCTCTGCTACGCAGGCTCGCCCTTCTATGCCTGAGACACAACATCTGGTGCCGAGCTCAAATAACGGCAGACATAGACGATAACCTTGTTAACTCTCTTTTATGTTCCGATTGGCAGGCCTTCACAGACCATCTCCCAATGGTGCATCCAGAGGGTATCCCGTGTCCTCCATCGCTATGGAACACTGTAGCTAATCACTAATGCCTCTAATCCGTGCCTCCGTTACACCGGCTACCTGGCAGGTCTATGGTAAGGCTTGGGAGGAGTGGTGTTCACTAATCCAGGGTAGGCCCGTTCATAACTGCAACCGCGCAAGAAGCGAAGTGACAACGGAATTTTTGCTTCGGCTCAAAGAACAAGGGGCGTCGGACACGTCAGCACAACGGCATTTATCGGGGATAGCCTTCTTTTTTCAATTAGCAGGGTGGGTGGATGTGACGAAGTTCTTTGTCATTAAGCAAGCCATTAAAGGCTGGAAAAGGCTTCAACCGAGCCAGGAATGTTGTCGCCCCATGTCATTGAAATTACTACACAACATGATTGCAATATCCCCCTCAATATGCAAGTCTCCATACGAGGCGTCCCTCATATCAGCAGCCTTCGCTATCGTTTTTTTCGGCGCGCTGCGCATTGGTGAATTGTTACCACGCTCAAAAACAGCATCTGAAGGCGGGTTACTCAACGAGGATTTAGTCATATGCAGCAACGCCCTGCGCATTCGCGTGCGTAAATCCAAATGCGACCCCACCGGGAGGGGCACGTGGGTCCTGGTTAACTCAGCAGACGGCCCAGTGTGCCCACTAAAAATAGTCAAACACTACGCGTTGATAAGACACGCAAGCAGATTTTTTCTTTCCCATACGGACGGGTCCCCGCTTACCAAGTATCAATTCCAAGCAATGTTTAAGCAGTGCTTAGTGAAAGCTGGGGAGAATCCGAAGGAATACGGGACTGTCACGCTCCCCGGGTCCCCTGTCCAGCTCCCCGGCTCCCCTGCCACGCTACCCGGCTTCCCTGGCTCGCTCCCCGGCTCCTCTGTCCGGCGTCCCCCGCTCCACAGCCTCCAGGTCTCCTCACCTATGATCCCCAGGCGTCCCGGTCCCCGCTCCCAGCGTCCGCCGGCAGCTTCACTCCAGCCCGGCTCCCCTGCCTCCTGTTCGCCGCTCCCTGCCCTGGCTTCTGGCACCCGGGCCTCGCGCATGCGCATTAGGGCGCGCGCGCGGTCATTGACCCTTTCTTAAAGGGCCAGCGTCCAGAGACAGGATATTGAACACACAGGTACAGGGTATAAAGGGGTTTAATGTCCAAGTGGGCGGGGCCTGTTCTTTGTGTTTCCTAAGCTAGGAGTCAGGTCTCCTTGTCTCTGTGATATACTCATATACTCACCTATCTCTCTTCTAGAGCCGCTCCTGCCTCGCCATCCGGTCCTGCCGATTCCCGAACCCC
The DNA here is from genome assembly GCF_048569485.1 of Anomaloglossus baeobatrachus. NCBI lineage: Eukaryota > Metazoa > Chordata > Amphibia > Anura > Aromobatidae > Anomaloglossus > Anomaloglossus baeobatrachus. The sequence continues at coordinate 100,591,832 of NC_134362.1, forward strand.
GAACGCTGACTATCTGCCATCCCGTCAGTCCGTACCATCTTTGATCCCTGTGGTGATCCATCCTCTCGCTCCATCAGTTCCGGACTCTGCCTGACAACATCTCGGCCTCCGAACCTGAGCTCCGTCACCCGGACTACCATCAGTGACTCCGTGGTCCCAGGGACTTCTGCTTTCCACTCTTTTGCATGGACTGTCCTGCTACCTGTAGTGCTCCGGCTACCGGACCCCTTGCCTTCAGTAAGGTGTTTGGCCCAGTGGATCCACCTCCTGGGTCTATCCGTCCACCTGGCCCTAACAGGGACCCATTCCTTCCGAATCGGGGCAGCCACTGAGACAGCTAGGGCAGGAGTAACGGAGGCCGAAGTGCAGAGAATGGGTCGATGGAAGTCCGCTTGCTTTGCCAGATATATAAGACCGGATTTGCTGAAATAACACGTTTATCTATTACAGGCGACTGCAGACCGGCAGTCTGGGTAGTTGGTCACTCTTATATTTGCTGGGCAGAAAAAAGAGCCATGATTCGACCAGGAGGAAAGAACCTTGGCTTCAGAAACGTTGAGGTCAATTGGAGAGGCATCAGAGGGCTAAGATGGCAACAAGTTTTCCCGGAGATGGTGGACATCTCCAGGTCGGCCACGCGGCCGTTGGTAATGGTGATTCATGCTGGTGGCAATGATTTGGTGAAACGCAGTACGGTTGAACTACTAACAGTGATGAAGATGGACATCGAACGTTTGACCTACCTCTTCCCGGATACAGTATGGGTGTGGTCAGAGATAGTACCACGAGCGGTATGGCACGGAGCAAAAAATGCAAATGGCATAGAGCGGTCAAGGAGAAAGATCAATGCGAGAATGGCAAAATTCATGAGAGAAACATGTGGTATCGTGGTGCGTCACCACCAGTTGGAAGGCGATAACTCTGCACTGTTGAGAGCAGACGGAGTGCACCTTACGGACATTGGTCAAGACATTTTGTTGTCCGGGATACAAGACGGAGTGGATCAGGCCCTGAAGGTGATGGGGGGGTCGAAGTCCTGTGTAGGCGGTACACATAATCCTCCGTGGCGGAAAAAGGCGGAGAGGGGGCCAAGGTCGTAACAGCTCGTTGGCTGCACGCCGGTCGGTCGCAGACAAGGTTTCGGCGACGAGCTCGTAATGACATGGAAGGCCCCTTCTCTACCTATGAACTTAATAAACTGTGACCGACCTGTTTTCACCCCATCTAGACCTGTCTGTGTTTTCATTTGGGGACTGGGGGGGGAAAAGGGGAGGGCACCGCTTTAGACATACGGGTCTCCACAGTCTTCACAATTTGGATGTTTATTGTGCACAGTGTTGTTGCCAGCCAGGTTTGTGTAGGTTCATATGTCATAGACAGGGTGAGCTACTACAAGCAGATCTTCTAGGGGAAAATCAGTCCAATATGAGACATCTAATGGAGTAAGCTGCTGTTAATGAAGACTGTACATAAATAATATTACCGTGTTACTATACAGTATATCGTCAGAGTTCCATTGAATGGCATTAGCTCCATATTCACAATTTATGCTCTATAAATCCTGAGTGCAATAATGTTCCGAGACTTTATGACTACTTACTATGGGCAAAGGCAATGTTTAGGCACAAGTTGTAGCAGGGCCCTCACCTACCATGTGCCATCTATATACTGGTTTCATCGTTCTTCTTTTGAGGCCATTTTATGAACTAGGGAATTCTTTTAATGTGGCTTATAAGACTCCATATTTCCCTGATTGTGTTCCAGCTATTAAAAACAATATATAATATCTTCATCTCTCAGCACATCAAAATGTAATAGAAATGAACGATGGAGGAGGCCGTTCAGTCCTGAGAAATGTGAAGTGCAAAATGTCTGCCAGATCTTTTACCTCAGTTAATTCATTTTAGAACTATCCCTTTCAGATTAATTACAGCTGTTAAAATCAAGAGGGAAAAAAAAATCTAACAAGGGTTTACATCCAGACGCCTTCTTGTTTGATTCCAAATAAATTGGAAGACTTTTCTGGTAAAATAGTAAAACAATTATCAATTTGAAAAAGGATAATTAATGTGTGCTTCATTCACATTAGATCATGTACCTCAAAGCGGGACCCACAGATTTTGCAGTCTTCAGCTGCTTGGTATTTTTTTTGTCTATTTTTTTTTTGCTTTCTTTATCATGTGATGCGCCGCCCCATCAATGCTGACATTTAAATGAGCTGGTGTTGAACACAAATGTGATCATTTGTTCGGCTTCCAGTGTGGCACCATACTGTGATGATTGCTTCTGGGAGCCATCCGTGGCTTTTCGAGCACGAGAGGAAAAAAAGGCAGGCAAAATTTTTATCAATTTACATTTTTCTGTGATTAATTTTTATGCAAATAAGGGCCCGACAGGGCTCCCATCTCACCTGAATCATTCGGATCATCAAAGACAAATTGAGCATCACTTATTTAAAAAATAGGCTTTAAAATACTCTACAGCTGTGTTGGAAAGAAGCTAAGAGCAGGGCGTGAACTTTTCTAATGTACCAGGAATAGATAAGAAAATAGCCATTTAACTGCATTTACTTCTCAAATAACAAACATGAATAGGATCAATGCAGTTAAAACCATCATTGTGTTCTCTTACTGGAATGTGTAGATTAATTCTGCCTATGTATGAAAAGGCACTTGTACGATGATTGTGTCAGCCTATGTGTGTCCCCAATGCAAAAACTAGCTGTCTTGTTTGTAATGATGGGATTCTATTAACCATTATATGAATAGTTGGTAGCTCCACATATAGCAGGAGCATTGCCAGGTGGTACAGAGAGTTTATGTGCCCCTGTGCATTAGGCAAGGGGGACCAACAATAGCAAATGCTAAAGGGGTTGTCTGTGATTAGAAAACGTTTGCTTTTTTTTCCTTCCCAAAAAAAGTGTAATCTTAACCAGGACATGACTGTGTCGGATATTGCAGCACAGCCCCATTCCACCCAATGATTATAGGGGTTTACCATGGAGTATAAATTGGACTCCAAGTCAGTCCACACAGCTACTATGGGGCCTGTGAATCAGGGGGGCTCGTCATCCCAATTTTTGCTGTATCCACCTAGTCAGAATGTGCATCAGCACTGATCTGTATAGCAAGAATCATGATCTATGAATGCCAGCAGACCACTGGCTGTCATGGCAACGCATTGGCACTCAGCGATCACATGACGGGGGCCCTTATGTGCTTCCTGCTGTGGGTGTTAATTGCACTGTCAGTGATTGACAGCGGCACTAAACTGGTTAACCGCCACAGTTGGATCTCAGATCCACCCGCAGATGTTTAGATTAGCCATCAAGTGTGGGGAAAGATGTGGGTTCAGCATGTGAGCCTGCATCAAAGCCAGGGACATGGCCGATGACGTAAATATGTGTCATTGATCATGAAGGGGTTAAAAACAATGTAAAATTCTGGGCTGGCTGACAGTCCTCATTTTTCATTCAATCCTTGATTTAGTAAACGTGTCTTTGGCTGTTAAAACATCATTTGCCATATATTCTCAGAAAATATAAGCTAAACATTTTAAATCTTCATATTTAGATGCAGAGTCCTTCAGTTGAGTGGTTGCTATTAGACATTAGTCTCCTCCAGGCAATTATTATCAAAAATCATTATCTTCCAGTCATGTGATTACTATCAGATACCAGTCTTGCTCAGTTCAATGGTTATTACATATATAATGCAGTATAATCCTCGGACGCATAATCCGCTGAAATAGGCGCTGGTGTAGAGCCCCTGATTCATCAGGGTGCTACAGGGAACTGCATCCTGTCACCCAGGGTGCAGGGCCTACCCCCCATAGTTCCAGGTTCCCAACAGCGGCGTCACTAACATCCGCACTACAAATCCCAACCACACCTCACACCATCAGCTGTACAGACACACAAGTGGGTTGGTCAAGTTGAAAGAAGGCCGCCCACCAAGGGGTCAGGCAGACTGATGGGAGGGAGGAAGTCAGTTTGGAGTCAGCTCTACAAGTGAGAGGGAGTCGAGTGGTAGCCCTCAGAGAGTGAGGAGCAGGAGAGTTGGAGCTCCCAGGAAGGCGTTGGGTCGCAGACGGTGGTCCGGGACCACAGGAGTCGGGGACCGGTATTAGGAACACTGGATAGGAGTGTAACAGATGCAGTCTAGGAGAACTGTTGGCACCAGAAAGCTCAGCCACCTTACCGGTACTGAGCACGGCGGGGTACAGGACCCTAGATTAGGGAAGAGCTTCAAGCGCCTTGGTAATTAACCTGTGGAGGATAGTCGGTTTATGAACTTTCCCCAAGAGCTCAGAGATTGGAGGCTTCAGCACAACATGGTGGATAGGGTTTTCCAAAAGACATAACCCACAAAAATCCCAAGTGTCAGCCACCAAGAGCACAGCTGCCATACACACGGGTAGCGGGGCCCCAAAAGCTTCAATCCCAGGGGTCACAACGGTCAATTAATTAGTGCATGGAGGCAGGGCTCCGGACATGCCAAGTGACACTGTGGGAGCGGGACCTGGACGGGCTCCCCCCGTAGAGACTGTGGTGACTAGAGACTTTGGTTTACCATCTGTGTGAGTGTCTGCTTATTCCATCTGATCCAGCACCATGACTACCGCAGTGAGTAATCTGACCCCTGCATCCTGCTTTCCAAGACAAAGCCACTCGTTCACCAAATTCCCACTATCTGGGGCCTTCCCTGCCAGCGGAGGGACTGATACCTGGCTGCCTCACACCATCTGCCCCGGTACTCCCTTCAACAGTGGTGGTACTCCCCTTTACCACAACCCGCAGGTGGCATAATGAACATTCATGTCCTGTAAATATCCCCTTACATTTGAAGTGGCCGCAAGCCCCCGGGTCCAGAGACCCTCGAGCCACAGCAACCCACGGATCCGAGCAGTTCGACTGCTACTGGGGTGTTGCACTGGAGTCTCCAGGCCCCTCTCCAGCTCAGACCTGCAGTGGGAGCAACCCCTATCATTACGCTCCTGCTTCCAAATGCTCATTCATAAATTATTGGCTCATCTAATGGGCCATAAGGGTTATATATGTCACAACTTGACTACAATACTGGTATTTACTGGTCATCTAAGCAGTTTACGATTAATCCATGAGAATAAGTACATTGTAAATTCAATCAGTGTGATCTCTAGAGAGTAGAGTACAAAAAACTGTGTTTGCAGCTCCTCTGCCATGTAACCTAACCTCTACCAAGTAGTGATGATAATACTATTTCAGTACTACACAAAAGTAACAGAGAAGGTTAAAAGTTTGCACAGTGCGACACTGTATGCCAATCTGGGGATTTCATGGTGAAATGAATTGTAAACACGTATGAACACACAGGACTGTTGTGGAGAAGAGGATGAGAGCTCGTCACTGCACACGCTTCTGCAGCTAATTATGTGAAGAGACAGATCCTGGTTCCCCCGAAGGCTTGCTCTACCATCGCAGTGAGTCTTTGCTTTAGTCAACGGGCAGGTAGTGAGGGAACTCAAATGTTATTTGACAAGGCAGCAGGCCCCATCACCTAAGGTTAGAAAACAGACAAGCAACACTGTGCTTGAAAGTAAAGACGGAGAAATTTCAAACAGATTGTATCTGACAGAAATCGTATCACAGCCGCACATCCTGACAAGGCCTGCATGAGCGAAACTACACACTTTATGTTTTCCATCTAGCCCTTTAAGATAAATACTTGCACTTCAAAGGTACATTGGAGATGACAGTTTGATCCTCAATGGTTACTAACTTTTTAAGTGTCTTCTTTTATTCCCTATTGAAATCTTATAGTAGTAATTTGTTTATGATAGGCCCTGGGTTGCTTTACCTCACAAATCTCAATGAGGTCTGTGCGCCATGTGTCTGTCATCATTCTCAGTGAAACAAAATTAAAATTTTGTAGTTGTGATACATTTTAATGGCTATTGGCTAACTAAAATAAAATATGATGGTGTTATAAAGCAAGCTTTCGAGACATCTCAGGTCTCTTCCTCAGGCGTGGTATGACAAAATATCTGAAGAAACACAAATATATACACAAAACAGGTCAGAGGAATGCATAGTAAAAGGACATTTAAATAAACATACACTGAGCTTAAAATGTTAATCTGTGCCGCCCCCGTGCCAGCAGCCGGCGCTGCTCAGATCCGGACCCACTGTGTGGCTTGAGGGATCCTCCGGACCCGGGGGTCACGCGGACACGCCGAATGAAAAGGGGGACGTAGTAGTACGGCCTTGACCGTATTTGGTTCGTGACGCCACCCACGGTGTGTGGTGAAGTGGGACACCACCGCTGCTGTTGTGGGATACCCGGGAGAGATGTAATGGTAGCCGGATGTTAGCCCTAGAGTTAAGCGATGTTTGAGTCGAACGGTTCGCCAATTTCATGTTCCAGTGATTTTGGGGGGTGTTCGAGTCATTCGACGAACTCGGACGATTTGCCTAAAGTTCGGCAGTTTGAGTTACGTTTGAGAATGGTTCGATCACCAAAAGTGTGGCTTTTCACAGTAAGTATGTGCGCACGTTGTGTATTTGCATGTGTCCTGCGTCTCCAGCACAATCCCTCTCTCTTTCCTACTCACCGATCACAGGCACAAATCTGCACGGCTGTCACAAGTCTCCGGCGGCTTTTCCTCTTTTGAAAATGGCTGCCGCTTCATTATTCAATCAGGTATTCCGTGCCTTCCCCACCCACCAGCGCCCATGATTGGTTGCAGTCAGACATGCCCCCACGATAAGTGACAGCTGTCTCACTGCAACCAATCACAGCCACTGGCGGGTGGGTCTATATCGTGCAGTAAAATAAATAAATAATTTAAAAAAAATGCGGTTCCCCCCATTTTTGATACCAGCCAAGATAAAGCCACACGGCTGGAGGCTGGTATTGTCAGGATGGAGAGTGCCACGTTATGGGGAGCCCACCACTCTAACAATATCAGCAGGCAGCCGCCTGGAATTGCCGCATCCATTAGATGCGGCAGACCCAGGAGTCTGACCAGCTCATCCCGACTTGCCCTGGTGCGATGGCAATAGAGGTAATAACGGGGTTAATCATGACAAGCGTCGCCCCGAGATACCTTCCATGATTAACCTGTAAGTGAAAGTAAAGAAACACACACAGCGAAAAATCCTTTATTTGGAATAAAAGACAAAAAAACCCTCATTTACCTCTTTATTAATCCCCAAACAACAATCCAGGTCCGAAGTAATCCACACGACACTGTCAGCTCTGCTACATGAAGATGACAGGAAGCCCCGTAGAACACGAGTACTCTGTGTCTTCTCCACGCAGCACCTGAAGTGAGCCACGCTGTCACTGGAGACTTCACTCTGCAATGCAGAGGTCAAGATAACCAAATCTTCCAATGTTTCTCATTAGAGGCAGTGGCTCAATGGTTAGAGCTACTGCCTAGGGAGCATTAGTTCAAGTCCCGGCCGCCCCGGTAAAGAATTTAATTTATTTTTAATTTTAAATTATAATTATTATTTATTTATAATTAGAATTTAATTTATTTTATTTAATTATGCGCGGAGGGGAGGAGCCGGACATCAGCTGTGAGCCACAGGCCACACCAATAAAATCGGAGCAGTTCACGGAATGAGGCTGATTTGCTCTCTCCTCTCTCTCTCCTCTCTCTCCCCTCTCTCTCTTCTCTCTCTTCTCTCTTTTTCTCTCTCTTGTTCTCTCTCTTTCTCTTTCTCTCTCTTGCTTTCTCTCTCTCTCTTGTTCTTTCTCTCTCTCTCTTGTTCTCTCTCTCTGTTGTTCTCTCTCTGTTTCTCTCTTTTTCTCTTTCTCTCTCTCTTTCTCTCTCTTTTTCTCGCTTTTTCCTCTCTCTCTCCTCTATCTCCTCTCTCTCCCCTCTCCCTTCTCTCCGCTCTCTTCTTTCTCTTTTTCTCTCTTACTCATTCTTGTTCTCTCTCTCTTGTTCTCTCTTTCTTTCTCTTTCTCTCTCTTTCTCTCTCTTTCTCTTTTTCTCTCTTTTTTCTCTCTCTCTTCTATCTCTCCTCTCTCTCTCCCCTCTCTCTTCTCTCTCTTTCTTTCTCTCTCGCTCTTGAGGCGCAGGCCACACCTCTAAAATCAGAGCAGTTCATGGAATGAGGCTGCATTGCTCTCTCCTTTCTCTCCTCTCTCTCTTCTCTCTCTTCTCTCTCTTTCTCTCTCTCTTGTTCTCTCTCTCTTTTTCTTTCTTTTTCTCTCTTTCTCTCTTTCTCTCTCTTCATCTCTTTCTCTCTCTTTTTCTCTTTCTCTCCTCTCTCTTCTCTCCTCTCTCTCTTTCTCGTTCTCTCTCTCTTGTTCTCTCTCTCTCTTTCTCTCTCTTTTTCTCTCTTTCTGTCTCTCTTTTTCTCTCTCCTCTCTCTCTCCTCTCTCTCTCCTCTCTCCTCTCTCTTTCTTTCTCTTTCTCTCTTTCTCTCTTTGTTCTCTCTCTCTTGCTCTCTTTCTCTCTTTCTCTTGTTCTCTCTCTCTCTTCTCTTTTCTCTCTCTTGTTCTCCCTCTCTTGTTCGCTCTCTCTTGTTCTCTCTCTCTCTCTTTTTCTCTCTCTTTTTCTCTCTCTCTCTCCTCTCTCTCTTCTCTCTCTTCTCTCTCTCCCTTTCTCTTCTCTCTCTTTTCTCTCAAATTCTCTCCTCTTCTCTCTCTCTTCTCTCTCTCTCCCTCTGTCTTCTCTTTTTTCTCTTTTCTCTCTCCCTCTCTTCTCTTTTCTCTCTCTCAGACCTTGCGATGATCAGCTGATGCGGTCACCTGACGGAATCAGCTGACACTATAAGTCGAGCGGTGAGGCCGGCTTTTTACCGCCCGGCCGGCTAAACTACCAGCTGCTGCTGTCGGACAGGAGTCTGCACAGAAGTGTGTAGTTTTTTTTGCACTGATGCATCAGCTGATTGTATAAAATCCGTTTATACAATCAGCTGCTGTGTCATGTGATTCAGGCCCTTGAACCTGACACATCATCTGATTGCTTTGCTTTCCAGCAAACCGATCAGATGATATTGGATCCGGATTGGACGGCGCAGGACTTTTGACCCAGGATTACTGCGGATGGGGGTTCTTTATTTCAATAAAGATGGAGTCACTAATTGTGTTGTGTTTTATTTCTAAAAATATATTTTTCTGTGTGTTGTGTTTTTTTTTTATCTGTACTAGAAATTCATGGTGGCCATGTCTAATATTGGCGTGACACCATGAATTTCAGGCTTAGGGCCAGTTGATAATATACAGCTAGTCCTAACCCCATTATTACCCAGCGAGCCACCCGTCACTGGGGCAGCTGCAAGAGTTGGATACAGTGCCAGAAGATGGTGCTTCTATGAAAGTGCCATTTTCTGTGGCAGCTGCGGACTGCAATTCGCAGCAGGGGAGCCCAGAAAGCTTGGGCACCCTGTGGTGTGGATTCCAATCCCCAGCTGCCTAGTTGTACCTGGCTGGACACAAAAATTGGGCGAAGCCCACGTCGGGGTTTTTTTTTCAAAGAAGCGCCATCATATGGCGCTGTATCCAACTCTCCCAGCAGCTATGAAGCCGGGTTGCTTGCTGGGTAATAATGGGTTATTACTAGCTTTGTTTTACTAGCTAGTATTAAGCCATAGATTCTTAATGTCAGGCAAGTTTGATCCGGCCATTAAGAATCTCCAATAAAGGGTTAAAAAAAAGACACCACACAGAGAAAAAATACTTTAATAGAAATAAATACACAGACACACTTAGAGACTCCATGTTTATTACTCCCTTTCATCCACTGGTGTGCCTGTCTTGCCCTGAGAGGGGTGACTAGGGTTTCAGGTTGGCTGTATGTGACCTAGGTGAGGGAAGGTGTTATGCGGGGCCCTATTGTGTGACATTCCCCCTTGGTTTAATACAGACCGTCCGCGGGCTGTCCGACCACCAACATTTATTTAACAGGAACTAAAAAGAGAAAAAGAACATTTACAAGCATAATAACAGTGGTATATTTGTTTTTCTCCACTTATGGGAGGCACTTTTCTTAAACATTACACATATAAACCGGGACAGGACGGACCGGGTCCTTCTCACTTCACCCCCACCCAAAACAACCTGCCCCCTGGAGCCACCGCTAAGCAATGGTGCGCACCCCTTGCCCAAGTCCAGGACAGATCTGGGCCTTGGCCGACTCTAACGCAGGCCCTTCTTGCAACCAGCCTCTCCAGAGACTGCAGCAGGGTGAGAAGATTGGGCAGGGACTATTTACAAGGCCCAATAGTTTTTGGGTTGGCCTGCCAGTTCACGGCCATGGTCCATTTTTAAAACTTTTTAAACGGGAACTTTAAACGGTTAACAGTCCCAACGGGGACTCACACTTGGGGTAGCTGGGTTTCGCTACCTACTCATCATCTTCTGTGCTGGAGAGTGGCGGAGAGGGGCGGAGGTAGAATTTTTCTCCATCGCTCACCCATGTTTTGACATCAAGGGCGAACCATCCCTTGCTTCGCAATGCCGGGTGTACGTAACCAATTTTCCGGGCTCCAGGTCTCGGTCTGGGTGGCCAATGGGCAGATGAGGGGCAAAATTCCTCCGAGATACGAAGATCTCGGCCTCCAGGCCTGGCTCATATATAATGCCCCATGATTTCTGGGCATTAAAGTGCCAGACCTGTCCTTGATAGGTTGGGACCTGCACTCAGAAGGTGGCATTCCAGAGGTGGTCCTTCTCAGTGTAGGTCTGGGTCAGCACCTCTGCCTTCCTTTTCTCCTGGGCGGCGATCTCCTTCCACAGCTGGCGCCACTGCCGCTCCCAATACGGGGCTCCGGCCTCATACTCTGCTTAGACCTGCGCGGGGGCCGAGCCCAACCGAACACCCTCTGTGCCGGCTACGACTGGCACCACAGGCAATGGAGGGTTCCGCTGTGTCGTGGCCCGCTCTGCTGCCCTGCAGGTGCATCCCAGCTGCGCCTCAGCTGGGACTGGGAACTGGGGAGCAGTCGGCGTCTGAGCTGCTACCGACTTCCGGCTGGGTGCCACCTCTGCTGCCGCCAAGCGGGCTGCCGGGGCCGTCATCGGGGTTGCGGCCTGGCTCGGGACCGGAGGGGACGTCTTCTGGGTTTTAGTCAGGTGTGAAGCTGGTACGGGTACTGGGGCAGTGGCGTGCTCGCGGCCTGAGTATTCCGCTGGCAGGTCCTCACGGGCAGATGGAACGGGTACCGCTGCTGTGGCTTGTGGCAGTGGATCGAGCGGGGTGTCAGCCGCAGGTACGGGCAGTGAGGGAGGCGGCGTGGCAGACGGGGGCAGACCACGCCCCTGAGCCTGGTGGGCTGGTCCCGGTGGGACATAGGGGCGTGGGTCGCTTACCCGCTCCTCCGAGGTCGCCTCCACTTCACAGGCCCGAACGGCTGCAGCCAGCTCCGCCATCTCAGCCGACCATCACTTCAGCAGGAAGCTAGCCTGAGCCTGGGTCTTGCGGCACATGTGTTCGGTCTGGACTTCCACCCAGTCAGCTGTACCGGGCACGGGTTCCTCCACTGCTGTTTTGCCATACTGGTCTGCCATGTTTCGCTGTCGGTGTCCAGGAACAAAAGGGTCACAGAGTCCTGGCGTCTCTGCACTTTACTGCTCGGGTCACATGCTGCAGACTCTTCGCCCGCCCCCCCTTGGTCTTTTGCAAGCACTCCCTCGTACAGCAGGTTAGTTTCGCTTTCGGCCTCCGGGTGTTGTTTTCTTCCGGCCGTGTTCCCAGGGGGCGGGGCTTCAGCTTCGCTCCCTTTCTCGGGGGAGAAGACACTGGGCTGTAGTTTTTCGTGCCTAAAAATGGCGGCAAAAATGGCGACTTCTAAATATTTTCAATGGATCACTGCTGACTGCCCAATTCAAGGCATACTTCCACATGGTAGGTGGATGGGTTTGAATCCTGTTCGTGACACCAAGTTTCGGAGTGTGCCGCCCCCGTGCCAGCAGCCGGCGCTGCTCGGATCCGGACCCACTGTGTGGCTCGAGGGATCCTCCGGACCCGCGGGTCACGCAGACATGCCGAATGAAAAGGAGGACATAGTTGTACGGTCTTGACCATATTTGGTTCGTGACGCCACCCACGGTGTGTGGTGAAGTGGGACACCACCGCTGCTGTTGTGGGATACCTGGGGGAGATGTAATGGCAGCCGGATGTTAACCCCTCCGTGAGTAGGGATGGTTGCCCCGGGGCCCAGTGTCTGTGCAGGGTATGGCGATGGCAGGGGCTTGCGCGCCCGGATGGACCAGGGGGTGCTTGGTTACTCACATGTAAATGAATCACACAGGTCTTTTGGTAAACCATGGTGCTGGTGGACGGCCACCGCAGCCGGTTGTACTCTGGTCCCCCACCCGGGCTGATGGTCACAGTCTTCTCCTCTGCACTATTTGTGGTTATGTTTTTAGACTTCCCGGTATGGAACACGGGAGTCCGCTCACGGCTTTCTGTGTGCCTGAGGAGCCGTGCCTGCTGACGCTGATCCATGGGATCTATGGGCCCTGGTGGTTGCCCTATCCCTCTCTGTGGGTAATTGTTTGCTTTTTGGACTTTGGTTGGGACAGGACCTATAATCCTGCGCTCAATCGGTTGATTAGCTAGGCCGTTTGTTCCAGTCCTGGCTTCAGGGTCCTAGTACCCCCTCTGCGCACGGTTTCCGTTCGGGTCTCCGGTGTCGGTACCGACGGGCTCCAACCCTGCTCCGGTCCTCCTCGGATCTGCTGAGCCATCTTTCCATCTCCTGCTGATGGAGACCACATCTGCCACCTAGCCAAGGTACCAGGGCTCCGACCCTGGCACCGTCCAACTTGAACTTCTCCTCCGCTGGAGCTACACCTAGCTCCAGCCCACACTTCTCTCAACTTGAACTACAGACTTGAACTGTTTGTTTTCCCGCCCCGTGCTGTCTAGACCCCTAGGTGGGCATTTCCTAACCACTTGGTCCCGCCCACTGGTGTGCCTGTCTTGCCCTGAGGGGGTGACTAGGGTTTCAGGCCGGCTGTATGTGACCTAGGTGAGGGAAGGTGTTATGCGGGGGGCCTATTGTGTGACTACCTGGTTTTGCCAGGGTGTCACAAATCCTTAATTTGATTAGTGGTGTGAAAGTTTTATTGTCCCAATAACCATGTAGGATCAGAGGCCTGTGCTTTCAGTCTCTGGAGCAGACTCCTCAGATTTTGTAATGAGTCATAAATCCTCCTGACAGGTTGAGTCCTGTGTCAGATGATTCCGTTGTCTCTCTGTGGTTCTGTAGCAAAGGTTTTGTGAATAATGAGTGTTGTAGGTGTTCCGAATAGGATTCCTTAAGCTTAGTCCTTTGGGTATTAAATGTTCTTACTTGCATCTGTTTAAAAAGAAGATGTCACTGTCCAGTTTTTTCAGAAGATATTTTAGTTTCAAAGTTCTGCGGTACATTCTGGTATCCTCCATTTTTAGTTAAAAGAAAAAGGTTTTTGGTACCGTGTTAGCCAGTTGAAAAATGATTGATTGTTCTCAGTGAGAGAAACATTTATATTTGTGTTTCTTCAGATATATTCAGAAGTATACTGATATCCAGGGCTACCTACCTCCATTCAGATCTTCTATTCTGTGTGAGGCTATTCACAATTGTCTCCATCTGTAGACCTGTTCTTCATCGTTGTTTGCAAGACCTGGTCTAAATACACCAAGCTGGCAGACAGCCGTCAGTCACACATCATGGGCCCATGAGCCACATGTGGCTTCCAAGTAAGAGGTGAGAGACTCCTGGTCTAAGGCATTAACAAATAAAGTCAAAGATGTAGAGTGAGCAGTGGCAAAACCATCACCCTTGCAGGGGTCGCAACTGGGTCTGAGGGTCCTGGGTGCCTGCCAACCTTGACGTGTGCTTCAGCTGGATGTGCAACATGCAGTTGAAATGTATTCCAGCACAGAGACCAGTGGTGTCCCTGCATTGAAAATTGGGGGGTCACAGGAGGCAGCAGTCAGCGTTGAGGCTAACATGCATGCCTGCTGCTTAAGTGGATGCATATTCACTGCTCTCCATGCCCATAATCCCGACTACCTTTTTCCACTGAAGCCAGTACTGAGAGATGGGCGCGATTACCTGCCAATCACACTGCCTGTTGCGGGTAAAGAGGTGGAAGGTCTGCGTCTCAAAGCATGTGTGACTGCTGTCCCCACTGTCACAGAGGACTGCGGAGAAGTGCGGATGCACTTGATGGGGCAGATGGTGGTTGGCCCCCTTGCTAGGCCGCATTGTAGCACAGTGATCTTCCCACTGCAACTTACAGTCAGGGCCAGAAATATTTGGACAGTGACACAAGTTTTGTTATTTTAGCTGTTTACAAAAACATGTTCAGAAATACAATTATATATATAATATGGGCTGAAAGTGCACACTCCCAGCTGCAATATGAGAGTTTTCACATCCAAATCGGAGAAAGGGTTTAGGAATCATAGCTCTGTAATGCATAGCCTCCTCTTTTTAAAGGGACCAAAAGTAATTGGACAAGGGACTCTAAGGGCTGCAATTAACTCTGAAGGCGTCTCCCTCGTTAACCTGTAATCAATGAAGTAGTTAAAAGGTCTGGGGTTGATTACAGGTGTGTGGTTTTGCATTTGGAAGCTGTTACTGTGACCAGACAACATGCGGTCTAAGGAACTCTCAATTGAGGTGAAGCAGAACATCCTGAGGCTGAAAAAAAAGAAAAAATCCATCAGAGAGATAGCAGACATGCTTGGAGTAGCAAAATCAACAGTCGGGTACATTCTGAGAAAAAAGGAATTGACTGGTGAGCTTGGGAACTCAAAAAGGCCTGGGCGTCCACGGATGACAACAGTGGTGGATGATCGCCGCATACTTTTTTTGGTGAAGAAGAACCCGTTCACAACATCAACTGAAGTCCAGAACACTCTCAGTGAAGTAGGTGTATCTGTCTCTAAGTCAACAGTAAAGAGAAGACTCCATGAAAGTAAATACAAAGGGTTCACATCTAGATGCAAACCATTCATCAATTCCAAAAATAGACAGGCCAGAGTTAAATTTGCTGAAAAACACCTCATGAAGCCAGCTCAGTTCTGGAAAAGTATTCTATGGACAGATGAGACAAAGATCAACCTGTACCAGAATGATGGGAAGAAAAAAGTTTGGAGAAGAAAGGGAACGGCACATGATCCAAGGCACACCACATCCTCTGTAAAACATGGTGGAGGCAACGTGATGGCATGGGCATGCATGGCTTTCAATGGCACTGGGTCACTTGTGTTTATTGATGACATAACAGCAGACATGAGTAGCTGGATGAATTCTGAAGTGTACCGGGATATACTTTCAGCCCAGATTCAGCCAAATGCCGCAAAGTTGATCGGACGGCGCTTCATAGTACAGATGGACAATGACCCCAAGCATACAGACAAAGCTACCCAGGAGGTCATGAGTGCAAAAAAGTGGAACATTCTGCAATGGCCAAGTCAATCACCAGATCTTAACCCAATTGAGCATGCATTTCACTTGCTCAAATCCAGACTTAAGATGGAAAGACCCACAAACAAGCAAGACCTGAAGGCTGCGGCTGTAAAGGCCTGGCAAAGCATTAAGAAGGAGGAAACCCAGCGTTTGGTGATGTCCATGGGTTCCAGACTTAAGGCAGTGATTGCCTCCAAAGGATTCGCAACAAAATATTGAAAATAAAAATATTTTGTTTGGTTTATTTGTCCAATTACTTTTGACCTCCTAAAATGATGAGTTTGTAAAGAAATGTGTACAATTCCTACAATTTCTATCAGATATTTTTGTTCAAACCTTCAAATTAAACGTTACAATCTGCACTTGAATTCTGTTGTAGAGGTTTCATTTCAAATCCAATGTGGTGGCATGCAGAGCCCAACTCGCGAAAATTGTGTCACTGTCCAAATATTTCTGGACCTAACTGTATGCTTCATATCCATGTGACGATTCATGGACGAAGTACTCAAACTAGTGAGTTTTTGGCCGCTACTTAGACATTGGTGACAAATCTTACAGAACACATGAGTTGGGTGATCCTTTGCGATGTTAAAAAAGGCCCAGGCTAGGCAAGGCTTCGAGCCCCTGCGACATGCAGAGCCACCATCACTTCTGCTCAGAGGCAGAGTTGTGGATGAGGATGCAGTTGTTGACGTGCTTCCAGTACTCCGTCTCTGTCCAGGAAGGCGCAACCTAACCTCATCATCAGAAAAAGGGGAAGAGGAAAGGTATACCAACATGGGATCACCACAAGATTATATAAAGAATAAATATTTTATTGATGCACGCAGAAACAAGAAGCCACATGTCTCCACACTTGGAGTATGGGCACACAATAACACAATAAAAACACTTAAAAAGCCAAAGGCATGGACACCATACACGCCAGGAAAGATGACATATAAACAATACAGTGTCAATACAATAAAGGTACTCTATGGAATATTGCACAAAGCCCGGTCCCAAGATCGGTCTATTTATAATGGTGGTAAACCAGAGACTGTATGATATGATATACAAAATGAATGCGATGCAGAGTTGAAAAATCGCTGTGCAGATACAGATATGTCAACATCTGAATATAAAGGATCACACGTGTTGCAATAAGTTACCCCTATATGTGGTGACCACGGAGGTCAATGAGTCATATAGTAGAGACCTAATGGTATACCATATACATAGCTGATCAGGGTAAAGGTAGCACACGGCAGGTACGTATGGAAGTTTAGACTAGATCCGCAGAACATTCGGTATAGTACAAGTGCACCAACAACAAACACCACACACAGTCAATGTCTCCAGTATAAAGGGATATACACCATACCTATTACCCTTGTAATAAACCTGTTAACGCAGCATGTGCAGTATAAACCAGTATATAGAAAATATAGTGTATGCAAACAAACTTCAGATACACATAAGGGTTTAAAGCCTGCACAATATATCTAGCATGTTACAGGTATGTCAGTGAAGGGCAACACAGTCAGTGTCAATATAGGACCAATAATTGTGAAGAGAATATACCTCATGCAACAATTATCCCCAGCAAGTAAGAGATATAAGCCAAGCCTGTGAGAATAGGGCCCAGGCCACTAGGGCCATATAAGGCGGCCAAGGCAGGGATTTAAAGATTTAGGCTAGAGATAGTGCAAAAGTGGGACCGTACTCACTACCCCAAAAATATAAAGGTAGCCATAAAGGAGGAGTAGATAGGGAGAGTACCAGCTGAGCTCCTGGCGTGGAACCCCACGCGTATCGCCACGTGTACAGTGGCTTCCTCAGGGGAAAGAAAGGCTGTGTGCAATGGTATTGTGTGTCCTATTTAAGGACCGATCATCAGTACTCACCAGTGTTGCAGCTGGGAGATCCTGGACAGAAAGCATGGAGCTCTGATGGCAATCGCCATCTTGCTCAGTCACATGACTGTCACATGACGTGGAGAAAAAAAAAAAAAAAAATCATATTAAATAACATAGGCTGTTCGAAACTATGCGCATGCGTCAGGCACAGGGGGAGGAAGAGGGCTAGATTTAACCATAACATGGGTAGAACATTTAGATGGAAAAGGTACTTTAGTACAATGATCAAAGAAAATAGCAAATATGCAAATAGTCGCAGGTGCAGCAGAGAGACAAAGGGTTCCACATATAGCTGTGTCTACAATACATCTGGATATGTAAGCAAGGTTTACTTAGATGTGTAAACATACATATACATTTCCATGTCAGTCCAACATAGAGCACAGATGCTGGTTACTTCAGAATTGACTATCCCATAGTTTTACATAGGCCTAAATGACGTATAATGCGCCACAAGGTCCACACGCTGGACGCAATGGCAACCGGGGTTCCCTAAGTAACCGAAAGACGGTACTGATATCCCCAGATAGGTGGAATATTATAATTCAAATGTAGATACTAAAACAGGTGAGCCAAAGGTGGTTATGATGGGTGTGTCAGCTAGATACATATAAACATATACTGAGGCTCACATCCCCTTATAGACATGGTAATGTAAGATTTAGTAAAAACAAGTTTAGCCCATGTCGAAAGGGGATGGCTAACCGTAGCTCCTTATGCAGCCATCCATCAATACTGATGTCACCACAAAGGTAGAGCAGTGCATACATAGTACGTATATCCAAAAAAAACAAAAAAAAAAAAACAAAAAAAAAAAACAGAATAGATGATACAGACAGCTAGGGTTGCAGTTGATTAATCATGTTTAAGGACACTATGTGTCATGTAGAGTAGACATGATACAATATAATGCATCAGAAGAAGGTCATTAGGTCCCACATGTCAATACATATGTCACAATGGAGGCGGAGAAAATATAGTACTGGTACACGTACCAATCAGGAGTACCAGAAGTAGTTATAGAGACTGAAAACATGCGGGCACTGGGACCGACTTCCCCATATAGATCAATAAGAAATATATATATATAGAGGTCAGTAAAAAGAGCCAGGGGGACACTGGGATTCGCTGGCCCGGGCCTATAAGGGCAAAGCGCCAAAGTAGTCCCAGCAGATGATACAAACAAACCAACCGCAGTCGGTCAATCATGTTGGAAGACACTCCAAATGCTATACCCTACATACATAGAAGCCATGATACAAAGTTGTACATAATTGGGAGATCATTGACTCCCATGCATCAATACATCTCTATACGTCAAGGCTTCTTACATAGTATCAATAATAACCATATATACTTCAATTAGAGTCTCTCCATCATGTCCCCACCGTCCTACTATAGGGTACAAAAACGGCTCATTTATGTGTCAATGGGTCCGCAGATCCTCCATATGGATATTGTAGTAGAAAAGTCCAAAGTAAGATCCATGTTGTTAAAAAAACTTGCCTCTACTAATCTCTACTTGTAAGTCGATGCTGGTCCCAGTGCCTGCATGGTCCACCTTTGGTAACCATATTTTTTTTTTTTTTTGTTTTTTTTGGATATACGTACTATGTATGCACTGCTCTACCTTTGTGGTGACATCAGTATTGATGGATGGCTGCATAAGGAGCTACGGTTAGCCATCCCCTTTCGACATGGGCTAAACTTGTTTTTACTAAATCTTACATTACCATGTCTATAAGGGGATGTGAGCCTCAGTATATGTTTATATGTATCTAGCTGACACACCCATCATAACCACCTTTGGCTCACCTGTTTTAGTATCTATATTTGAATTATAATATTCCACCTATCTGGGGATATCAGTACCGTCTTTCGGTTACTTAGGGAACCCCGGTTGCCATTGCGTCCAGCGTGTGGACCTTGTGGCGCATTATACGTCATTTAGGCCTATGTAAAACTATGGGATAGTCAATTCTGAAGTAACCAGCATCTGTGCTCTATGTTGGACTGACATGGAAATGTATATGTATGTTTACACATCTAAGTAAACCTTGCTTACATATCCAGATGTATTGTAGACACAGCTATATGTGGAACCCTTTGTCTCTCTGCTGCACCTGCGACTATTTGCATATTTGCTATTTTCTTTGATCATTGTACTAAAGTACCTTTTCCATCTAAATGTTCTACCCATGTTATGGTTAAATCTAGCCCTCTTCCTCCCCCTGTGCCTGACGCATGCGCATAGTTTCGAACAGCCTATGTTATTTAATATGATTTTTTTTTTTTTTTTTTCTCCACGTCATGTGACAGTCATGTGACTGAGCAAGATGGCGATTGCCATCAGAGCTCCATGCTTTCTGTCCAGGATCTCCCAGCTGCAACACTGGTGAGTACTGATGATCGGTCCTTAAATAGGACACACAATACCATTGCACACAGCCTTTCTTTCCCCTGAGGAAGCCACTGTACACGTGGCGATACGCGTGGGGGTCCACGCCAGGAACTCAGCTGGTACTCTCCCTATCTACTCCTCCTTTATGGCTACCTTTATATTTTTGGGGTAGTGAGTACGGTCCCACTTTTGCACTATCTCTAGCCTAAATCTTTAAATCCCTGCCTTGGCCGCCTTATATGGCCCTAGTGGCCTGGGCCCTATTCTCACAGGCTTGGCTTATATCTCTTACTTGCTGGGGATAATTGTTGCATGAGGTATATTCTCTTCACAATTATTGGTCCTATATTGACACTGACTGTGTTGCCCTTCACTGACATACCTGTAACATGCTAGATATATTGTGCAGGCTTTAAACCCTTATGTGTATCTGAAGTTTGTTTGCATACACTATATTTTCTATATACTGGTTTATACTGCACATGCTGCGTTAACAGGTTTATTACAAGGGTAATAGGTATGGTGTATATCCCTTTATACTGGAAACATTGACTGTGTGTGGTGTTTGTTGTTGGTGCACTTGTACTATACCGAATGTTCTGCGGATCTAGTCTAAACTTCCATACGTACCTGCCGTGTGCTACCTTTACCCTGATCAGCTATGTATATGGTATACCATTAGGTCTCTACTATATGACTCATTGACCTCCGTGGTCACCACATATAGGGGTAACTTATTGCAACACGTGTGATCCTTTATATTCAGGTGTTGCCATATCTGTATCTGCACAGCGATTTTTCAACTCTGCATCGCATTCATTTTGTATATCATATCATACAGTCTCTGGTTTACCACCATTATAAATAGACCGATCTTGGGACCGGACTTTGTGCAATATTCCATAGAGTACCTTTATTGTATTGACACTGTATTGTTTATATGTCATCTTTCCTGGCGTGTATGGTGTCCATGCCTTTGGCTTTTTAAGTGTTTTTATTGTGTTATTGTGTGCCCATACTCCAAGTGTGGAGACATGTGGCTTCTTGTTTCTGCATGCATCAATAAAATATTTATTCTTTATATAATCTTGTGGTGATCCCATGTTGGTATACCTTTCCTCTTCCCCTTTTTCAGTACGTGTTTAGTATACCAGGAGATCCCACTAGGTGGTGCCCTTCCTCTTTTTTCTGTTTGCTAACCTCATCATCACTAGCATCCTCCTCCACCTCCTCTGCTGACCTCATCGACTGGCTGACTGTGGGTTGACAGTAAGTGGGATCTACAACCTCATCATCACCCTGTGTGTTCTCACTCCTCTCGTCCTCAGAGCCAACCTCTTCCTGCCCTGACCGAATAGTTAAGTTGTCATTCCAATCAGGTATCTGAGTCTCATCAGCTTGTTCCTTATTGTCTCCACCAAGAGGAGTCACAATTTGGGAATGAGGGTCTACATTATGCTCAGAACCTTCTTCATCTGGGCCTGGATCCAACTCACAAAGCTTCTGGGCATCAGTGCAGATCATTTCTTTGTCTGGACTTACTGCAGCTTTGGAGCAGACCTCTGATTCCCGGGCTATAGTGTGACTGAACATCTCTGCAGACCACACCATCTCTGTTATCCCATACTCAGCAGGGCGGGTGGAGACTTGAGAGCTGGTAGGAAGCAAGTGTGATGGGGTGACACCTCAGAGGACTGGAGTATTTGGGATGTTGATGAAGTTGAAGTGGAGGAGTTGATGGAGCACTGGAGATCCATTCAAGCACCTGCTCTTT
Organism: Anomaloglossus baeobatrachus; assembly: GCF_048569485.1. Lineage (NCBI taxonomy): Eukaryota > Metazoa > Chordata > Amphibia > Anura > Aromobatidae > Anomaloglossus > Anomaloglossus baeobatrachus. Next base: position 100,613,311 of record NC_134362.1, read on the forward strand.
TTGTGCCTCATCTATATTTGGTAGCGATGGTCGTGTCCGTAAGAAAAAGATCATATCAGATTGTCCACGGAAAGAAGTAGACATCTTATTTTGGCTGGAAAATTGTCTTTCTTCATCAGATGTTACTGTTGCTTAAACCTTTTTCTCTTTCTAACACGCCTGTTCCCCTTTCCACCTGCATCTGGCCTTTTGCCACTCATTTTGTATGTGAACAAATTGGCAACTGTTTGTTGCAGTTAAAAATTGGCTACTACAGATGGAGAGATGGGGTAGCTTTCTTGACAGCAGTGCTACGACACTGACTATTACACACTGATACTGTGCCCAAGGGATTGCTTGGACTAGCTGCAAATAAAAATTGGCTACTACAGATGGAGAGGTGGGGTAGCTTTCTTGACAGCGGTGGTACGCCACTAACTATCACACACTGAAACTATGCCCAAGGGATTTCCTGGAGTAGCTGCAGTTAAAAATTGGCTACTACAGATGGAGAGGTGGGGTAGCTTTCTTGACAGCAGTGCTATGCCACTGACTATCACAAACTGATACTATGCCTAAGGGATTGCCTGGACTAGCTGCAGTTAAAAATTGGCTACTATGGCTACTACAGATGGAGAGGTGGGGTAGCTTTCTTGATAGCAGTGCTATGCCACTGACTATCACACATTGATACTATGCCGAAGGGATTGCCTGGACTCGCTGTAGTTAAAAATTGGCTACTAGAGATGGAGAAGTGGGGTAGCTTTCTTGACAGCAGTGCTACGCCACTGACTATCACACACTGATAGTCTGATACTATGCCTAAGTGATTGCCTGGACTAGCTGCAGTTAAAAATTGGCTACTACAGATGGAGAGGTGGGGTAGCTTTCTTGACAGCAGTGCTACACCACTGACTATCACACACTAATTCTATGCCTAAGGGATTACCTGGACTAGCTGCAGTTAAAAATTGGCTACTACAGATGGAGAAGTGGGGTAGCTTTCTTGACAGCAGTGCTACACCACTATCACACACTGATACTATGCCCAAAGGAATTGTCTGAGCTGATTTGGGCAGATGCTGTGAAAAACACTTGCACAGCGCTGGCACAGACCTGCCTAGCAAAAATTGCTATGAACTGCTCTAATATAGCCCTGAAAAGGGCTGATATTACATCTAGTCCCTACTCCCTAAACAATGTCTCGATTGCACTTTATAGCGCCCACAGCAGCGGCAGCGGGAGCGGTGACTGACACACAACCGCAGCATTGAGATAATGGCAGCGATGGGTAAAATGGCCGGGTCTTATAGTGCAAGGACATGTGACGTACACAGCCATTGACACATGCTCTTGCTTGTCTGCCAAAAATGCACTTTGCTGTGTGTGTGTCTTTGATTGGCTGACAGCCTGGCCCGCCCCACTTGACGCGCGGTTAGGAAAAAAAAATGGCGATCGCCATTCTTTCAGCACTCAGCAGCACTGATCTAAACCCCGTCCTCCCCGCACACTATACGCTGAATTTGGAGAATATTATTATTAACATTGAATGCCAGTATTACTGTGAAAAGCCAGCTAGTAACTAGCTACGCTTTTGATGATCAAACCGTTATTGAACGGTAAATCGAACTGTCAAACGTGAAGCAAATCGTTTAAGTTCCTCGAACGACAAGAATATCGCCAAAAACAGGTTGAACTTGAGATTGGCGAATAGTTCAATTAGAACACTGCTCATTTCTACTCATAGGTATAAAAGGGATGTACTTCTACATCCCTAAACACTGTATACAGGGGTCCCTGGGTGTGCGCGTGTTTGGTAGAATTGTTGTTACTCTCAGACTGTATGTTGCTGCATCTTGGAATAAATTGGGACCCTTTACTTTCACGAAGAATGAGCCATACATTGTTAATAAAATAAACTCTTGTTTAATTGTTCTTAAAACAACAAGTAGTAGGTAAAAAACTTGAAGTCTTCATTTGGCAAACATGTCAGATGCATAAATGTTACAGTTACGGACAACGGCACATTGCTTATGAAGAACATTGCACTGGTATAAGACGTTATGCAGAGGGCTTCCATCTTTCTGGTATAAGGCCACATAAGTCTAAGGGTGGCGTTACACGGGACGATATATCGTGCGATCGCATGAGCGATCGCACCCGCCCCCGTTGTTTGTACATCTTGGGCAATTTGTTGCCCGTGGCGAACAAAGGTTTACCCCCGTCACACGTACTTACCTCCCGAACGACCTCGCTGTGGGCAGCGAACATCCTTTTCCTGAAGGGGGAGAGACGTTCGGTGTCACATCGACGTCACACAGCGGGCGCCCAATAGAAGCGGAGGGGCGGAGATGAGTGGGACGTAACATCCCGCCCACCTCCTTCCTTCCGCATTGCCGGCGGAACGCAGGTAAGCTGTATTCGTCATCCTGGGGTGTCACACAAAGCGATGTGTGCTGCCTCGGGAACGCCGAACAACCGGCGCGCAGAAGGAGGGACGACTTTATGAAAATGAACGACGTGTCAACGAGCAACGATAAGGTGAGTATTTTTGCTCATTCACAGTCGTTCGTAGCTGTCACACGCTACGATATATCTAACGATGCCGGATGTGCGTCCCAGAATCCGTAACCCCAACGACATATCGCCCGATATATCGTAGCGTGTGACGCCGCCCTAAGTGTTTCACTATGACCACTTTACCTACGTTCTCTGGTCTGTATAGGAGCCAGTCTTCCAGCTGCCTGCTCCTTAACAAAGTGCATACCTCCCAACTTTTAAAGAAGGAAAAGAGGGACAAAGTTTGCGGCGCGCGTAGCGCGCCGCGGCAAATTTTTAGGCCACGCCCCCTAACCACACCCATTTCACAGTCACGCCCATATCCACTCCCCATCCACACCCATTCAGCACAAACACGCAGGCAGCCGGCGGGCCTCCAGCACGGACACGCAGGCAGCCGGCGGGCCTCCAGCACGGACACGCAGGCAGCCGGCGGGCCTCCAGCACGGACACGCAGGCAGCCGGCGGGCCTCCAGCACGGACACGCAGGCAGCCGGCGGGCCTCCAGCACGGACACGCAGGCAGCCGGCGGGCCTCCAGCACGGACACGCAGGCAGCCGGCGGGCCTCCAGCACGGACACGCAGGCAGCCGGCGGGCCTCCAGCACGGACACGCAGGCAGCCGGCGGGCCTCCAGCACGGACACGCAGGCAGCCGGCGGGCCTCCAGCACGGACACGCAGGCAGCCGGCGGGCCTCCAGCACGGACACGCAGGCAGCCGGCGGGCCTCCAGCACGGACACGCAGGCAGCCGGCGGGCCTCCAGCACGGACACGCAGGCAGCCGGCGGGCCTCCAGCACGGACACGCAGGCAGCCGGCGGGCCTCCAGCACGGACACGCAGGCAGCCGGCGGGCCTCCAGCACGGACACGCAGGCAGCCGGCGGGCCTCCAGCACGGACACGCAGGCAGCCGGCGGGCCTCCAGCACGGACACGCAGGCAGCCGGCGGGCCTCCAGCACGGACACGCAGGCAGCCGGCGGGCCTCCAGCACGGACACGCAGGTAGCCGGCGGGCCTCCAGCACGGACACGCAGGCAGCCGGCGGGCCTCCAGCACGGACACGCAGGCAGCCACAGTGAGGCGGCCGCCTTCACAGACAGGCGGCGGGCCGCCCGCACAGAGAGGCGGCCAGCCGCCCGCAGAGAGAGGCGGCCGGCCGCCCGCACAATGAGGCGGCGGGCCGCCCGCACAGACAGGCGGCGGGGGGCGCCCGCACAGACAGGCGGCAGGGGGGTGCCCGCACAGACAGGCGGCAGGGGGGCGCCCGCACAGACAGGCGGCAGGGGGGCGCCCGCACAGACAGGCGGCAGGGGGGCGCCCGCACAGACACTCGGCAGGGGGGCGCCCGCACAGACAGGCGGCGGGGGGCGCCCGCACAGACAGGCGGCAGGGGGGCGCCCGCACAGACAGGCGGCAGGGGGGCGCCCGCACAGACAGGCGGCAGGGGGGCGCCCGCACAGACAGGCGGCAGGGGGGCGCCCGCACAGACAGGCGGCAGGGGGGCGCCCGCACAGACAGGCGGCGGGGGGCGCCCGCACAGACAGGCGGCGGGGGGCGCCCGCACAGACAGGTGGCGGGCCGACCGCACAGACAGGCTCCGGCCGGGGGTGAGGGGGGAGGGAGGGAAATCAGCGCTGGGGAGATTAGTTTACTGTACCAGCAGCAGCACAGGCAGCGCTCCTCTCTATGCCACGTCTACTAGGATGGTAGGAGGGAAAAGCAGGGAGGCGGAGAGTGGGTGGGCGGAGCCCGGGAGCCGGCCGTCCCGCCCGTGGCAACGGGACAAACAACGTAAAGCGTGAAAGTCCCGCTGTATCCGGGACGGTTGGGAGGTATGCAGCATGTTAGAATGTGTACATAAGATCCCGCTGGTGGTGGCCGCAGCTTATAGGCCCCAAATCTGGTGACAGGTTCCCTTTAAAGTGAACCTGTCAGGTGCAATATGCACTCAGAGCCAGGAGCAGTTCTGGGCACATATTGCTAATCCCTGCCTAACCGTCCCTGTATACACTAGCATAGATAAAGAGATCAGGAACAAATATTTTTAAAGATCTTATATCTTATGCTAATGAGCGCGGAGACTAGTCACAAGGGCGTTACTTCACTTGGCTAGTCGGCTCGCATAGCATGTTAGCATGTTATTACGCCCCTGTGTGAGTACTAACACGCTATATGAGCCGACTAGCCAAGTGAAGTAACGCCCTTGGGACTAGTCCCCGCGCTAATTAGCATAAGATATAAGCTCTTTAAAAATACTTTTTCTATAGATGCCTTTATCTATGCTAGTGTATACAGGGACAGTTAGGGAGGGATTAGCAATATACACCCAGAACTGCTCCTGGCTCTGAGTGCAGATTGCACCTGACAGGTTCCCTTTAAAGGGAACCTGTCACCAGAAATTTAGCAAAAAAAATGAAAGATTCCCCTCTGCAGCTCCTGGGCTGCATTCTGGAAAGGTTCCTGTTGCTATTGTGCCCCCTTTGAGACCTAAAATAATACTTTATGAAGTCTTACCTTTTTGTATGCAAATCTGTTTTTATGGTCACGGGGGCGGGCTGCCTGGCGTCCGTTATTCCCCCTCCTGCCGTTGTACGCCGTCCCCCATTGCTCATTTCCATACATGAGGACGCCTTCCTCATGTAACTGTCCTCCTGAAGTTTTGTGCATGCCCAGTGCCACTCTCGCGGGAGTGAGCACTGTGCAAAGTGTGAACGCTTTTGAGGTGATTGCGCAGGCGCGAGATTATGGGCGGCGCTGTGATTGTCATCAGCAGCGTCATCCAAGTACCTGCCCATAATCTCGTGCCCGCGCTTCTCACTCTGCCTCCACCGTTATGCGCAAGCACTGGCCATATGAACCACGTTACCTATTACCGTGGGCGCGAGATTATGGGCGGCGCTGTGATTGTCATCAGCAAAGTCATCCAAGTACCCGCCCATAATCTCGTGCAAGCAGTAATAGGTAACATGGTTCATATGGCCAGCACTTGCGCATAACGGTGGAGTCAGAGGGAAAAGTGCGGGCACGAGATTATGGGCGGGTACTTGGTTAACGCTGCTGATGACAATCACAGCGCCGCCCATAATCTCGTGCCTGCGCAATCACCTGAAAAAGCGTTCACATGCGCAAAACTTCGGGAGGACAGTTACATGAGGAAGGCGTCCTTGTGTATGTAAATGAGCAATGGGGGACTGCGTAAAGCGTCAGGAGGGGGAATAACGGACGCCAGACAGCCCGCCCCCGTGACCATAAAAACACATTTGCATACAAAAAGGTAAGACTTCATAAAGTATTTTTGTAGGTCTCAAAGGGGGCACAATAACAACAGGAACCTTTCTAGAAGCAGCCCAGGAGCTGCAGAGGGGAATCTTTTATTTTTATTGTGAAATTTCTGCTGACAGGTTCCCTTTAACTGGTAGAGGAGCCAGGATAAAGCAGAGCTGAAGCTGTTGGGAAGCTAGGACCCAGCAGCTCTGCTCCACAGGCAGGAGACCACTGATCGGTAAGCTAATAGAAGCCTGCAGATGTCACTCTGCATAGGTTATTGTCACTGCTATCTGCAGGAGAGAGAAGTGCTGATTGCACGGTCTCCTCAGCTTCCTGACTCCCCGCGTGTCTGCAGCAGTGAGAAGCCGCACACGGGGGAATCAGAGAACAGCTGCAGACAAACGCAGGCTCCGGGACTGGGGGGGGTCAGCTCTGGTGCAGGGGGGGGGGGGGGCTCTGCTGCAGGGGGGGGTCGCTCTGCTGCGGGGGGGGGTCGCTCTGCTGCAGGGGGGGGTCGCTCTGCTGCAGGGGGTGATTCATACCTCAGCAGCAGTCACAGGAGTAGGTGCGCGCTCGGCTCTGTAATGAATAGTAGAAGGGAGAAACAGCGAGGCGGGGCTACAGTGGGTGGGTGGAGCCGGGATAAACAGCCTCACGGGCGGGACCCGGGATCAAAGGCTCAGAAGAGGGACTGTCCCGCTGTATCCGGGACGGTTGGGAGGTATGCAAAGTGTTCTAGCCTGGCTGATATCTTATTCCCTCCCTAAAGGCCCCGTCACACTAAGCAACATCGCTAGCAACATCGCTGGTAACGAACAACTTTTGTGACGTTGCTAGCGATGTTGCTGTGTGTGACATCCAGCAACAACCTGGCCCCTGCTGTGAGGTCGTTGGTTGTTGCTGAATGTCCTGGGCCATTTTTTAGTTGTTGATGTCCTGCTGTGAAGCACAGATCGCTGTGTGTGACAGCGAGACAGCAACAACTAATGTGCAGTGAGCAGGGAGCCAGCTTCTGCGGAGGCTGGTAACTAATGTAAACATCAGGTAACCAAGAAGCCCTGTCCTTGGTTACCCGATATTTACCTTTGATACCAGCCTCCTCCGCTCTCACTGCCTGTGCTGCCGGCTCCTGCTCTGTGCACATGTAGCTGCAGCACACATCAGGTAATTAACCCGATGTGTGCTGTAACTAGGAGAGCAAGGAGCCAGCACTAAGCAGTGTGCGCTGCTCCCTGCTCTGTGCACATTTAGCTGCAGCACACATCAGGCAATTAACCCGATGTGTGCTGTAACTAGGAGAGCAGGGAGCCAGCGCTCAGTGTGCGCTGCTCCCTGCTCTGTGCACATTTAGCTGCAGCACACATCAGGCAATTAACCCGATGTGTGCTGTAACTAGGAGAGCAAGGAGCCAGCGCTCAGTGTGCGCTGCTCCCTGCTCTGTGCACATTTAGCTGCAGCACACATCGGGTTAATTAACCTGATGTGTGCTGTAACTAGGAGACTGGGGGCTGGTCACTGGTTGCTGGTGAGCTCACCAGCAACTCGTGTAGCCACGCTCCAGCGATCCCTGCCAGGTCAGGTTGCTGGTGGGATCGCTGGAGCGTCGCAGTGTGACAGCTCACCAGCAACCTCCTAGCAACTTACCAGCGATCCCTATCGTTGTTGGGATCGCTGGTAAGTTGCTTAGTGTGACTGGACCTTAAGACCGCCAGATCTGGCAAACAGCAGACTATGACTCCTAATCTTTTTCTGTCAGGTGCCCAAACTTGACTGTTCTGTAGAGAACTGTCACCACTGTTATTTGCAAATCAAATCACTGTTATTTGATAATGGATAAGCTTACTATCTCTTACAATCTCTCACCATAACTGCTTGATAACAGGAATTAGCTTCCCAACATGCCCAGTAAGGGTATGTGCGCACGTTGCTTTTTACCTGCTTTTTACCTGCTTTTTTGCTGCTTTTTCTTCTGCGCTGTTTAATGCCAAAATGGATGTGTTCTTCTATTCAAGCAAAGTCTATGGGAATTTGGGTTTCTTGTTCACACGATGTTGTTCAAAATGCTGCCTTTTTGTGGCAGAACTTTGGTCAAAAACTCAGCTTTTCAAAGAAGCAACATGTCAATTGTATTTGCCATTTGGATTTTGCACTGCAAAGCTGAGTTTTTGACCAAAGTTCTGCCACAAAAAGGCAGCATTTTGAACAACATAGTGTGAACAAGAAACCCAAATTCCCATAGACTTTGCTTGAATAGAAGAACACATCCATTTTGGCATTAAACAGCGCAGAAGAAAAAGCAGCAAAAAAGCAGGTAAAAAGCAGGTAAAAAGCAACGTGCGCACATACCCTAACTCCTTCCTCTCTCTGCCTGGCTAGATGTTAGCCCTGTTACATCTGAACACATTACTAGAGTTGAGCGCGGTTCGCGGTTTGAGGTTCTCCAGTTCGCGGTTCGAGTGATTTTTGGGGGTGTTCTAGATAGAACTAGAACTCGAGCTTTTTGCTAAAGCTCGATAGTTCTAGATACGTTTGAGAACGGTTCTAGCAGCAAAAAGCAGGGCTTTTTACAGCTACAGTGTGCAGGAGCCATCGCTGGCAGCCTGCCAGAAGCTGGTAACCAAGATAAACATCGGGTATCCAAGCAAAGCGCTTTGGTTAGTAACCCGATGTTTATCCTAGTTACCTGCAGGAAGCCCACACTTCCCCGCTCAGCTCACTCCGTCCCCTCCTGCACGCGGCATGTACACATACATACATACACACACACACACACACACACACACGTCCCCAGCCATGCAGTCCACGACACTGACGTCCTCCTGTCACTCTGCACACATGGTCCCGCTCGGCTTACTTGCGGTGATGAAGTCCCGACCTCAGCGCTGTCACTGTCCTCCATGGCCGCCGCTTGTCACATCACCTTCTCTCGCTTCCGACCCGAGACTGACTAGCGGTGACGTCACGGGGGGCCTCTCGCGATACTTGGCTGTGAAGGCGGCGGTCATTGAACTCAGTGACAGGTGCTGTCGGCAGTGCAGGAGATCAGCGCAGGTAATGTACCTCGCTGACAGCAGCACTTGTCATGCCCTGCAGTGACCTGGGCTGACCCATTGATGTTAGCTCAGGTCACTGCATTGCTCTCCCAGCCAATGGGGAACATCCTGCTCTTTATTGACTGGGACAGTGTGGATCGTCATGGCAACCCCTTGGATTACACCAGACCTGGATTTGTTTTTCTTTCTAATAAATTGGTTAAAGAGGGAATGTATTGGGGAGTGTTTTTTCAAATAAAAATGTGTTTGTCGTCTATTTTTTTTTATTACTGACTGGGTTGGTGATGTCGGGTATTTGATAGACGCCTGACCTCACCAACCCCAGGGCTTGATGCCAGGTGGCATTACACATCTGCTATTAACCCCATATATTACCCCGTTTGCCACCGCACCAGGGCGCGGGATGAGCTGGGGCGAAGCACCAGGATTGGCACATCTAATGGATGCACCACTTCTGGGGCGGCTGCGGCCTGCTATTTTTAGGCTGGGGAGAGTCCAATAACCATGGACCTCCCTAGTCTGAGAATATCAGACCACAGCTGTCTGCTTTACCTTGGCTGGTGATCCAATTTTGGGGGGACCCCTACGTGTTTTTTTTTTTTTTAATTATTAATTTAATTTAAAATAACAGCGTGGGGTGCCCTCAGTTTTGGATTACCAGCCAAGGTGAGGTTGCCAGCTGTGGTCTGCAGGCTGCGGCCGTCTGCTTTACCCTAGCTGGCTACAAAAATAGGGGGACCCCCTACGTCATTTTTTTTTCATTTTTTTGGCTAAATACAAAGCTAAGCACCCCTTAGTGCCACATGAAAGGCACCAAAGGGTGCAACATTACAAAATGCAGGAGAGTGGGACATTATGTGTCTTTCTGCCATTATAATGACAGAAAAGACTGATATGAAGTGCACAAGCACAAGAAAATCACCAGAGCGCTCTACGCTGTGAAAAGCAGTAGAAAATGGCACTGGAGTGGACATGTGACCGCCTCATGTAGGATGAAGCTATGGATCCTGGGTAAATTTATGCATTTACCCTCCTTCAGTTTTTTTGAAGTACACAAAAAAAACGGAAGGCACACGGATGACAAACAGATGACATATGGACCGTCTACGGAACGGAAACGGATGCCACACGGATGCACCCGTGAAAAAAAACGGACTGTTTTTTGCAGACCGCAAAAATGGATCGGTCGTGTTAATGTAGCCTTATTCTGATCTGCCGTTTATAAACAGCAGGCAGAAATAAGTGAATAACGCCCCCCGGCGTCAGAAAATCTCCGGGGTTTCAGGGCTAGCTGAGACCCTGGAGATCATGATTCAGGACGTTTTTTCCGGTCCCCGCTCACGTGATCACAGGTATACACCGTACACCGATGATCACGTTACAGTAAATGACAGCGCCGGTAAAAAATTATTTATCTCCCATCTGGCATGAACAAACATGATAAATCTCATCCCCGGTCCCCTCCGGTCCCCCGGTGTCGCCAAAGTGCCCCCCCCCGATGCCCTCCCAGAAATCCAAGATGGCCGGGCGCACAGCAGCGCGCCGGCCGCATTCACCCTACTCCTCTGATTTCTGTCACAAGTGCCATGACACATGCGACAGAAAACTCCTCCCCAGGCCCTGCCAGGTCACCCCCTATAACCCCACCAGTGTTCCCCGGTGTCCCACGGTACCTGTGCAGCGTTGATCCCCCCACGGCCCTCTCCTTCATAATAGACGCTGCCGCATGCACAGAGCGGCTGTCAGCTCAGCTTCCTGTGTTCAGACACAGTGAGTGGTGGTTATGCATCGGTAAGCTAAATGGGCGGCACGGTGGCTCAGTGGTTAGCACTGCAGTCTTGCAGCGCTGAGGTCCTGGGTTCAATTCTTACCAAGGACACCATCTCCAAACAAAGAGCCTCATGGTCAAGCTTAGAGTCTCATTGTGGGCAGCACCAGACAGGGTATAGGGTTAACCCTCCAGTGTGGCCCTGAGACAGCACACTCCAGGAGCAATTCAAAAAACAAGAGCACTAGGAGTATTAGTGCAAAAGTAGAAATTTATTATAAATATCAATACATAACAACAATTTATACAGAGGACGTATACCAAGCAAAATAGAGGGATTAATTACCCGGGTCCCGAAAACCACGCTGAAATATCTTTTGTGGAATAAAGGTATAGGGACTGAAGCAGGCCAATTTGCAGGTAATCTGAATAAATATAAAGTGCTGAATCACATAGATTCCAATAGTAAGCTAATATACCAGATCCTGCAAAACGAACCTGATTCACAGCAAGCCCCCATACTAATGTATATGATGTTTGCTGAGTACAGAGTTATATATATAAAAGGTTCATAGGATCGCTAGAACAATAGTGGAGGACCTATGTATACGGATTGAAACCCGTACAACAGCCTTTGCATATCCACATGGTAAAGGTGGAGAGGTGCTTACCTAAGTACAGTGGTGGTTAAGGGGAGCCAGGCCAAACCAGGGGGGACCTCCGACGGCCGTTTCGCGGTTGACACCGCTTCTTCCGGGAGGAGTGAGTGCGGTGTGAGGGAGAACGCGCCGTCCTTTTGAATATCCGCCACCGGGTCACGTGATGTGAGTCACGTGACCGGATGCCGAGGGAGTCAAGGACGCCAGCGCAACCGCACAGCGTACTCCCGGGCAGCGCATGAATGCGCATGCGCAGGACACGCTGAGGAGAGCACGGCGCCCAGTTCCCTAGCAACAGGAGGGACGCGGATAACGCGAAGCGCCAGACCGAACCAGGAGGCACCCGTACGGTACAACATGGTCCAATAGACGCCACACACAAGCCGCGCCCCCCCTGGTGGCGGAGTAGGAAAGGCAAGGAAGGGACACATATCGGTAAGGATTTTTCCTCCTCCCCCTTCTATTCAGTATGTAAGCGTGTGTGCTTAGAAGGGCACATGATCCACATAGGCTCCCACAGGAGGCATACATCATCGAGTCTGTTAGTCAACAAGCTCAGAGGGGGGACGCGTCACCACCAATAAGCGTGACAGTTACTCAAAATGGAGAAATGACACCTGTGGGAATCATAAATTGGATCAGTAAGGGTATCCCCTCATCTGCCTTGCCAACTCCAAAAGGAAAGCAGTATTAGAGTATAAAAAACATATATTAATTAGATTTAATCAAAAAAGATTAAATACAGACATCAGACTCCGGACTCCTGATACATCATCTGCTCAAACGCATGAATCAAGAGATGGGATGATGAAGATAAACCTAATAAATGAAAAAGACTAAAATGACAATGTGTACAACAATTAAAATGTTTAAAAAGAGCTGTACACCAATCGAACCCTAGATCTCTAAGGGTTCTTGGTATAGATGTGATACATGGAGGCATCAGGGGAGGGAACCTGAAAAAACGCCTAGCACAGACCGAGACCCGTTGGATCTCGACTTTGGGCACACTTACCCCAATGGGTCTAAATGAATCCATTAGCTACGCCCCGTTCCTGTAATCCACATGCGGATCCTAAACATGGCCCTTCTGGGCTCCATTCTCCCCGACTCTTGAACTCCCCTGCGTTTGAGCAGATGATGTATCAGGAGTCCGGAGTCTGATGTCCAGGATTAAGAAATGGATTACGATTCTCTTATCCTCTCTTATATATATACATATATGCTGTTTTTAAACATTTTAATTGTTGTACACATTGTCATTTTAGTCTTTTTCATTTATTAGGTTTATCTTCATCATCCCATCTCTTGATTCATGCGGTGTTCAGGATATCATCTGATTCAGTGGCCAAGAATTATGAATCTGTTTTGATGGAGAATTTTCCACCATCGCTACGACTTTGAACATTAATGTACCTCTTTGCGCTCTTTTCCTTTCCCTCCTTCCCTCCCCTCCCTCCCCCTCTCTTCCCCCCCCCCTCCCCTCCCTATTTCCTGGCTTTTCCCTCTTTCCACTCTCCTTTCATTATAGGAAGTTATGGTATCTCTTTGTAAAGTGACACATGTGACTATAATAACTACCTTCCTTTTCATTGGTACTAATCTATGTCATTTAATAACTCGCTTTCGGTGGTTGCTCCTAATCTCATTCCAGTGTCATACACATTTTTGATCTGATTGTAATAATAATCATATTGGGTAAATTACATCTGTATTTAATCTTTTTTGATTAAATCTAATTAATATATGTTTTTTATACTCTAATACTGCTTTCCTTTTGGAGTTGGCAAGGCAGATGAGGGGATACCCTTACTGATCCAATTTATGATTCCCACGGGTGTCATTTCTCCATTTTGAGTAACTGTCACGCTTATTGGTGGTGACGCGTCCCCCCTCTGAGCTTGTTGACTAACAGACTCGATGATGTATGCCTCCTGTGGGAGCCTATGTGGATCATGTGCCCTTCTAAGCACACACGCTTACATACTGAATAGAAGGGGGAGGAGGAAAAATCCTTACCGATATGTGTCCCTTCCTTGCCTTTCCTACTCCGCCACCAGGGGGGGCGCGGCTTGTGTGTGGCGTCTATTGGACCATGTTGTACCGTACGGGTGCCTCCTGGTTCGGTCTGGCGCTTCGCGTTATCCGCGTCCCTCCTGTTGCTAGGGAACTGGGCGCCGCGCTCTCCTCAGCGTGTCCTGCGCATGCGCATTCATGCGCTGCCCGGGAGTACGCTGTGCGGTTGTGCTGGCGTCCTTGACTCCCTCGGCATCCGGTCACGTGACTCACATCACGTGACCCGGTGGCGGATATTCAAAAGGACGGCGCGTTCTCCCTCACACCGCACTCACTCCTCCCGGAAGAAGCGGTGTCAACCGCGAAACGGCCGTCGGAGGTCCCCCCTGGTTTGGCCTGGCTCCCCTTAACCACCACTGTACTTAGGTAAGCACCTCTCCACCTTTACCATGTGGATATGCAAAGGCTGTTGTACGGGTTTCAATCCGTATACATAGGTCCTCCACTATTGTTCTAGCGATCCTATGAACCTTTTATATATATAACTCTGTACTCAGCAAACATCATATACATTAGTATGGGGGCTTGCTGTGAATCAGGTTCGTTTTGCAGGATCTGGTATATTAGCTTATTATTGGAATCTATGTGATTCAGCACTTTATATTTATTCAGATTACCTGCAAATTGGCCTGCTTCAGTCCCTATACCTTTATTCCACAAAAGATATTTCAGCGTGGTTTTCGGGACCCGGGTAATTAATCCCTCTATTTTGCTTGGTATACGTCCTCTGTATAAATTGTTGTTATGTATTGATATTTATAATAAATTTCTACTTTTTCAAGGACACCATCTGCAAGGAGTTTGTATGTTCTCACCGTGTTTGCGTGGGTTTCCTCCCACACTCCAAAGACATACAGCGCTATGGAATTAATTACGCTATATAAATGAATAAATTATTATTACTGCAATGCCCTGCTCATGAGGTAAGGAACATAATTGATCAGGAGAGCTATATACTACATTTCCAAATGGAGGGATTTGCTTTTATAGTTTCCCTGCTGAACGACTACCAAACATGAGAGTCCGTTATACGCCACAAGAAAACACATCTAAATAGCGAGCTCTGTTGTTAAGTATTCATTCAGCTGGATAACTGGACTTAAAGGGGTATTCCATCTCCAAGATCCTATCCCCAATATATAGTAGGTGGAATAGCAATAATATCAGCAAATACAAATATTTGGAAATGTAGTTCTCCTGATTAGGCATGCCCTTACCTCATGAGCAGGGCATTGCAGCTTTGGTAGCAACCATTACGACATGGACTCTGCTGCTGTGGACCCGGGGAGAGTGAGTGCAGATTCATTGCACCCACACTCCTCACATGAAGGATCCGCACTCCTAGAAAATGGGGGATACGTTCCCTGAGTGTCTCCCCCCCATATTCTAGACGGTCCAGAGTCGTCGTGGGACCCCTTTATTTTTTTTCTTACAATAAATTGGTGAAAGAGGAAATGTTTTGGGGACTGTTTTTTCAAATAAATTTCTTTTTTCGATTTTTCTTTTTGTTAGTACTGTCAGTTTATGATGTTGGGTATCTAATAGATGCCATGACATCACAAACTGCTGGACTTGATCTCAGGTGACTTTACAGCTAGTATCAACCCGATTTATTACCCCGTTTGCCACTGCACCAGGGCACGGGATGAGCTGGGGTGAAGCACCAGGATTGGCGCATCTAGTGGATGCGCCACGTCTGGGGTGCCTGCGGCCTGCTATTTTTAGGTTGTGAAGGCCCAATAACTATGGACCTTCCCACCCTGAGAATACCAGACCACAGCTGTCCGCTTTACCTTGGCTGGTGATCCAATTTGGGGGGGACCCTACTTTTATTGTGTAATTATTAATATTTATAAAATAATTATAAAAAAAGAGCCTGAGGGGACCTCCACATTGGATCCCCAACCGCGGTAAAGCTGCCAGCTGTGGTTTTCAGGCTACAGCCGTCTGCTTTACCCTAGCTGGCTATCAAAAATGGGGGGACCCAACGTCATTTTTTTTTTAACTATTTTTTAAATAGAAAAAATTAATGGGCTTCCCTGTATTTTGATTGCCAACCAAGGTAACGGCAGGCAGATATGGGTGGCAACCCATAGCTCTCTGCTTTATCTGCGCTGAGAATCAAAAATACCTCGGAGCACTACGTCATTTTTTTTTAAAGATTTATTTTTACAGCACTGTGATGTCAAGCAATCAAAATACAGGGAAGCCCATTTTTTTTTTAGTTATTTAAATAAATAATTAAAAAAAATATATATGGGCTCCCGCTGCATTTTTTGTATTGCTAGCTAAGGGTAATCCAAGCAGCTACTGGCTGCTAACCCCCACTGCTTGGTGTTACCTTCACTGGCAATGTAAAATCCAGGGAAGCATTTTTTATTTTTTTTGCCAAAAAACTACAAAAAAAGGACGTGAGCTTCGCCATGTTTCGGTCCGAAACGCGTTAAGCCTTCATGATCTGTACTGACATCATCTGAATGAATTTTTTGGTCTTCACGATGTGTTTTTTAAATATGTCCAAATAAAGACTTGAATATTTTAACTTAAGGAGGATTTGTGCCGGATCGCCCTCTCTTTTTTCTTCCCACGTTTACTGGCTGCTAACCCCCACTGCTTGGTGTTACCTTCACTGGCAATGTAAAATCCAGGGAAGCATTTTTTATTTTTTTTGCCAAAAAACTACAAAAAAAGGACGTGAGCTTCGCCATATTTTTGTATGCTAGCCAGGTATAGCAGGCAGGTGCTGGAAGAGTTGGATACAGCGCCAGAAGATGGCGCTTCTATGAAAATGCCATTTTCTGAGGCGGCTGCAGACTGCAATTCACAGCAGTGGGGCCCAGAAAGCTCAGGCCAACCTGTGCTGCGGATTCCAATCCCCAGCTGCCTAGTTGTACCTGGCTGGAGACAAAAATGGGGCGAAGTTGTTTTCTAATTATTTTCACAAAACATTTTCTAGAATGTTTTCTAACTATTTCACGAGGTTTCTGGGCGCCTCTGCTGCGAATTTCAGTCCGCTGCCGTCCCAGAAAATGGCGCTCTCATAGAAGCGCCATCATCTGGCGCTGTATCCAACTCTTCCAACAGCCCTGGAGCCGGGTGGCTTGTTGGGTAATCATGAGTTAATACTGGCTTTGTTTTACTAGCCAGTATTAAGCCAGAGATTCTTAATGTCAGGCACGTTTGACCCGGCCATTAAGAATCTCCAATCAAGGGTTAAAAAAAAGACACCACACAGAGAAAAAATACTTTAATAGAAATAAATACACAGACACATTAGAGACTCCATCTTTATTACCCCCTGTCAGCCCTCCACGATCCCTGGTCTTCTGTCTTTCTCGTTCAACAAATGCAACTCTGCTACATCACTGCTGCATGGGGGAAGACGCTACTTCCTGTGGAGCCTTCACTCCGTGAAGGCTCCACGGGAAGCAGCGTGCAGCCTTCACTCCGTGAGAGATCAGTTCTGCTAGCGGTAACAGCGGTAACGCTGACAGACGCGTTACCATAGCAACGGTGCTCCCGGAGCTGCGGTTAGCGGTAACGTCACCGCTAACTACGTTGCTATGGCAACGGTGATCTCAGTTAATGACCGGCTGTGTCAGCCGGTCCCTAACGGAACGGGGAGTCGACCGTGTGCTAGAGCATGTCGCCGGTACACGGCGATACACAAATGTGCACCGTGTACCGGAGAGATGCACTCGCAGGTCCTACATGACGCGTCATAGTCATGTGCCCAGTCTGTAGCCAATGAGATAATAGCCACGTGACTGGTCACATGGCTATTTTGACGTCACGATAGGTCCTGCATCACTGCTGGCAGTGCTGGTCACCGGGAGGATTCAGCGATCATCGGATGGAATAGCGGCAGGAGACAGAGTGCAGGAGGGATCGCGGGGACCGTTAAGTGTTATGGCAATGTTTATTAACTGTATGTGTACATTTATAATGCATTTTTATGTGTTTGTGATTGCCTCCCATTATATCCTATAGGTTCGAGTGTGGTTCGTCGAACGTTCGACGAACCGAACTCGAACGGGACCTCCGTTCGACGAACCGAACTCGAGCCGAACCACGGCCGGTTCGCTCATCTCTACACATTACAACTGGAGCCACAGGTGTATATGTGGTGCCCCTGAGGCTCAGTCACCACAGGGTACTGCATCTCTTTTAAGATGTAGTATGCATTCCGGGTAAGAGGGGGTTAATCACTGGTGTTTATTTCACTTACACAATCCCCAGCCCATGAGTCTGCTAGTTATACAACACAGGAAGCAAGACAGCCTGGGGAATTCCCGGTTACCGGGGTAACCACCATTTAGTAACCTAAGGGTGGGGGCTGCCAGAAGAAGTGAGCAAACACAAACAGTTTAAAGTCAGATTAGTCTGGGACAGAATATATTAGATACAAAAGAATACGTTGATCCATAATATACATATCAATTGTTAGAATTTACCAAAGTCACCATACCATGAATTACTTTTTGAAAACTGACTCTGTTCATGACAATCATAAGACATTGATAAAGGCTAAGTAAACCATAGATTATGAATATATAAAGATTTTTATTTTTGTGCGCAACACAAACAGGATTACACAGACAGTAGTGATTTAAAATCAACACACAGAACAAACCGGGCAGTGTGGATGGATACAGGGCTTTTTGTATTGCTTAATGCAAATAGGAATACATTGGAGCTTTGAAAGAACAATATATATAGAAAAATCCAATATTATTGGCGATTAAATAGTTACACCTTTACACCTTCTGTATAACAACAGTTACCAAGAGAGAGAACCTGCGGCAATTGGATAGACAGCAAGATACATTCATGCAGCATGACATGGTTTCAAACTAAGCTAAACATTAGTGGATCAAATGGCACTACACAGTAATAATAGCATAGAATTATATAATAATCAATGTTAGATGTAATGCCTCCAATATAGAACCAATATATGAGTTTCCATCCACATCATGTCACCAGAAAGTTTGAAATTTGCAGTGAATACTGCCTAATAGTCGCCGTCCATGAAAAACTGCATAACGCCATCAAAATGCGCAAATCAAACAGATGCTCCCATGTGGGAGATACCCACCGATTAGTGCCCTGACCAAACACACCTCGACGCTCGTTTTGTAGTCTAGGACAGAGAAGCAACAACAGGTCCCCGGGGGGGTGCGACCCAGCTTCCCTCAGGGAGACCGCCTGGGATGCATGCTTCAGAGCTATCTCGGGGAAGGAGAAAGTGCCAGAACATCATGGGACTTGTAGTACCATGGCTGCTATAGAGAGTGCTTAAGAACCTCTGTAGCTAGAACCGGGCAGACTGGAAGAGGGCGGGAGGCAACTGGTGGAGATGGTGAGACAGAGAAGAACATGGTAGCTGGAGGTCGAGCCTAACCGTTTCCACAGTGGCAGAGTTGACAGGGTGCAGAATCCCTAGGGCAGATTATACTCTAAGTTGTCTGCTAGAAACTGCAGGGAATGGGGATTTCAAGTCCCATCGCCCACCACCCATTTTCCCAGAGCACAGTGACACATAGGATCCGGGGTCGGGATTGCAGCCAAGCCCCACGGCGAGGATCCGCACCACCTGTATACGGGATGGGACACCTAACGTTAACAGGGACACTGGCCGCTTCAAGCCATGGGGATCCACAACCAAGCGCAAAGAAGGGAGGTCTCACACTCCACAGACTCCTGTGATTGCCTCTGATTTATCCGAGACCGGCTGAGGCCCATCGCGGCAGAGAGCGGCACCTCCGAGGCACCGGAAAACTGTGAGTAAAGAGAACTTTGAACCGCAGCCCCCTGTGTCGTCCCTGTCTTTGCCTGCGCTGTCGTCCCGCACGTCGGTGCTCCCATGGACTACTGCCCTCGTCATCCACCCGGGGCCCGCTCTGCCTGTGGGGAGCAATACCATCTTGGCTGCCATAACACCTGCCCCAGTGAGGAATTCTGCAGCAGTGGCTAATCCCTGGCTGCATACCACAGGTGGCGTCACGACAAACTTTCCCAACTAGCCCACTTTCCCTTCAATTGCTGTACGCATCGGGGCAATGGAATCAGGCAAGGCTACCCGTGACATCGCCTGACCCGACCTGCAACGGCCCGGCAATGAGTAGGTTAACCACCTGCCCCGTGGGGTGCTACAAATACAGATGCAGAAAAACACAGGCAACATAGTGTACTAGGCCTGTGCCCCCGCCCTGAAAGGCACTGATAAACGTTAGAGTATGATAATGTGAACTGTATTTATGTGTATAATGTGTCCCTGCATAGAGTGTAAGTGTGATCATGTAATGACTAGAGTTGAGCGAGGTTTGAGGTTCGCCAATTTCATGTTCGAGTGATTTTGGGGGGTGTTCGAGCTCGAGCTCGAACTCGAGTTTTTTGCTTAAAGCTCGACAGTTCGAGTTAGGTTTGAGAACTGTTCGATCACCATAAACATGGCTTTTCACAGTAAGGCTATGTGCACACGTTGCTATCTGCATGCGTCCTGCGTCACCAGCACAATCCCTCTCCCTTTCCTACTCACCGATCACGGGCGCCTCGCTCCACATCCACAAATCTGCAGTGTCTTTTCCTCTTTAGAAAATTGCTGCCGCTTCATTAGTCAGTCAGTTATTCCGTGCTTTCTCTGCCCACTGGTGCCCATGATTGGTTGCAGTCAGACACGTCCCCAAGCTGAGTGACAGCTGTCTCACTGCAACCAATCACAGCCGCCGGCGGGCGGGTCTCCCCGAGACAACTTCTATGATCAACCTGAAAGTGAAAGTAAATAAACACACACAGCGAAAAATCCTTTATTTGGAATAGAAGACAAAAAACCCGCTCAATTACCTCTTTATTAATCCCCAAATACCCTTCCAGGTCCAACGTAATCCACACGACACTGTCAGCGCGCCTACATGAAGATGCAGCGCACCGTAGAACACGATCGCGCTGTATTAGCTGCACGTAGCAATGAAGTAAATCGCGCTGTTAGTAGAGACTTCAGCAATGCAGAAGTCTAAGTTACCAAATCTGCCTATCTTTACCATTAGAGGCAGTAGATTAGTGGATAGAGTGCTTGCCTAAGAAGCATAACTTCAGGTGTTCTAGTCCCGATCCTGGTAAAGAATTTAATTTTTTATTTTTTTTATTTTTAATTTTAAATTATAATTATATATTTATAATTATAATTTAATTTAATTATGCACTGAGGGGAGGAGCTGGACATCAGCTGTGAGCCGCGGGACACGCCTCTAAAATCGGAGCAGTTCACGGAATGAGGCTGCATTGCTCTCTCCTCTCTCTCCTCTCTCGCTCTCTTCTCTCTTTCTCTCTCTCTTTCTCTCTCTGTCTCCCAAGGAGAGGGAAGAAAGTGTTTCAGGGAGGGCTGAAAAAGCATACAACAGACAAGGAGAGGGAAGAAAGTGTTTCAGGGAGGGCAGAGAAAACATACTATGGACAAGGAGAGGGAAGAAAGTGTTTCCGGGAGGGCTGAGAAAGCATACTACAGACAAGGAGAGGGAAGAAAGTGTTTCAGGGAGAGCAGAGAAAACATACTATGGACAAGGAGAGGGAAAAAAGTGTTTCAGGGAGGGCTGAGAAAGCATACTACAGACAAGGAGAGGGAAGAAAGTGTTTCAGGGAGGGCAGAGGAGAAAACATACTATGGACAAGGAGAGGGAAGAAAGTGTTTCAGTAAGGGCTGAGAAAGCATACTACAGACAAAGAGAGGGAAGAAAGTGTTTCAGGGAGGGCAGAGAAAATATACTATGGACAAGGAGAGGAAAGAAAGTGTTTCAGAGAGGGCAGAGAAAACATGCTATATTATAATAGAATTATTATTTATTTATAATTATAATTTAATTTAATTATGCACTGAGGCGAGGAGCCAGACATCAGCTGTGAGTCACGGAACATCTCTAAAATCAGAGCAGTTCACGGAATGAGGCTGCATTGCTCTCTCCTCTCTCTCCTCTCTCTTCTCTCTCTCTTCTCTCTCTCTTCTCTCTTTTCTTTTCTCTCTCATTTTTTCTCTGTCTCCCTCTCTCTTCTCTCTCTTTTTCTCTCCTTTCTCTCTCTCTTTCTCCTCTCTCCTCTCTCTCTCCTCTCTCTCTTCTCTCTATCTCTCTTCTCTCTCTTCTCTCTCCTCTCTCTCTCTTCTCTCTCTTCTCTCTCTTCTCTCTCTTTTCTCTCTCTCTCTTCTCTCTCTTTCTCTCTCTCCTCTCTCTCTCCTCTCTTTCTTCTCTCTCAGACCTGGTGATGATCAGCTGATGCCGTCACCTGACGGAATCAGCTGACACTATAAGTCGAGTGGTGAGGCCGGCTTTTTACTGCCCGGCCGGCTAAACTATCAGCTGATGCTGTCGAACAGTAGTTTGCACTGAAGTGTGTAGCTTGTTGGGGTTTTTTTGCACTGATGCATCAGCTGATTGTGTAAAAGCTGTTTATACAATCAGCTGCTGTGTCACGTGATTCAGGCCCTTGAAACTGACACATAATCTGATCGCTTTGCCTTCCAGCAAACCGATCAGATGATATTGAATCCGGATTGGACAGCGTGGGACCTTTGACGCAGGATTACTGAGGAGGGGGGTTCTTTATTTCAATAAAGATGGAGTCACTAATTGTGTTGTGTTTTAGTTGTAATAAAAATATTTTTCTGTGTGTTGTGTTTTTTTTATCTGTACTAGAAATTCATGGTGGCCATGTCTAATATTGGCGTGACACCATGAATTTCAGGCTTAGGGCCAGTTGATAATATACAGCTATCCCTAACCTCATTATTACCCAGCGAGCCACCCGTCACCAGGGCAGCTGGAGGAGTTGGATAGTGCCAGAAGATGGCGCTTCTATGAAAGCGCCATTTTCTGGGGCGGCTGCGGACTGCAATTCGCAGCAGGGGTGCCCAGAAAGCTTTAGCACCCTGAGCTGCGGATTCCAATCCCCAGCTGCCTAGTTGTACCTGGCTGGACACAAAAATTGGGCGAAGCCCACGTCATTTTTTTTTTCTTTTTATTTCATGAAATTCATGAAATAATTAAAAAAAAAGGGCTTCCCTATACTTTTGGTTCCCAGCCGGGTACAAATAGGCAACTGGGGGTTGGGGGCAGCCCGTAGCTGCCTGCTGTACCTGGCTAGCATACAAAAACATGGCGAAGCCCACGTAACTCCTGCATACAGTCCAGGATGGAGTATGCTGAGCCTTGTAGTTCTGCAGCTGCTGTCTGTCTGTATGGAGGAGAGCAGACAGCAGCTGCAGAGCTACAAGGGTCAGCATGCTCCATTCACTAGTGTATGCAGGAGAGCAGACAGCAGCTGCAGAACTACAAGGCTCAGCATACTCCATCCAGGACTGTATGCAGGAGTTTTTTGCCCACCAAAAAAAAGACGTGGGCTTCGCCATATTTTTGTATGCTAGCCAGGTACAGCAGGCACCTACGGGCTGCCCCCAACCCCCAGCTGCCTATTTGTACCCGGCTGGAAACCAAAAATAAAGGGAAGCCCGTTTTTTTTAATTATTTCACGAATTTCATGAAATAATTAATAAACAAATGACGTGGGCTTTGCCATATTTTTGTATGCTAGCCAGGTACAGCAGGCAGGTATAGCTGCCCCAAACCCCCAGCTGCGTATTTGTAACAAAAAAAAATAGGGAAGCCCTTTTTTTAATTATTTCATAATTTTCATGAAAAAATTAGAAAAAAAACGACATGAACTTCGCCCCATTTTTGTGTCCAGCCAGGTACAACTAGGCAGCTGGGGATTGGAATCCGCAG
Organism: Anomaloglossus baeobatrachus; assembly: GCF_048569485.1. Taxonomy (NCBI): domain Eukaryota; kingdom Metazoa; phylum Chordata; class Amphibia; order Anura; family Aromobatidae; genus Anomaloglossus; species Anomaloglossus baeobatrachus. Next base: position 100,636,444 of record NC_134362.1, read on the forward strand.
CACAGGTTGGCCTGAGCTTTCTAGGCCCCTCTTGCAGTCCGCAGCCGCCCCAGAAAATGGCGCTTTCATAGAAGCGCAATCATCTGGTGCTGTATCCAACTCTTCCAGCTGCCCTGGTGACGGTGGCTCGCTGGGTAATAATGGGTTAATACTAGTTTTTTTTTTTACTAGCTAGTATTAAGCCAGAGATTCTTAATGTCAGGCAAGTTTGACCCGGCCATTAAGAATCTCCAATAAAGGGTTAAAAAAAAACCCACCACACAGAGAAAAAATACTTTAATAGAAATAAATACACAGACACACTTAGAGACTCCATGTTTATTACTCCCTCTTATCCCTCCACGATTCATGGTCTTCTGTCTTCTTTCTCCTTCAACCCATGCAGCTCTGCTACATCAGCAGTGCTGCATGGGAGGAAGACGCTGCTGCTCCCCGTGCAGTCTTTTCACTCCGTGAGTGAGCTGAGGCTTCTGGCTGTAAGTTGCTGTAGCAACGATGATCTCAGTTATTGACCGGCTGATGCAGCCGGTGAATAACCGAACGAGGAAGCAGAACGGGGAGCCGACCATGTGCCATAGCATCTCGCCGATACACGCGCATGCACAAATGAGCTCCGCGTACCGGAGAGATGCACTGACAGGACCCAGCAATGACGTCTAACCATGTGACCAGTCTGTAGCCAATGAGATAATAGACACGTGACTGGTCACATGCTTTTTTGACGTCACAGAAGGACCTATTATCAGTGCTGGTTACCGGGACGACACAGCGATTATCGGAAGGAAAAGCGGCGGGAGACAGAGTGCAGAACGCGTCGCGGGGACAGGTAAGTGTTATGGCAATGTTTATTAACTGTATGTGTACATTTATAATGTGTTTTTATGTGTTTGTGTTTGCCTGACATTGGTTTCAATGGGGTTCTAGAGGTTCGTCGAGTCGTTTGTCGAGCCGAACTCGAGCGCGACCTCCGTTCGACGAACTGAACCGAACTCGAGCCTCTAGAGGCTCGCTCATCTCTAGTAATGACTGGTTTGTGATACTGCTTTCTGGTGAATGTCACGCCACAGAGGCGTGGATATGTTTCAGTGGACTCACTTTACCACTGGGTGAACAGCGGCAGCAGATTACCCGATGCAACAAGAGACTGGAGAAAACTTAAAAGAAAACAGAAGATGGTTTATTTAAAGGGATGGTGAACAAAGCTGATGATGAGAAGGCCCAATGGGTCATGACGCTGAACACCACCAGAGGAGCAACTGGAAGGAAACCCCTACAGTGGGATTATCCCGTCACAGCCCTGAAAGATCAGAAAGCAGCTTGCTAAGGGAACGACTCAATAGTCTGTAATAGTTCGAGCAAAGATTCCGGAATGATTTGCACCATCTAAGATCCAGGTGAAATGGATCCAGCTGTAGTAGGAATCCAAGATGCTTTGCACAATCCTGGGGAAGCAGTTCCAGCCATAGAAGGAATCCGGAATGTTCCAAAATTACCTCAGAGGTTAAGATGGCAGTGGTGGAATCCAAGGCATACAGTGAAACCAGGAATGATGGACTGGCTGCTGGAGATTCTGTGGAGAGAGAAGTAATTATCTTGTGTGCCGCCCCCACGCCTGTAGCAGCCGAGCAGCTCGGATCCAGACCCGCTGTGTGGCTCGAGGGATCCTCCAGACCTGGGGGTCACGCGTACACGCCAAATGAAGAGGGGGACGTAGTTGTATGGGCTTGGCCGTAATCGGTTCGTGACACCACGCACGGTATGTGGTGAAGTGTGACACCACCGATGCTGTAGCGGGATACCCGGGAGAGGTGTGATGGCAGCTGGATGTTAACCCCTCCGTGGGTAGGGATGGTTGCCCCGGGACCCTGTGGGTTGGTGCAAGGGATGGCGATGGCAGGGGCCTGCGTGCCCAGACATACCAGGGGATGTTTGGTTACTCACAGTTGAATAAATCACACGAGTCTTTTGGTAAACCAAGGTGCTGGTGGTCGGCCGCCACGGCTGGTTGTACTCTGGTCCCCCACCCGGGCTGGTGGTCGCCGTCTTTTCCCTCTGCACTGTTTTGTTTGTGTAGACTTCCCGGTGTGAAATGCGAGAGTCCGCTCCCGGTGTATTGTGTACCTGAGGAGCCGTGCCCGCTGACGCTGACCCGTGGGATCTACCGGGCCCTGGTGGATGCCCTATCCCTCTCTTTGGATGGTTGTCTGCTTTTGGGACTTTGGTTGGGACAGGACCTAAAATCCTGCCCTCAATTGGTTAATTAGCTAGGCCGTTGGTTCCGGTCCTGGCTTCAGGGTCCAAGTACACCCTCTGTGTACGGTTTCCGGGTCGGTTCTCCGGTGTCGGTACCGGCAGGATGCAACCCTGTCCCAGTCCACCTCGGATCTCCGGCTGCCATATTCCCATCGCCTGCTGACGGAGACCACTGTCTGCCACCTAGCTAATGCACCAGGGCTCCAACCCTGGCGCCAGTCAACTTGAGCTTCACCTCCGCTGGAGCTACACCTAGCCCAGCGTCCACTCCTCTCAACTTGAACTCTAGACTTTATCTGTCGTTTTTCCCGCACCGAGCTGTCTAGACCCCTAGGTGGGCGTTCTTCATCCACCTGATCCTGATCCCACCCACTGGTGTGCCTGTCTTGCCCTGAGGGAGGGTGGCTAGGGTTCAGGTCGGCTGTCTGTAACTGTGCCGCCCCCATGCCAGCAGCTGCCGCTGCTCAGATCCGGACCTTCTAAGGGGATGGCTCGAGGGTCTCCGGACCCGGGGGTCTCGCGGACACACCGAATAAAAGGGGGTACATAGATGTACTGGCTAGGCCGTATTAAGTTCGTGACGCCACCCACGGTCTGTGGTGAGGTGGGACACCACCGCTGCTGTTATGGGGCACCCGGGGGAGGTGTAGTGGCAGCTGGATGCTAACCCCTCCATGGGTAGGGATGGTTGCCCTGGAACCCAGTGTCTTTGTGCAGGGTATGGCGATGGCAAGGGCCCGCGCCTGAGCAAGCAGGGGGGATGTTTGGTTACTCACAGCAAATGAATCACATGAGTCTTTTGGTAAACCAAGGTGCTGGTGGCCGGCCGCCGCGGCCGGTTGCATTCAGGTCCCCCACCCAGGCTGGTGGTCACTGTCCTTTTCCTCTGCACTTGTTTTGTGTATGGTGGAGTGCCTGGTCTGGAACTCAGGAGTCCGCTCCCGGCTGGATGTGGCCTAAGGAGCCGTGCCCGCAGATGCTGGCCCGTGGGATCTATGGGCCCTGGCGGTAGCCATCTATCCTTATCGGTGAGCTGTTGTCTTCTTTAGGGACTTTGGGTGGGACAGGACCTATAATACTTGCCTCAATTGGTTAATTAGCTAGGCCACTGGTTTAGCTCCTGGCTTCAGGGTCCGAGTACGCCCTCTGTGCTACGGTTTCCGAGTCAGTTCCCCGTGTCAGTACCGGCGGGCTACAACCCTGTCCCGGTCCACCTAGGTTCTGGTGAGCCATCTTCCCGTCTCCTGCTGATGGAGACCACCGTCTTCCTCCTAGCCAAGGCACCAGGGCTCCGACCCTGGCACCGTTCAACTTGAACTTCCTCTGCTGGAGCTACACCTAGCTCCAGCCCACACTCCTCTCCACTTAAACTACAAACTCTTTCTGCTTGTTTTCCCACCCCGGGGCTGTCTAGACCCCTGGGTGTCCAACTGCCTGGTCCCGCCCACTGGTGTGTCTATCTTTCCCTAGGGGGGGGTGACTAGGGTTTCAGGTCGGCTGTGTTTTTCTTAAGTGAGGGAAGGGTGTTATGCGGGGCCTATCTGTGGCTACCTGGTTTTACCAGGGCGTCACATAACCCTGTGAGGGAAAGTGTTATGCAGGGGCCTTTTGTGTGACCACCTGGCTCTGCCAGGGCGTCACATTTGCACAGCAGAACAGAGAACAGTCAGAGAGTACAGAGCACTGCAGTTAGGGGTCTGAACCCTAGTAATGTTCCAAAGGAATGAGCATGTTTCCTAGGCACCACCCATAGGGAAAGGGTGCTGTATAAGCAGGGAGCAATTCTGCAATCAGAATCAGCACAAGGAACAGGTGTACCATTCCGTTAAATCACAGCAGTGTGATCACACAGGTTCTTGGAGGAGAAGGAGGCGGGGGAATGCTCAGCACAGCAGACAGGGTGAGTGACACGCCGTGTAGCAGCGACAGAGCCAGCAGCAGAAGCTGACCCAAAAGCAGGAATGGAGATACGGGGAAAACATTGATCTTCCTGCCCAGGGGAGACCGACCCCATGACCGAGGGCATGACAGTGAAGAGGTTAGGCTCTGCTTTGTTTCATGGAGAGAATAGGCAGTGAATAGTTAAATCTGTGGGAATGCCAAAGGAAAAAAAGCAAGCTGCAGGGTACAGCCTGACTCAATCTAAGTTTAGTCAGTTAGAAGCAGTAGAAAACTGTACTTATGGGAAGTATAGCAAGAAGGAGGAGTGTGTAAACCAGTCAGATAGCTTAGGCCAATGAAAGTGGGTACCTGTGGCAATCTTAATTTGACCTGACCATGAGGGTCTCCTCGGAGTATTTGCCATGTGCTCTAGTCGGGGATGGGTAGAAGGTCACCTCCATTCTATAGTCGTGAGTACCAGGCTCAAACTCTAGAGAAGATTAACAGGCTGTGAATGACTACAGAGATACTAGTCTTTAAGTGGGAGCTTGCCATACACCTGGGCAAAGAGGTCAGCATGGAATCACATGTATACACAAATGAAGAGTGGTCATGCACCACTGCCTGTCACTTGTGGTACCGCATATGCCCGGGGTATTTATTTGCCGGTGATTCAGTCCAGAGCGGGGTGCGTGTCACAAAACAAGATCCAAGGATGATGATAAGGTAAGAAAGAGGACCGCACTCCTTCGCTGTGCTGGAAACTTTATTCAAACAGGTGCAAGGTAAAAAGCTGGAGGCAACCTGTATGCCAGCTCCTGCTATGGACGACGGCCGTTTCGCCTATTCATTAGGCTTCCACGGATCCACATGTGGTAGTAGAACACCACCCCTTTTATAGGAGTGCATACAGGTTACATCACAACCACGTTAAAAACAATAGGGAATGACATAACATTAAAACACGAGGTACAGGGAAAAAAAAAAGAAATAAACACAAAATGGGAGTTCAATTATCACAAAAATATTGCAAGATCGACACGGTCATTCAAACCCAGGTCGCCCTGCACTCCATAGTTTATTATTAGTTTTGCCTCAATCTGTAATAATAATTTCTGTAAATCACCCCCCTGAGGAGGGAGGGTGACCCTCTTGAAGCCTGCGAAGCGTAAAATGTCCGGGTTACCATCGTGGTGGTCCCATATATGGGAAATCAACCTAGGTGACCCTTTTCCGGATGCAATTGAATTGTAGTGCTCCCTTAATCTAACGTACAAATACCTTATCGTTTTGCCTATGTAAAATCTGCCACATGGGCAGAAAATCACATAGACAACGAACTTGGTTTTGCACGAAATAAATTCCTGGATCTTATGCATGTGTGCTCCAATCTGCAGGGACCGGCCAGTAACATGTAGGTTACAAAACCTACAGTTCCCACACCGGTAGTTACCCGGTGGGCAACATTTATCCAGCCATGTCGATAGGCTGGTAATTCTGTTCTTTACTAGCATGTCCCGCAGATTGTTGCAATGTCTGAACGTGACCAAGGGTTTCGCCTTAGTCATCTCACTTAGGTCGGAGTCTTTCTCAAGAATGTGCCAATTTTTACACAATGTTGTCCTGATAACATTTTCCAGGGGTCCAAACTTAAAACTGAACATGAACCTCTTTGTACTGTCACCTTTGTCCCTAAAACCAAATCTCCCATTGGGTTGGTCACCTGTGGATCTCACTCTCTCGTACGCACTGCTGATTAATTTTTTGGGGTAACCCCTTTGTTGTAATCTTTCTTGGAGATCCAAAGACTGTTGTAAAAATGACTCCTCCGTGTTGTTGACCCTCCTCACTCTCAAAAACTGGCTATAAGGCAGGGCTATTTTGGTGTGGACTGGATGGGCACTCTGAAAGTGCAAGAGCGAATTTGTCGCTGTGGGCTTTCTGAACACTTTAGTGTGGATCTCCCCATTATAAATAGACCTCCACATCTAAAAAACTGAGGGTATTGCCACCAAAGGAGGAAGTGAAGGACATATTCATTGTGTTGACGGTGTTGAGATGACACACAAAGTCAGAGAACAAGGCCTCCGTACCGTCCCACACAATGAAAATGTCATCTACATACCTTATAAAATGGCGAATATATCTCAAATATGGATTGGTGTACGAGAAAACATATCTGCGTTCGAAGGCCCCCAAAAATATGTTGGCCATGGCACAAGATACGGGGGCACCCATAGCGGTACCTCCGCACTGCAAGTACCATTGGTCCAAAAACATAAAAGCGTTTTTTGCTAGAACAAATTCCAGGGCCTCCCCCACAAAATTACAAAAATGTTCGCTCTTGCCACTCTGTGCAACCATCTCTTTACCCGCCTGTACACACATATCCTGTGGGATACGGGTGTACAGGCTTTCCACATCAATGGATGTCAATTTTTAATTCTCCTGCCACGTCATACCCTTGAGAAGTGTCAAAAAGTCACTGCTGTCTTTAACATAAGAAGGGATATGCTTCATAATAGGTCTGAGCAGCCAATCCAGATAATGTGACAGGGGCTCCGTAAGTGAGCCAATCCCTGCCACTATCGGACGGCCAGGTGGATCATCCCTATTCTTATGTATCTTGGGTAGGCAGTACCAGTGAGGTTTTTTAGGGTGAGGAGGGATCAACTTGTCAGCCTGCGCACGCGAGATGAGACCCAAACTTACATATCTATCCAGGAAACGCACAAGCTGTTTCTTATACCCTTGGATAAGGTTAGAGGACAAAGGAGTATAGGTGGTTCTGTCCGACAATTGTCTAAAACATTCCTGGACATACTTCTGACGGGTTAGGAGGACAACATTGCCCCCTTTATCTGCCTCCCGGAACACCGTGTCCTCCCAACCCCGCATAGTATGTATAGCAGAAATCTCTGCCTGGCTTAGATTTTGTATGGGTTTTTTATAAATCAATGCCTCAATGTCCTTCAAGACCTAGTCCTGAAAAACATCAATGAGGTTACCAGGTGTAGTGGGAGGGTAAAAATCTGATTTTACTCCTTTTGTGAATTTTGGAGGTTCACTAGCAGCAGCAATTAACTCAGGGTGTGATACCACTTCGGGTTCATTCAGACTCAGCAAAAGTCCTGCATCGTGGACCATGGCTGAGTCAAATGCCCCAGTGATATCAAACACATCATTATCCACCACACAAGGTAAATGCCCCTCTGGAATCATGCCAGATGTGCTGGGTGCCACTTGAAAATGTTTATATAAATGGATCTTCCTGATAGCCTTAAATAAATCCACTTTAAAGTCTGCAAAGTCAAACTCCTCAGGAATGCAAAATTTGAACCCTTTACACATACAGTTAGGTCCAGAAATATTTGGACAGTGACACAATTTTCGCGAGTTGGGCTCTGCATGCCACCACATTGGATTTGAAATGAAACCTCTACAACAGAATTCAAGTGCAGATTGTAACGTTTAATTTGAAGGTTTGAACAAAAATATCTGATAGAAATTGTAGGAATTGTACACATTTCTTTACAAACACTCCACATTTTAGGAGGTCAAAAGTAATTGGACAAATAAACCAAACTCAAACAAAATATTTTTTTTTTCAATATTTTGTTGCGAATTCTTTGGAGGCAATCACTGCCTTAAGTCTGGAACCCATGGACATCACCAAATGCTGGGTTTCCTCCTTCTTAATGCTTTGCCAGGCCTTTACAGCCGCAGCCTTCAGGTCTTGCTTGTTTGTGGGTCTTTCCGTCTTAAGTCTGGATTTGAGCAAGTGAAATGCATGCTCAATTGGGTTAAGATCTGGTGATTGACTTGGCCATTGCAGAATGTTCCACTTTTTTGCACTCATGAACTCCTGGGTAGCTTTGGCTGTATGCTTGGGGTCATTGTCCAACTGTACTATGAAGCGCCGTCCGATCAACTTTGCGGCATTTAGCTGAATCTGGGCTGAAAGTATATCCCGGTACACTTCAGAATTCATCCGGCTACTCTTGTCTGCTGTTATGTCATCAATAAACACAAGTGACCCAGTGCCATTGAAAGCCATGCATGCCCATGCCATCACGTTGCCACCACATGTTTTACAGAGGATGTGGTGTGCCTTGGATCATGTGCTGTTTAGTGATGAGCGAGCATGCTTGTAACTACTCGGTACTCGCACGAGTATCGCTGTACTCGGGCTGCTCGGCGGGGACCGAGTAATCTCGCGATACTCGTGCTGTACTCGTGGTCTTCATTTCTGCATGTTGGCGCTCTTTTGAGAGCCAGCCCTCATGCAGGGATTGGCTGGCAGACCACTGCAATGCCACAGCCCTGTTAGTTGTGGAATTGCAGTGATTGGCCGGCCTGCACAGCGTGACCGAGCCTTTATATCGGCCGGCGCGCTGTGCTCTGCTCACAGCTATCCAGACTGTCAGTGCAGGGAGAGTGTCGCTGATTCAGGGAAAGCTTTGCGGCCCTTTATAGCTTTTTCAGTTGCAAGGCTGCAAACAGTGTGACCAAAAGTCCTTCTCAGGACTATTCTAGTTGTATACAGGCAGGCAGGGTATAGCCAGGTCGGAGTACAGTAGCAGAGTCCTTCTCAGGACTATTGTTGCTATATACAGGCAGGGTATAGCCAGGTCTGAATACAGGCTAGTGACCAAAAGAGTCCTTGTCAGGACTATTGTACCAGTATACAGGCAGGCAGGCAGGCAGGGTAGTGGTGACCGTATACCAGCCTTCATCATATCTGGGGCTGGTGTACACAGTGTAAAACAGTCCAGATAGTGTCTGACTTGTCTGTAATTGTCGCTCCCCAAAAAAACCTGTTAGGTTCTTATTGCGTCCGTGCTTGGTTTTTAAAACCGCACGTGTGTGCCTGTTGGTGGCAGCGTACAGGTGCACTTGTGTGCAATTTCCAGAAACTTTGATATAACGCACAAGTAGTGAATATACACGTCAGCAGTGCACAGCATTGCAAAATGCGCAAGGGCATTGGCAAGGAACAAGGAAGTGGACGTGATGGTGGTGCAGGCAGAGGCCGAGGTCGTGGGCAAGCTCTAATTTCGCCACAACAAAGGGCCACATCTAGTCGCTCGCACGTCCTGTCCCAAATTCTTGGGGACCGCAGCAGTACACCGCTTTTGAACCAAGACCAGTGTCAACAGGTTGTTAGTTGGATAGCAGATAATGCTTCCAGTCAGATTGGCACCACCACAAACACTCTGTCTTCCACACGGTCAAGTGTCAGTAGCCGTGATACTGCACCGCACATTTCTGAACCTGATCCTCCTTCCTACCACCAGGCTGAGTACACGTCCTCCTCGGACATTAATGATCCCACACTTGGACACTCGGAAGAGCTGTTCACGTTTCCATTCACACATTCTGGCCTCTCGCCAGCTCATATTGAAGTGGGTCATGAGGAGATCGTCTGTACAGATGGCCAAATATTTGAGCAGCCACGTTCTCACGAAGTTGGCAACGTGTCTCAACAAGTGGTGGACGATGATGAGACACAATTGTCAGCAAGTCAGGAGGAGGAGCAGGGTGCGGAAGAGGAAGACGACGTGGTGGATGATCCAGTAACTGACCCAACCTGGCAGGAGGATATGCAGAGCGAGGACAGCAGTGCACAGGGGGAGGGAGGCGTAGCATCACAACAGGCAGTAAGAAGCAGGGTGGTGGCCCCAGGCAGAAGTCAGGCAACCGTTCCCCGGAACAACACGATGACACAAGGTGCCTGTACAAATGTTAGGTCTTCCCGAGTCTGGCAGTTTTTTTAAGTTGGATCCAGATGATTCAAAAAAGGCCATTTGCAACACCTGCCGTGCCAGCATCAGCAGGGGTACCAAAACTAGCAGCCTGACCACCACCAGCATGATCAGGCACATGTCAGCCAAGCACCCGACTTTGTGGGAAGTACAACAGAGTCGAGGAGCAGTGCTTGCTGATGTCACTGCTACGTCTTCGCTGGTTGTGCATGCGAGCCAATCCTCTGTCCATGCTGCCTGCGAACAAGCCTCCTCCACTCCTGCACCTGCAGTTGCCTACGCATAAAGAACACCATCATCAAGCACGTCCTTGTCCCAGCGCAGCGTTCAGTTATCCATTCAGCAAACCTTTGAACGCAGGCGCAAATACACTGCCAACACCCCACATGCCACAGTTCTAAATGCTAACATTTCGCGACTGCTTGCCCTGGAAATGTTGCCTTTTAGGCTGGTGGAGACAGAAGCATTCCGTGACCTGATGGCGGCAGCTGTCCCACGTTACTCGGTCCCCAGCCGCCACTATTTCTCCCGGTGTGCCGTCCCCGCGTTGCATAACCACGTGTCACAAAACATCACACGTGCCCTGAACAATGCTGTTTCACCCAAGGTCCACCTAACCACAGACACGTGGACAAGTGCTTGTGGGCAAGGCCGCTACATCTCGTTGACGGCACACTGGGTTAATATTGTGGAAGCTGGGACCCAGTCTGAGCGAGGGACGGAACACGTCCTTCCCACACCAAGGTTTGCAGGCCCTACCTCAGTCAGTGTTTCACCCACACTCTACAGCTCCGGAATGTCATGCTCTTCAGCCTCCTCCTCCTCCTGCGCATCCTCATCCACTGTGCCCTCCACACCAGTCACAAGCTGGAAGCACTGCAGCACTGCCTCGGCGAAGCGGCAACAGGCTGTGCTGAAGCTAATCTGCATAGGTGACAAACCCCACAATGCAGAAGAGCTGTGGACAGCTCTGAAACAGCAGGCAGATCACTGGCTCACACCTCTGAACCTAAAGCCAGGAAAGGTCGTGTGTGACAATGGCCGGAACCTGGTGGCGGCTTTGAGGCGAGGCCAGCTGACACATGTTCCATGCGTGGCCCATGTGCTCAACCTCGTGGTTCAGCGGTTTATAAAGTCATACCCAGAGCTGTCTGATCTGCTGGTAAAAGTTCGCCGCCTGTCTGCACATTTTCGAAAGTCACCTACTGCTTCAGCCGGCCTTGCCGGCTTTCAGCGCCGTTTGCATCTTCCGGCTCACAGACTGGTGTGTGATGTCCCCACGCGTTGGAATTCAACTCTGCACATGTTGGTCAGGATATGTGAGCAGAAGAGGGCAGTTGTTGAGTACCTGCATCACCTAAGCTGTCGGGAAATGGGTCAAACTCCACACATAACACCTGAGGAGTGGAGATGGATGTCAGACCTATGTACCATCCTCCAAAACTTTGAGGACTCCACCAAGATGGTGAGTGGTGATGACGCCATTATTAGCGTCACCATACCGCTACTCTGCCTTCTAAAACGGTCTCTGCTGAAAAACAAACATGATGCATTGCAGGCGGAGCGCGATGAGTTGCAGCAAGAAACAGTAGTGGGTGTGGGTGATAACACACAGCCCAGCCTCGTCTCATCACAACGTGCAGTGGAGGACTATGACGAGGAGGAGGATGAAGACATGGAGCAACTCTCCGGCCAAATTGAGGATATGACATGCACACCAGTCATATCCTCGGTTCAGCGTGGCTGGCCAGAGGACAGGGTAGATGAGGAGGAGGAGGAGGAGGAGGACAGCATGTTCAGTCATCTTGTTGGTCAGGCTACTGAAGTCCTGGCTGTTAAGAGTCTGGCGCACATGGCTGACTTTATGGTAAGCTGCCTGTCTCGTGACCCTCGCGTTAAGAACATCTTGGCCGACAATCATTACTGGTTGGTAACACTGTTAGACCCACGCTACAAGGAGAACTTTTTGTCTCTTATTCCCGTGGAGGAGAGGTCAACCAAAATGCAGCAGTTCCGGAAGGCCATACTCACGGAAGTAGGCAAAGCATTCCCCTCACAAAACGCTAGCGGCATAGGTCAGGAATCAGTGGACAACCGAGGCGTACAGCCGAGAGAGGCACAAGTCCAATCCGCCAGAGGTAGGGGAACAGTCTTTAAGATGTGGGACAGTTTTCTCAGCCCCTCACGTACCACAGCCCCTGAGGTGCGGGGTAGTGCCACAAGAAATCCTACGTTTGCCCAGATGCTGAAGGAGTACCTTGCAGATCGAACAACTGTACTCCGACATTCCTCTGTGCCTTACAATTATTGGGTATCCAAGCTGGACACGTGGCATGAATTGGCTCTCTACGCCTTGGAAGTCCTGGCCTGCCCTGCTGCTAGCGTTTTGTCAGAGCGTGTTTTTAGTGCCGCAGGTGGAATCATTACAGATAAACGCACCCGCCTGTCAACTGAAAATGCTGACAGGCTGACTCTGATCAAGATGAACAAGGGTTGGATTGGGCCAGACTTCACCACACCACCAGCAAATGAGAGCAGAATTTAAAGTTTGCCATGTACCTCCACTCACCCATGGGTACACACTTCTGGACTTTGGATAATCGCTGGACTGCTCCTCCTTCTCCTCATGCGCCACCATGATGATGACCGTTACAAATTGCAATACTTAGGCCTTTGTTTCAGGTATACCCCCAGTGGTAAATTTTTTCGCCCATTCTTTGCAGAATGGACATTACAACGACAGGAGACCCGCTCCTTTGCAATGGGAACAATGTTTAGAGGCCCTCATGCACGTCTCTACCCAGGGACAACATGGAGCCTCCCAATTTTTGGCTGCCCTGCCTAAGGGCTATACTATAATACACCCACTTCCTTAAAATGGACACTTAATGTTTTGAGGCCCTCATGCACGTCTCTACCCAGGGACAACGTGGAGCCTCCCAATTTTTGGCTGCCCTGCCTAAGGGCTATACTATAATACACCCACTTCCTTAAAATGGACACTTAATGTTTTGAGGCCCTCATGCACGTCTCTACCCAGGGACAACGTGGAGCCTCCCAATTTTTGGCTGCCCTGCCTAAGGGCTATGCTATAATACACCCACTTCCTTAAAATGGACACTTAATGTTTTGAGGCCCTCATGCACGTCTCTACCCAGGGACAACGTGGAGCCTCCCAATTTTTGGCTGCCCTGCCTAACGGCTATACTATAATACACCCACTTCCTTAAAATGGACACTTAATGTTTTGAGGCCCTCATGCACGTCTCTACCCAGGGACAACGTGGAGCCTCCCAATTTTTGGCTGCCCTGCCTAAGGGCTATACTATAATACACCCACTTCCTTAAAATGGACACTTAATGTTTTGAGGCCCTCATGCACGTCTCTACCCAGGGACAACGTGGAGCCTCCCAATTTTTGGCTGCCCTGCCTAAGGGCTATACTATAATACACCCACTTCCTTAAAATGGACACTTAATGTTTTGAGGCCCTCATGCACGTCTCTACCCAGGGACAACGTGGAGCCTCCCAATTTTTGGCTGCCCTGCCTAAGGGCTATACTATAATACACCCACTTCCTTAAATTGGACACTTAATGTTTTGAGGCCCTCATGCACGTCTCTACCCAGGGACAACGTGGAGCCTCCCAATTTTTGGCTGCCCTGCCTAAGGGCTATACTATAATACACCCACTTCCTTAAAATGGACACTTAATGTTTTGAGGCCCTCATGCACGTCTCTATCAAGGGACAATGTGGAGCCTCCCAATTTTTGGCTGCCCTGGCAAAGGGCTATACTGAAATAGACCCACTTCCTTACAATGGGCACTTCAGGTTTACAGGCCATCATGCACGTCTCTATCCAGGGACAATGTGGAGCCTCCCAATTTTTGGCTGCCCTGGCAAAGGGCTATACTGAAATAGACCCACTTCCTTACAATGGGCACTTCAGGTTTACAGGCCATCATGCACGTCTCTATCCAGGGACAATGTGGAGCCTCCCAATTTTTGGCTGCCCTGGCAAAGGGCTATACTAAAATAGACCCACTTCCTTACAATGGGCACTTCAGGTTTACAGGCCATCATGCACGTCTCTATCCAGGGACAATGTGGAGCCTCCCAATTTTTGGCTGCCCTGGCAAAGGGCTATACTAAAATAGACCCACTTCCTTACAATGGGCACTTCAGGTTTACAGGCCATCATGCACGTCTCTATCCAGGGACAATGTGGAGCCTCCCAATTTTTGGCTGCCCTGGCAAAGGGCTATACTGAAATAGACCCACTTCCTTACAATGGGCACTTCAGGTTTACAGGCCATCATGCACGTCTCTATCCAGGGACAATGTGGAGCCTCTCAATTTTTGGCTGCCCTGGCAAAGGGCTATACTGAAATAGACCCACTTCCTTACAATGGGCACTTCAGGTTTACAGGCCATCATGCACGTCTCTATCCAGGGACAATGTGGAGCCTCCCAATTTTTGGCTGCCCTGGCAAAGGGCTATACTGAAATAGACCCACTTCCTTACAATGGGCACTTCAGGTTTACAGGCCATCATGCACGTCTCTATCCAGGGACAATGTGGAGCCTCCCAATTTTTGGCTGCCCTGGCAAAGGGCTATACTAAAATAGACCCACTTCCTTACAATGGGCACTTCAGGTTTACAGGCCATCATGCACGTCTCTATCCAGGGACAATGTGGAGCCTCCCAATTTTTGGCTGCCCTGGCAAAGGGCTATACTAAAATAGACCCACTTCCTTACAATGGGCACTTCAGGTTTACAGGCCATCATGCACGTCTCTATCCAGGGACAATGTGGAGCCTCCCAATTTTTGGCTGCCCTGGCAAAGGGCTATATTAAAATAGACCCACTTCCTTACAATGGGCACTTCAGGTTTACAGGCCATCATGCACGTCTCTATCCAGGGACAATGTGGAGCCTCCCAATTTTTGGCTGCCCTGGCAAAGGGCTATACTGAAATAGACCCACTTCCTTACAATGGGCACTTCAGGTTTACAGGCCATCATGCACGTCTCTATCCAGGGACAATGTGGAGCCTCCCAATTTTTGGCTGCCCTGGCAAAGGGCTATACTAAAATAGACCCACTTCCTTACAATGGGCACTTCAGGTTTACAGGCCATCATGCACGTCTCTATCCAGGGACAATGTGGAGCCTCCCAATTTTTGGCTGCCCTGGCAAAGGGCTATACTAAAATAGACCCACTTCCTTACAATGGGCACTTCAGGTTTACAGGCCATCATGCACGTCTCTATCCAGGGACAATGTGGAGCCTCCCAATTTTTGGCTGCCCTGGCAAAGGGCTATACTGAAATAGACCCACTTCCTTACAATGGGCACTTCAGGTTTACAGGCCATCATGCACGTCTCTATCCAGGGACAATGTGGAGCCTCCCAATTTTTGGCTGCCCTGGCAAAGGGCTATACTGAAATAGACCCACTTCCTTACAATGGGCACTTCAGGTTTACAGGCCATCATGCACGTCTCTATCCAGGGACAATGTGGAGCCTCCCAATTTTTGGCTGCCCTGGCAAAGGGCTATACTAAAATAGACCCACTTCCTTACAATGGGCACTTCAGGTTTACAGGCAATCATGCACGTCTCTATCCAGGGACAATGTGGAGCCTCCCAATTTTTGGCTGCCCTGGCAAAGGGCTATACTAAAATAGACCCACTTCCTTACAATGGGCACTTCAGGTTTACAGGCCATCATGCACGTCTCTATCCAGGGACAATGTGGAGCCTCCCAATTTTTGGCTGCCCTGGCAAAGGGCTATACTAAAATAGACCCACTTCCTTACAATGGGCACTTCAGGTTTACAGGCCATCATGCACGTCTCTATCCAGGGACAATGTGGAGCCTCCCAATTTTTGGCTGCCCTGGCAAAGGGCTATACTAAAATAGACCCACTTCCTTACAATGGGCACTTCAGGTTTACAGGCCATCATGCACGTCTCTATCTAGGGACAATGTGGAGCCTCCCAATTTTTGGCTGCCCTGGCAAAGGGCTATACTGAAATAGACCCACTTCCTTACAATGGGCACTTCAGGTTTACAGGCCCTCATGCACGTCTGTATGCAGGGGCATTGGTGAACCTCACAATTTTGGACTGCCCTGGCAAAGGAAAATACTACAAAGACTCACTTCCTCAAAATGGGCACATTAGACTCAAGAGGCCTTCATGTACGTCTCTTCTCAGGGACATCGGAGTGCCACACAATGTTTTCACGTAAAATCTTTCATGTATTAATCTCAAAAAGTAACATACACCAGCTCTATCTCACTATTGGGTATGTGCCCTTAACATTTCTGCCATGAAAAATCATTTTGGGGTCATTTTGGAAGGTTTTCTGGTGAGTCCGTAAAAATGGCGTGAAACGCGGACAAAATTGTTCACAGCTGTGACTTTTGAGTGATAAATGCTTCAAGGGGTCTTCCCCATGCTGTTGCCATGTCATTTGAACACTCTTCTGAGACTTTTGTGACATTTTTAGGGTTTCTCCATGCTGCCGGGGGATCATTTCACAAAAATACTCGGGTCTCCCATAGGATAACATTGGGCTCGTTGCTCGGCCCGAGTACACGAGTATCTTGGGAGGCTCGGCCCGAGCTTCGAGCACCCGAGCTTTTTAGTACTCGCTCATCACTAGTGCTGTTCCCTTTCGTCTCCAAACTTTTTTCTTCCCATTATTCTGGTACAGGTTGATCTTTGTCTCATCTGTCCATAGAATACTTTTCCAGAACTGAGCTGGCTTCATGAGGTGTTTTTCAGCAAATTTAACTCTGGCCTGTCTATTTTTGGAATTGATGAATGGTTTGCATCTAGATGTGAACCCTTTGTATTTACTTTCATGGAGTCTTCTCTTTACTGTTGACTTAGAGACAGATACACCTACTTCACTGAGAGTGTTCTGGACTTCAGTTGATGTTGTGAACGGGTTCTTCTTCACCAAAGAAAGTTTGCGGCGATCATCCACCACTGTTGTCATCCGTGGACGCCCAAGCCTTTTTGAGTTCCCAAGCTCACCAGTCAATTCCTTTTTTCTCAGAATGTACCCGACTGTTGATTTTGCTACTCCAAGCATGTCTGCTATCTCTCTGATGGATTTTTTCTTTTTTTTCAGCCTCAGGATGTTCTGCTTCACCTCAATTGAGAGTTCCTTAGACCGCATGTTGTCTGGTCACAGCAATAGCTTCCAAATGCAAAACCACACACCTGTAATCAACCCCAGACCTTTTAACTACTTCATTGATTACAGGTTAACGAGGGAGACGCCTTCAGAGTTAATTGCAGCCCTTAGAGTCCCTTGTCCAATTACTTTTGGTCCCTTGAAAAAGAGGAGGCTATGCATTACAGAGCTATGATTCCTAAACCCTTTCTCCGATTTGGATGTGAAAACTCTCATATTGCAGCTGGGAGTGTGCACTTTCAGCCCATATTATATATATAATTGTATTTCTGAACATGTTTTTGTAAACAGCTAAAATAACAAAACTTGTGTCACTGTCCAAATATTTCTGGCCCTGACTGTACCTTTCAACCGTCCCGGATATAGCGGGATAGTCCCGATTTTATACGTCAGTCCCGTTCTCACGCCCGGGAAGCTCTCTGTCCCGCAGTGCAGTGAGACGCAGCTGCCACGCCCCCACACTCTGCCGACCACGCCCCCTCCGGATGCCTGCCACACTCTCTGGATGCCTTCCTTGGCATCTATACTGCTGGCCACGCCCCTTTGCGGTCGTCCACGCCCCCTCTCTATGAAGGACACACACTCCTGGATGCTCTCCTTGTCCCCTCCTGCTGCTCTCGAAGCTGGCCACGCCCCCCCTGCCTGCCCCCTCTACCCAGGATGCTGCTCACATGTGACCGACTTATCTGCACAATGGCTGCTTCAAAACCGTCAGATCTGCAACTGAGGTAAGTGCACCAGAAGCAGGGAGAGTGCAGAGTGCCTGCAGGAGGGAGAGAGCAGTGTGCCTGAAGGAGGGAGAGAGCAGTGTGCCTGAAGGAGGGAGAGAGCAGTGTGCCTGCAGGAGGGAGAGAGAAGTGTGCCTGCAGGAGGGAGAGAGCAGTGTGCCTGCAGGAGGGAGAGAGCAGTGTGGTTGCAGGAGGGAGAGAGCAGTGTGCTTGCAGGAGGGAGAGAGCAGTGTGCTTGCAGGAGGGAGAGAGCAGTGTGCTTGCAGGAGGGAGAGAGCAGTGTGCTTGCAGGAGGGAAAAGGCTGCAGGAGGGAGAGAGCAGTGTGCTTGCAGGAGGGAGAGAGCAGTATGCTTGCAGCAGGGAGAAAGCAGTGTGCTTGCAGGAGGGAGAGAGCTGCAGGAGGGAAAGAGCAGTGTGCTTGCAGGAGGGAGAGAGCAGTGTGCTTGCAGGAGGGGAGAGCAGTGTGCCTCCAGGAGGGAGACAGCAGTGTGATTGCAGGAGGGAGAGAGCAGTGTGCGTGCAGCAGGGAGAGAGCAGTGTGCTTGCAGCAGGGAGACAGCAGTGTGCTTGAAGCAGAGAGAGAGCAGTGTGCTTGAAGCAGAGAGAGAGCAGTGTGCTTGCAGGAGGGAGAGAGCAGTGTGCTTGCAGCAGGGAGAAAGCAGTGTGCTTGCAGCAGGGAGAAAGCAGTGTGCTTGCAGCAGGTAGAGAGCAGTGTGCTTGCAGCAGGGAGAGAGCAGTGTGCCTGCAGGAGGGAGAGAGCAGTGTGCCTGCAGCAGGGAGAGAGCAGTGTGCTTGCAGCAGGGAGAGAGCAGTGTGCCTGCAGCAGGGAGAGAGCAGTGTGCCTGCAAGTGGGAGAGAGCAGTGTGCCTGCAGGATGGTGGGGAGCAGTGTGCTTGCAGGAGGGGGGAGCAGTGTGCTTGCAGGAGGGGGGAGCAGTGTGCTTGCAGGAGGGAGAGAGCAGTGTGCTTGCAGGAGGGAGAGAGCAGTGTTCTTGCAGGAGGGAGAGAGCAGTGTGCGTGTAGGAGGGAGAGTGCAGAGTGCCTGCAGGAGGAAGAGAGCAGTGTGCCTGCAGCAGGGAGAGAGCAATGTGCTTGCAGGAGGGAGAGAGCAGTGTGCTTGCAGCAGGGAGAGAGCAGTGTGCTTCCAGGAGGGAGAGAGCTGTGTGCTTGCAGCAGTGAGAGAGCAGTGTGCTTGCAGGAGGGAGAGAGCAGTGTGCTTGCAGGAGGGAGAGAGCAGTGTGCTTGCAGGAGGGAGAGAGCAGTGGCGTGAAGGAAGGAGAGTGCAGAGTGCTTGCAGGAGGGAGAGAGCAGTGTGCTTGCTGGAGCGAGAGAGCAGTGTGCTTGCAGGAGGGAGAGAGCAGTGTGCGTGCAGCAGGGAGAGTTTAGAGTGCCTACAGGAGGGAGAGAAGTGTGCTTGCAGCAGGGAGAGAGCAGTGTGCTTGCAGCAGGGAGAGAGCAGTGTGCTTGAAGCAGAGAGAGAGCAGTGTGCTTGCAGCAGGGAGAGAGCAGTGTGCTGGCAGGAGGGAGAGAGGAGGGAGAGAGCAGTGTGCTTGCAGCAGGGAGAAATCAGTGTGCTTGCAGCAGTGAGAGAGCAGAGTGCTTGCAGCAGGGAGAGAGCAGTGTGGTTGCAGCAGGGAGAGAGCAGTGTGCCTGCAGGAGGGAGAGAGCAGTGTGCCTGCAGGAGGGAGAGAGCAGTGTGCCTGCAGCAGGGAGAGAGCAGTGTGACTGCAGCAGGGAGAGAGCAGTGTTCCTGCAGCAGGGAGAGAGCAGTGTTCCTGCAGCAGGGAGAGAGCAGTGTGCCTGCAGCAGGGAGAGAGCAGTGTGCCTGCAGGAAGGGGGAGCAATGTGCTTGCAGGAGGGGGGAGCAGTGTGTTTGCAGGCGGGAGAGAGCAGTGCGCTTGCAGGAGGGAGAGCAGTGTGCGTGCAGGAGGGAGAGTGCAGTGTGCGTGCAGGAGGGAGAGAGCAGTGTGCTTGCAGGAGGGAGAGAGCAGTGTGCTTGCAGGAGGGAGAGAGCAGTGTGCTTGCAGCAGGGAGAGAGCAGTGTGCTTGCAGGAGGGAGAGAGCAGGGAGAGTGCAGAGTGCCTGCAGGAGGAAGAGAGCAGTGTGCTTGCAGCAGGGAGAGAGCAGTGTGCTTTCAGCAGGGAGAGAGCAGTGTGCTGGCAGGAGGTAGAGAGCAGTGTGCTTCCAGGAGGGAGAGAGCTGTGTGCTTGCAGCAGGGAGAGAGCAGTGTGCTTTCAGCAGGGAGAGAGCAGTGTGCTTTCAGCAGGGAGAGAGCAGTGTGCTTGCAGGAGGTAAAGAGCAGTGTGCTTGCAGGAGGGAGAGAGCAGTGTGCTTTCAGGAGGGAGATAGCAGTGTGCTTGCAGCAGGGAGAGAGCAGTGTGCTTGCAGGAGGGAGTGAACATGGAGAGTGCCGAGTGCCTGCAGGAGGGAGAGAGCATTGTGTTTGCAGCATGGAGAGAGCAGTGTGCTTGCAGGAGGGAGAGAGCAGGGAGAGTGCAGTGCCTGCAAGAGGAAGAGAGCAGTGTGCTTGCAGCAGGGAGAGAGCAGTGTGCTTGCAGCAGGGAGAGAGCAGTGTGCTTGCAGCAGGGAGAGAGCAGTGTGCTTGCAGCAGGGAGAGAGCAGTGTGCCTGCAGCAGGGAGAGAGCAGTGTGCCTGCAGCAGGGAGGGAGCAGTGTGCCTGCAGGAGGGAGAGAGCAGTGTGCTTGCAGGTGGGGGGAGCAGTGTGCTTGCAGGAGGGGGGAGCAGTGTGCTTGCAGGAAAGGGAAGCAGTGTGCTTGCAGGAGGGAGAGAGCAGTGTGCTTGCAGGAGGGAGAGAGCAGTGTGTGTGCAGCAGGGAGAAAGCAGTGTGCTTGCAGGAGGGAGAGAGCAGTGTGCTTGCAGCAGGGAGAGAGCAGTGTGACTGCAGCAGGGCGAGAGCAGTGTGCCTGCAGCAGGGTGAGAACAGTGTGCCTGCAGCAGGGAGAGAGCAGTGTGCCTGCAGCAGGGAGAGAGCAGTGTGCCTGCAGGAGGGAGAGAGCAGTGTGCCTGCAGGAGGGAGAGAGCAGTGTGCCTGCAGCAGGGAGAGAGCAGTGTGCCTGCAGCAGGGAGAGAGCAGTGTGCCTGCAGCAGGGAGAGAGCAGTGTGCCTGCAGCAGGGAGAGAGCAGTGTGCCTGCAGGAGGGGGAGCAGTGTGCTTGCAGGAGGGGGGAGCAGTGTGCTTGCAGGAGGGGGGAGCAGTGTG
Source organism: Anomaloglossus baeobatrachus (assembly GCF_048569485.1). Classification (NCBI taxonomy): domain Eukaryota; kingdom Metazoa; phylum Chordata; class Amphibia; order Anura; family Aromobatidae; genus Anomaloglossus; species Anomaloglossus baeobatrachus. Next base: position 100,657,507 of record NC_134362.1, read on the forward strand.
CTTGCAGGAGGGGGGAGCAGTGTGCTTGCAGGAGGGGGGAGCAGTGTGCCTGCACAGGAGGGGAGAGCAGTGTGCTTGCAGGAGGGGAGAGCAGTGTGCCTGCAGGAGGGAGACAGCAGTGTGATTGCAGGAGGGAGAGAGCAGTGTGCCTGCAGGAGGGAGAGAGCAGTGTGCTTGCAGGAGGGAGAGAGCAGTGTGCCTGCAGGAGGGAGAGAGCAGTGTGCCTGCAGGAGGGAGAGAGCAGTGTGCTTGCAGGAGGGATAGAGCAGTGTGCTTGCAGGAGGAAGAGAGCAGTGTGCTTGCAGGAGGGGGAGAGCAGTGTGCTTGCAGGAGGGAGAGAGCAGTGTGCTTTCAGGAGGGAAAGAGCTTCAGGAGGGAGAGAGCAGTGTGCTTGCAGGAGGGAGAGAGCAGTGTGCTTGCAGGAGGGAAAGAGCTGCAGGAGGGAGAGAGCAGTGTACCTGCAGCAGGGAGAGAGCAGTGTGCCTGCAGCAGGGAGAGAGCAGTGTGCCTGCAAGAGGGAGAGAGTAGTGTGCCTGCAGGTGGGGGGAGCAGTGTGATTGCAGGAGGGGGGAGCAGTGTGCTTGCAGGAGGGGGGAGCAGTGTGCTTGCAGGGGGGAGAGCAGTGTGCTTGCAGGAGGGACAGAGCAGTGTGCTTGCAGGAGGGAGAGAGCAGTGTGCTTGCAGGAGGGAGAGAGCAGTGTGCATGTAGGAGGGAGAGTGCAGAGTGCCTGCAGGAGGGAGAGAGCAGTGTGCCTGCAGCAGGGAGAGAGCAATGTGCTTGCAGGAGGGAGAGAGCAGTGTGCTTGCAGCAGGGAGAGAGCAGTGTGCGTGCAGGAGGGAGAGAGCAGTGTGCTTGCAGGAGGGAGAGAGCAGTGTGCTTGCAGGAGGGAGAGAGCAGTGTGCTTGCAGGAGGGAGAGAGCAGTGTGCTTGCAGGAGGGAGAGAGCAGTGTGCTTGGAGGAGGGAGAGAGCAGTGTGCGTGCAGGAGGGAGAGTGCAGAGTGCTTGCAGGAGGGATAGAGCAGTGTGCTTGCAGGAGAGAGAGAGCAGTGTGCGTGCAGCAGGGAGAGTGCAGAGTGCCTACAGGAGGGAGAGAGAAGTGTGCTTGCAGCAGGGAGAGAGCAGTGTCTCTGCAGCAGGGAGAGAGCAGTGTGCTTGAAGCAGAGAGAGAGCAGTGTGATCGCAGCAGGGAGAGAGCAGTGTGCTTGCAGGAGGGAGAGAGGAGGGAGAGAGCAGTGTGCTTGCAGGAGGGAGAGAGCAGTGTGCTTGCAGGAGGGAGAGAGCAGTGTGCTTGCATGAGAGAGAGAGCAGTGTGCGTGCAGGAGGGAGAGTGCAGTGTGCTTGCAGGAGGGAGAGAGCAGTGTGCTTGCAGGAGGGAGAGAGCAGTGTGCTTGCAGGAGGGAGAGAGCAGTGTGCGTGCAGCAGGGAGAGAGCAGTGTGCTTGCAGGAGGGAGAGAGCAGTGTGCTTGCAGCAGGGAGAGGGGAGGGAGAGAGCAGTGTGCTTGCAGCAGGGAGAGAGCAGTGTGCCTGCAGCAGGGCAAGAGCAGTGTACCTGCAGCAGGGCGAGAGCTGTGTGCCTGCAGGAGTGAGATAGAGCAGTGTGGCTGCAGGAGGGAGAGAGCAGTGTGCCTGCAGCAGGGAGAGAGCAGTGTGCCTGCAGCAGGGAGAGAGCAGTGTGCTTGCAGCAGGGAGAGAGCAGTGTGCCTGCAGCAGGGAGAGAGCAGTGTGTCTGCAGGAGGGGGAGCTGTGTGCTTGCAGGAGGGGGGAGCAGTGTGCTTGCAGGAGGGGGGAGCAGTGTGCTTGCAGGAGGGGGGAGCAGTGTGCTTGCAGGAGGGGAGAGCAGTGTGCTTGCACAGGAGGGGAGAGCAGTGTGCTTGCAGGACGGGAGAGCAGTGTGCTTGCAGGATGGGGGAGCAGTGTGCTTGCAGGAGGGGAGAGCAGTGTGCTTGCAGGATGGGGGAGCAGTGTGCTTGCAGGAGGGGAGAGCAGTGTGCTTGCAGGAGGAGAGAGCAGTGTGCTTGCAGGATGGGAAATCAGTGTGCTTGCAGGAGGGGAGAGCAGGGGAGAGTCCAGGACTTGTTTTTTCAGGTCCCCCCTGTGCCTGCAATATTAAAAGCAGACAAACAGGGGACTCAGAGAAAGCAGCCAGAGGAGCTCTCAGGCTCTGATGCTGCAATGCTTCCAGCCTGTGCCCTCAGCGCCCTGCCAGCCTGTGCCCTCAGTACCCCCCCAGTGCTGCCAACCTGGTGCCTCAGCGCCCCACCAGCCTGTGTCCTCAGTGCCCCCCAGTGCTGCTAGCTTGTGCCCTCAGTGCCCCTCAGTACTGCCAGCCTGTGCCCTCAGCGCCCCACCAGCCTGTGCTGTCAGCGCCCCGCCAGCCTGTGCCCTCAGTGCCCCACCAGCCTGTGCCCTTAGTGCCCCAAGTGCTGCTATCCTGTGCCCTCAGTGCCCCGCCAGCCTGTGCCCTCAGTGCCCTCCGCAGTGCTGCCAGCATGTGCCCTCAGTGCCCCCCGCAGTGCTGCCAGCATGTGCCCTCAGCGCTCTCTCGCAGTGCTGCCAGCTTATACCTTAAGCACCCTCCAGTGCTGCCAGCTTCGGCCCTCAGCGTCTTCCATCGCTGCCAGCCTGTGCGCTAAGCATCCCTAGGGCCAGTATGTATGCCCCACAGGCCACCACTGTCAGTATGTAGGCTCCACAGGCCGCAGTAATGTGTATGTATAGGAAATCATTGCAATGCAGACAATTCGTTCCACAACTTGTTAAATGTCCCATCCTGGTCCCCAGTTGTGCCATTCCACACATGCACAAACTCACACAAACACACATACAAGCATGCACACGCACATATTATATGCTCACCTTAACTTCTGTTCCATCGCCGGCCTGCTGGGACTTGCTGTTCGCTAGCATGAGCTCTGTATCGGGTGCCATGACGACGAGGGAGGAACTTCCGCACCCAGAGCGCTGACGTCAAAGGCAGGAGCCTCTGATTGGTCAGCGCGCTGCGTTTGATTAGCGTCTGACAGCGGAAGTTCCTGCTTCGTCGCCGATGGCTACCGATACACAGCGTGGAGCAGCGAACTACAGGACCCAGGAGGCCAGCGATGCAACGGAAGGTACACATGTTATGCTCACCTTACCTTCTGTTCCATCGCCGGCCTCCTGGGTCTTGCAGTTCGCCGAGAGGATTCCTTCCTCGTCGTGATGCATCGGCGAACTACAACTATGTGCGCACGTTGCGTTTTTTTCCCCGCGTTAACGCTGCAATTTGAACTGCAGCATTTCAGTGCCAAATTGCATGTGTTCTGCTCCCCCAGCAAAGTCTATGAAAAGTCCGAAAATTCAATGCGCACGCTGCATTTGTAAACGCAGCATTTTGGATGCTAAAAATCGCTGCGGAAAAAAAAGCAGCATGTCACTTCTTTTGTGCGTTGTAGCTGCGTTCTCCTCATTGAAAAATCATATGATGTGGGTCAAAACGCAACCAAAATGCACTTGGACTGTATTTTTGTTGCGTTCCGCATGCTTTTTTGACAAACAAAACGCAGGTCTTTTCAGTCTATATCTGTCAATGTCGGTCGGTTGGTCTCCTTCTCTGTCAGTTGGTCGCTCTGTCTGTCACTCTCTGCCCATCGGTCGGTCTCTCTCTCTGTCTCTCTCGCCCACCGGCGCCCAAGATTGGTTGCAGTTAGACACACCCCCACACTAAGTGATAGCTGTGTCACTGCAACCAATCACAGCCACCGGTGGGCGGGTCTATATCATGCAGTAAAATAAATAAATAATCTTAAAAAAACTGTCCCCCCCAATTTTGATACCAGCCAGGGTAAAGCCACACGGCTGAAGGCTGGTATTCTGAGGATGGGGAGCTCCACGCTATGGGGAGCTCCCCAGCCTAACAATATCAGCCAGCAGCCGCCCGGAATTGCCGCATCCATTAGATGCGACAGTCCGGGGACTCTACCCGGCTCATCCCAAATTGCCATGGTGTGGTGGCAATCGGGGTAATAAGGCATTAATGGCAGCCCATAGCTGCCACTAAGTCCTAGGTTAATCATGGCAGGCGTCTCCCCGAGATATCTACCATGATTAACCTGTAAGTTAAAGAAAATAAACACATACACCCAAAAATCCTTCATTTTGAATAAAAGACAAAAAAAAGCCTCTTTCACCATTTTATTAAATCCTCAAATACCCCTCCAGGTCCGACGTAATCCACATGAGGTCCTGCGACGCATCCAGCCCTGCTACATGAAGCGGACAGGAGCGGCCACAGACCACGATTGCTCTCTGTCAGCTCCACGCAGCAACTGAAGTGAGCCGCACGATCAGCGATGACATCACTCAGGTTACCCGCGGCCACTGCTGGATCCTCCAACTGTGACAGCAAGTCGCCCGAGTGACTGAAGTGAGCTGCGCGATCAGCGATGACATCACAGGTGAGTTGCGGTTTCAGGTGGAGGACTCCAGCTGGCCGCGGGTAACCTGAGTGCCGGCACCGCTGATGGCGCTGCTCACTTCAGTCACTCAGGGGATTTGCGGTCACCGGTGCGTCCTTCAAGGGTGACCGCTAACCTGGACGCGATACACAGACAGAGCCACGGGATGACAATGAAGTCGGGTGAAGTTCATCTGAGTTCATTCTCATCTCGCAACTCTGTCTGTGTCTGCTGTCAGCGAGCATGTAGCAGAGCTGAATTGACTGGGGAACGCACTGTCAAAAATGCATCCAAAACGCATGAGTTTTGGGTGCATTTTTTTTTTTTTTTTTTTACAAACGCAGTGTTTACATTTGTCCAGTCTGCCAGAGGGTGTGTTCTTTTCTGCACTGCACAGAACGCAACGTGCGCACATACCAAGCTGAGGTCACACTGGCATATCACATGTGATGCGAAATGCTAATGACCCTCGGCTCCTGCTGTGCTGTGAGCGTGAGCCATTACACTATGATTTGATACTGCCGTCGGATCACAGCTGAGGAGGAGAGGGAGGGATTAAGGATCTCAGGCGTTCAGTTGGGATGAGCCCTGGGCTATGCTGTCTTTCTAAAGGCGACTGGATCAGCGGACGAGAGCACCCACTGACCCCTGTGTCTCCACAGGAGTGCACCCACTGACCCCCGTGTCTCCACAGGAGAGCACCCACTGACCCCCGTGTCTTCACAGGAGAGCACCCACTGACCCCCGTGTTTCCACAGGAGAGCACCCACTGACCCCCGTGTCTCCACAGGAGAGCACCCACTGACCCCCGTGTCTCCACAGGAGAGCACCCACTGACCCCCGTGTCTCCACAGGAGAGCACCCACTGACCCCCGTGTCTCCACAGGAGAGCACCCACTGACCCCCGTGTCTCCACAGGAGAGCACCCACTGACCCCCGTGTCTCCACAATTGGAACAATCAGAACAGTAAGTTGCCTGTATTCACTAATCCCTCCCATTAACCAAAAGCACAGTATTATTAAAGATATTTTATCTAATAGAACGGATCTGTCATGAAGTCTGCAGTTTTGTACATGGGGCAGATTTTAAGGGGACAGATCTGCCAACAGAATTTTTTGGTTTAAAATATTTTAGTTTAAAAGTAACTCTTCCATGTTTGCATTTATATTTTAATTTACTACTTAGAAATAAATCTATGTGTTACGAGGGGGACCCGGGGAAGCGTGCCAAGATGGGAAATGGACTGCTTCCGCCGGTCAAGGTCCACTGTGCGGTGTAAGGGACCGCCGCTATGGTGGGTGAAGAGTGAGCGGGTTGCTGCTAGCGATCGTCTGGAATGTCACAGACGATCTATGTACACCGATCTGCCCTAACCCGTGAGGGTTGTATGGCACAGATCTCACGGCTCGGTGTACCTGTTGCACGGGGAAGCACAGAGGTGCCCACGCACGTGTGCCAGTGGAAGTCACGAGAATATGGCACGAGGGTAGCACAGAGGTGCCCACGCACGTGTGCTTTCAATAACCAGGTGAGTCCAATGGAGACTTGAGGAGCTCACCTGGGACAGGAACACGGCCTGTTGACGGGGGTACTGCCGGAGCAGCAAGGCAGGAACACGGCCTGCAAACGAGGTACTGCCGGAGCAGCAAGGGCCAAGCCCACAAGAGACAGTAATGCCTGAGCAGTGGCGTGGCAGCACGCTGCCAGACATCCAAACATAGAAGGACGGTCGCGCGCCGCCATGATGGCAGGGGGAGCTTTTAAGGAGGTGCAGCTCCACCCGAGGGCGGGCGCGAGGCGGAGATGACGGACTTGACCCAATCAGGGTCCACGACGTCCCAGCCTGGCCAGTCAGGATTCACCACGTCACCAGCCTTGTCATCAAGCCGTGTGACGTCAGTGAGCGAATCAGGACCCACCACGCATTGCACATGCTCACCCTCCTGCCTCTGGGAAATAGAGGCGGGATCCTCGGTCTCACAATGTGCAGAGATAACGGGAATCTCACTGCTTCCCTTTGCAGTAAACCTCTGCACATTGCGCAGCCTCGCAGACCTTCGGGGCCGCTGAGCAGGAGAGTCTGCGGCAGGCCAGGAATGGGAGACCGCTTCACTCCTTGTAACAGGAGAACCACTAGGTGTCACCCTTCTGCTGCCTCTCTGAGAAGGTATCTCCTGCACACTGCGCAGTCTGGCAGACCTTCGGCGCTGCTGAGCAGGAGTGCTCGTGGCAGGCAAGGAATGGGAGACTGCCTCAGTCCTTGCCTCAGGAGAGCCACGAGATGTAACATCTATGTACCGTATTTTTCGTTTTATGAGGCACACCAGATTATAAGACACACCCCAAATTTAGAGCTAAAAAAAGGTAAAAAAAAAAAAAAATGGGGTCTGTCTTATAATCCGGTGTTCTCTTACCGGACGGGGCCAGCAGTGGTGGTGAAGCAGGGCCACAGGAGGCAGAGGTTGTGCTGGCAGCCGCAGTGGGTTAGTAGCGTCAGCCGCAGCGGGTCCGTGGTGACAGCGGCGTCTGTGGTGGGAGCCGCGGCGGCTCCGTGGCAGCGGGTGACAGGTGGAGCAAGCCGGTGAAGTAAGTGTCTCAGTGTGTCTGCAGTCCCACTTCAAATGATGGCGCCTGGAGCGGCGCATGCGCAGATGGAGCGCTCATCCAAGTGATCCATCTGTTCACGCGCTGACTCCCGGTGCCATCATTTGAAACTGGGACCGCGGACACACTGGGATACCTGCCGCACAGCCGCCCAGCACGCACAGAGAGGCAGCCTGCACCGACGGGCACCCGGCTGCCCGCATGCACGTACAGAGATGCAGCCGGCACCTGGCTGCCCGCCCGCACATCCGCCCGCCCGCACGTACAGAAAGGCAGCCGGCATCAATGGGCACCCGGCTGCCTGCACGCAGCCACAGGCACCTGGCCACCAGAACGCACCCGGTCGCCGCACAAAAAGCACCCCGGTAAGCTGTATTCAGATCTTAAGATGCACCCCTCATTTTCCTCCCAAATTTTTGCGTCTTATAATCCGAAAAATACGGTATATTTTTTTAATTATTGTTTCTAAAACAATGATTGTCATTGCTGACTGGGTGTGGTAAGAGGCGTGGCCTACAAAATTGCCGCGGCGCGCTCCACGCGCCTCAAACATTGTCCCTCTTTTCATTCTTTAAAAGTTGGGAGGTATGCTTTACATAATACAGAAATCATATCCGGGGACAACGTATGGGAAGATAAATTGATGATTGAATCAGAGGGAGATTGGAGTTCTAGATTTAATTCCTCCAAGATACCAATTTCCTCTTGTGGCCTCTGCCTCTTCCGCCTCTTCCCAACCCCCCGTCGGGTGCGTTTTCTAAAGGGGCGGCAGGTCTAGGTAGGGTAGGTGCTATACTAGAGGGCCCTGGTATCACATCCTCAGAACCACTAGATTCCGAGTCCGTGCTCCAGTATCCTCTGTTAGAGCCACTAGTGCCTTTCCTTTTAATATAGGACTTCTGTCTATAGTTTTTAGCCTTGTCCTTAGTCCAGCAAAAAAATCAGTTTTTTCTCATAATCTCTTTTATCCCTCAAGAACTTCTCCCTTTTCCTGTTTTTTATCTCAGTTTGCACAATCACCAGTTTTTTATCTAATTTCTGACAAAATGACATCCACTCATAAATTAGACATCCGCATACGAGTATCATGTTTCAAATCATCAAGTTCAGTGACTAAAACAGCATAATCTTCCTCATTTTTCTTAAGTACTAAATGTAACAATTTTTTGGAACACTCCAATTGAATGTCCTCCCATTGCTGGGTAAATACACTGTCTTCCTGGAAATGGGAGAGGGTCTTTATAATCCGAAGACCCCTTGGGACCCGATCGCATTCCACATAAGACTGCAGTGACTGTATTGTCCAAAACAATCTCACCTCCTTCTCAGCCAGGTTTTGTATATGGTATTCCAGTGTCTTTATCCCAAGTACCTCAGTGTCCTTCTTGGTATTACATTCCCCAAAGAAGGAACTGGAATCGGCCCGTCCAACCTGCAAACCTGTAGCACCAGGTGGTGAATCATCACAACTCTCAGTAACCTCCATGTCGGCGTAGTAATGCAAAAGTTACCGTTATACTGAAGTAAATTCTCGTGACAACAAAGCAGTGTGCAAAACAGACCTGTAGTGTTCTCTGACTTTGTGTGTCATCTCAACACCGTCAACACAATGAATATGTCCTTCACTTCCTCCTTTGGTGGCAATACCCTCAGTTTTTTAGATGTGGAGGTCTTTATTTATAACGGCGAGATCCACACTAAAGTGTGCAGAAAGCCCACAGCGACAAATTCGCTCATGCACTTTCAGAGTGCCCATCCAGTCCACACCAAAATAGCCCTGCCTTATAGCCAGTTTTTGAGAGTGAGGAGGGTCAACAACACGGAGGAGTCATTTTTACAACAGTCTTTGGATCTCCAAGAAAGATTACAACAAAGGGGTTACCCCCAAAAAATTAATCAGCAGTGCGTACGAGAGAGTGAGGGTGGCTTTGCACGTTGCGACATTGCACGTGCGATGTCGATGGGGTCAAATCGAAAGTGACGCACATTCGGCGTCGCAGTCGATATCGCAACGTGTAAAACCTTTTTGATACGATGAACGAGCGCAAAAGCATCGTTATCGTATCATCGCTGCAGCCTCCGACATTTCCATAATGCAGATGGTGCGACAGGCATGATGTTGTTCCTCGTTCCTGCGGCAGCACACATCGCTGTGTGTAAAGCCGCAGGAGCGAGGAACTTCACCTTACCTGCCGCCGGCTGCAATGAGAAGGACGGAGGTGGGCGGGATGTTTACATCCTGCTCATCTCCGCCCCTCCGCTTCAATTGGCCGCCTGCCGTGTGACGTCACTGTGACGCCGCACGACCCGCCCCCTAAGGAAGGAGGCGGGTCGGCGGCCAGAGGGACGTCGCATGGCAGGTATGTGCGTGTAAAGCTGCCGTAGCGATAATAATCGCTATGGCAGCTTTCACTAGATATCGCACGTGCGGCGGGGGCGGAACTATCGCTGCAGCATCGGTAACACATTGTTACCGATGTCGTAACGTGCAAAGCCCGCCTGAGATTCACAGGTGACCTACCCGATGGGAGATTTGGTTTTAGGGACAAAGGTGACAGTACAAAGAGGTTCATGTTCAGTTTTAAGTTTGGACCCCTGGAAATGTTATCAGGACAACGTTGTGTAAAAATTGGCACATTCTTGAGAAAGACTCCGACCTAAGTGAGATGACTAAGGCGAAACCCTTGGTCACGTTCAGACGTTGCAACAATCTGCGGGACATGCTAGTAAAGAACAGAATTACCAGCCTATCGACATGGCTGGATAAATGTTGCCCACCGGGTAACTACCGGTGTGGGAGCTGTAGGTTTTGTAACCTACATGTTACTGGCCGGTCCCTGCAGATTGGAGCACACATGCATAAGATCCAGGAATTTATTTCGTGCAAAACCAAGTTCGTTGTCTATGTGATTTTCTGCCCATGTGGCATATTTTACATAGGCAAAACGATAAGGTGTTTGTACGTTAGATTCAGGGAGCACTACAATTCAATTGCATCCGGAAAAAGGTCACCTAGGTTGATTTCCCATATACGGGACCACCACGATGGTAACCCGGACATTTTACGCTTCGCAGGCCTCAAGAGGGTCACCCTCCCTCCTCAGGGGGGTGATTTACAGAAATTATTATTACAGATTGAGGCAAAACTAATAATAAACTATGGAGCGCAGGGCGACCTGGGTTTGAATGACCGTGTCGATTTTGCAATATTTTTGTGATAATTGAACTCCCATTTTGTGTTTATTTCTTTTTTTTTTCCTGTACCTCGTGTCTTGGTTTTTTAATGTAAATATCATGATGTTTTGTATTTGCATGCATGATTCATGTAGTTTTAATGTTATGTCATTCCCCATTGTTTTTAACGTGGTTGTGATGTAACCTGTATGCACTCCTATAAAAGGGGTGGTGTTCTACTACCACATGTGGACCCGTGGAAGCCTAATGAATAGGCGAAACGGCCGTTGTCCATAGCAGGAGCTGGTATACAGGTTGCCTCCAGCTTTTTACCTTGCACCTGTTTGAATAAAGTTTCCAGCACAGCGAAGGAGTACGGTCCTCTTTCTTACCTTATCATCATCCATGGAATCACATGTAGATGAGCCTTATCCCTCAGCAGTCGAAACTGTTATACAGAACGGGTCCCTGTGGGTTGGACGACACCATGGCCATGTGTGGCGCCCCTGACCTGGTCAGGCACCACTGAGTACTGCACCCATGCTGGGGACAGTACAAACAGGTAATCCAGAAGGCTGACCGAGGTGTGACTACACAGGCGCATAGTGATCAGGTCTCACACATGTACCTTTGAGAGGACCCCTGGGGATCCCAGGAGGGGGCAAAGCCTTCACCTCCACTTGAGGAGTGGAGGGGGCGAAGCCTCCATCTCCACTCAAGGGGTGTGGTAGAGAGCCTGGTTGCTAGGTGGCGTAGGCAAGAACAGGAGAGGAGGAGCAGTGAGCCGGTTTAGTGTGCAGTCCAGGGAGAGCAGACGTCAGGAGCAGACCCCTGGGGCTGTGGCAGTCTAACAGCGTCCGCGCAGTGACTACCGACGGGGGAGAACGGTCACCTAGTAGTGCTACCCGAAATCCATCTTCAGCTAAAGAGAGAGCAACGGAGTGGGAAGTAAGGAGACTGCTAGGGAGTTACCAGGCCCAAACGGGTAGCAGGTCCCAGTGCAGGGATAGATCCACCTTTCCTTGCCAAACCTGCATGAGGGGGCACTTCATACCCCCAAGACCACACTACAGAGTCCGCAGCCACGTCGCCACAGTTAGGGCCCATAGTTCACAGGAGGCAAGCAGCCGGAGTGTCCTGGTCCAGGCTACAAGCAAACGGGCCAAAACGAAGGGGAGAGAGGCTTCAGCAACTTCCCTGGGTGACCCCCATAGGGACTAAAAGTCGGGGTTACCCCAAAACGCAAAGGGCTAAGGAAGGCGAGTCGGTAGTCACCCTCATCAGTCAGCCTGAAGGACACCTGGTTCCAGCCTGGTTCATCCCAGCTACGCCCGGGTTACTCACTCTGCCACCTTCTGTGAGTAAAACCCCTGAAAGACATTCTGCTTGTGTGGAGTTATTCTGCGCCTTGTGGTTCTACACACTTACACAGGGCCCTGGGGCTTGCCTCACTCTCAGGAGGCTATTACAACTGACTGCACCCACCATCAGCCCCAGGCGTCCCTCAATCTGCAGTGGCGGTCCCCACTGACCGCAATTCTGAGAGTGGCGTCACGACAATCCTAGAAGAAGGTTCCCTACCTGTGACAGGATCCAGCCGAGTGGAGTCCCTGAAGGTAATGCACCGACACAATACTTGTGGGGCACCACATCTGGCGTCACGAACAGGATAAGGACTAGGCCTGTTCAGACAGGTGACCATGTGCCTGGGCGGTCCGCTTGGAAAATTGGAAGCGCCGCCATATTGCCACCATGAAAAGCGCGCTAAAAACAACAGCAGCCCGCGCTGGGAGAAGTTACCGCCCACGAAGAGGTGTGGCTACCCAGAGATCCCCTGCAGAGTCCTGACCTCGCAAGTGAAGAGAGCGGAGGCGTTCAGAGACGTCGGGACAGAAAGGGAGCCAGAAGTCTGCTGCTAGAGTAAATGGCGTCTGAACACAGAGACCCAGAGCCAGGCTCCGCTGCCTGGTGGTGTCGGGAGCTTGCCCAGCTATGCGACCAACTGGAGGCCAGGGTTGTAAGGCAGATCAGAGAGGGACGCACGGAGCTTCTGGAGATGGCTGCGGCGGTTCAGGCCTACGAGGGGAGAGCCACGCGACGAGTGCCAGACCGGACGGCGACGACTCAGACCCCGATGATACCACCGATGGGTGAGTCCAGTGTTGCCCCTGCCAGCGCGAATGCCCCGACCCCTGCTGCCACGCCCGCGGTCCCTGAAGAGGCGCCCGGCGCGGCGACGCTGAACCAGGCCGCAGCCACGCCAGGTGCGGCCCGCCAAGCCCAGGCCACCGCAGAGATGCCCTGCCCGGCCCGCAAAGATCCGGCAGCCGCCGCGACCCTCATCCACGCCGCAGGTGTGACGCTGACCCAGGCCGCCGCCATGCTAGGCCCGGCCCGCCAAGACCCCACCGCAGCAGCGACGCTCGTCCGCGCCGCAAGTGAGGTGCTGAACCAGGCCGCAGCCACGTCAGGTGCGGCCCGCCAAGCCCAGATCGCTGCAGCGACGCCCAGCCCAGCCTGCACAGATCCCATCGCAGCTGCGACGCCAATTCAGGCCGCCGCAGCGATGCCCTGCCCGGCCCGCCAAGAACCGGCCACAGTAGCGATGCCCGCTAAGACTCCAGCTGCGACAGCGACGCTGATCCAGGCCGCCGCCATGCAGGGCGCGGCCCGCCAAGACCAGGCCGCCGCCATGTCGGGCGCGGCCCGCCAAGACCAGGCCGCCGCCATGTCAGGCGCGGCCCGCCAAGACAAGACTGTACCACTGTTTACCCCGGCCTGCAAGGCCAGAGCAGACACCGCTCCCCAGTCTAAGGAAGTCCCTGCTAGGAAGTCCCTGATAGGAGAGGACCCCGCATACTGGAAGCTGAAGGCTGATCTAGAGGCCCAGTTCCCACAGGAGATGGTGGACCGGTATCTGCTCCCTCCGCACACCCCCAAGGCGACTCCTGCAGCAACCACGCCAAAGAGTCCCCCGCCCGGGCCTGCTGATGAACACCCATCCCCAGCGCTGCCACAACAGGAGTGCTCAGAAGAACTAAGGGGGAGAGGAGGCCAGGAAGCTGAGAAGCTGACCCCGGAGCCATCAGCAGTGGATCCATGCCCAGAGCCAGAGATGCTGCCGTACTCCCGCTGGGATGAAGAGGAAGATTTGTCCAGAAACCTCACCTGGGAGCCTGCAAGCAGTGAAGTAGCAACCCAGCAGAATCCAGCCCGCAAGACACGGCGCCGCAGCAGAACAAAGTTTTCCCCTTCCCCTGCACAGCAATCTCCAGAGAAGAAAGATGAAGTGACGGCCAGAGACTTGGAGGAGAAACGGTTCTTGAGAAGGGCCAAATCCCAGGTCAGAGGTCCACTTTGTCGTGGTGTAGTAGAAGACTTCAGCTTGAAATCAGGATATGGCTTCATAGTAGCTCCTGGTATGAAGGAAGGCATCTTTGTTAACAGAAGAGACGTTAGAGCCCATTTGCCCAGAGGACATCCAGGAAGAAATCTACAGACGGGAGACTCAGTGGAATTCACCATGCACCAAGGAGAACGCGGATGGTATGCACTGGATGTTACACCATGTCCCAGAAGTCCCTACAGTAATCCTGCAAAAGAAACAGATACAGAAAAAGAAACAGATACAGAAGAAGAAAGAAAAGACAGAGATGGAGAAAGCAACAGGTGCCGCAGCCCTACAGGCCCAAGCCCTGGTGAGGAGGAATCTGCATAAAGTGAAGAAAGAAGTACAGAAGTTACCAGTTTGACAAGTTTTGAAAAGTTTTGCAACGTTAATGTTCAAGAAATGTGCCCACATAAACTAATGTGAGAAACCCATGAACCTTAAGGCTATGAACTGGCTATAGCCACAAACTCTCGCAGTGTAAATAGTTACCCCAGAGGTACCACCACCAGAGCCAGCCTGTTTAGGGGCCTGGCTCGCCCGCAACCAGGGAGCATGCCTGTTTATGGGGCCTGGCTCTCCACCACAAAGAGGGTACCTGGTCAGCACCAACTGTGAAGGCCGCCTCTGGATCCTGCCAGAAGTGGCTGAAGGCGCGGCTTCACCAGGCCAGGTATGCCCTGAAGACCACTAGACCATGAAAGCCGCCTCTACATCCTGCCAGAAGTGGCTGAAGGCGCGGCCAACGGGAGAGGAAGATTGGAGGAAAGGTCTGGGGAAGTGGATGGCCCAGACCTGGTTACCAAAAGAAACCGGTGACCTGCCTCCTGAAAGGGTTTAGGGTGGGTTAACGGACTTGTGGGTGGAGGGTGGTGATGTATGGTACCTGGTGGTTTTAAAAGTTTTACCATGTTTTAATGTTTTATGCATTTTAAAATGTTGTCTTGCAGCCCGAGGACGTGCTGGTGATAACTAAGGGGGAATGTGGCGCCCCTGACCTGGTCAGGCACCACTGAGTACTGCACCCATGCTGGGGACAGTACAAACAGGTAATCCAGAAGGCTGACCGAGGTGTGACTACACAGGCGCATAGTGATCAGGTCTCACACATGTACCTTTGAGAGGACCCCTGGGGATCCCAGGAGGGGGCAAAGCCTTCACCTCCACTTGAGGAGTGGAGGGGGCGAAGCCTCCATCTCCACTCAAGGGGTGTGGTAGAGAGCCTGGTTGCTAGGTGGCGTAGGCAAGAACAGGAGAGGAGGAGCAGTGAGCCGGTTTAGTGTGCAGTCCAGGGAGAGCAGACGTCAGGAGCAGACCCCTGGGGCTGTGGCAGTCTAACAGCGTCCGCGCAGTGACTACCGACGGGGGAGAACGGTCACCTAGTAGTGCTACCCGAAATCCATCTTCAGCTAAAGAGAGAGCAACGGAGTGGGAAGTAAGGAGACTGCTAGGGAGTTACCAGGCCCAAACGGGTAGCAGGTCCCAGTGCAGGGATAGATCCACCTTTCCTTGCCAAACCTGCATGAGGGGGCACTTCATACCCCCAAGACCACACTACAGAGTCCGCAGCCACGTCGCCACAGTTAGGGCCCATAGTTCACAGGAGGCAAGCAGCCGGAGTGTCCTGGTCCAGGCTACAAGCAAACGGGCCAAAACGAAGGGGAGAGAGGCTTCAGCAACTTCCCTGGGTGACCCCCATAGGGACTAAAAGTCGGGGTTACCCCAAAACGCAAAGGGCTAAGGAAGGCGAGTCGGTAGTCACCCTCATCAGTCAGCCTGAAGGACACCTGGTTCCAGCCTGGTTCATCCCAGCTACGCCCGGGTTACTCACTCTGCCACCTTCTGTGAGTAAAACCCCTGAAAGACATTCTGCTTGTGTGGAGTTATTCTGCGCCTTGTGGTTCTACACACTTACACAGGGCCCTGGGGCTTGCCTCACTCTCAGGAGGCTATTACAACTGACTGCACCCACCATCAGCCCCAGGCGTCCCTCAATCTGCAGTGGCGGTCCCCACTGACCGCAATTCTGAGAGTGGCGTCACGACAATCCTAGAAGAAGGTTCCCTACCTGTGACAGGATCCAGCCGAGTGGAGTCCCTGAAGGTAATGCACCGACACAATACTTGTGGGGCACCACACATGCATGACTCTATGACTTTATTATAAAAACCGTGGTGCCAGTGAGGAGGAAGATGTATAAATAGCAGCAGTAGTACCAGGAACTATGGAGCAACCTGCTGTAAACTTATGCCTTGACGTTATATGTACCGTACCAAAAATGTTTAAGTGTTGTGCCCGCAGTAATGATGTGTGAGAAATACTGTGTGTAACAGTTAGTAAAAGACTGTTGAGAAAGAAACATGTGTCCATGACTACTAAGTGGGAAAATCCTGGTCTGCATGATGGCCTAGCTACAGGTCTGGCTTGCACACACAAAGACCACACGCACAGCCAGGAAAACCACAATCAATTCCTTTTCCCTTGCTCTATGGAGGTGGCCGGGGTGCAGATCATAGAAGGACTGCCGAGAAGCAGAGGAACTCCCTTGCCCGTGGACTACAGCCCCACGCCACCATAACAATAGCAGTTCCATAAAATCAAATACCGTGTTTTTCCAAAAACAAGACCTCCCCCAAAAATAAGCCCTAGCAAGGATTTTCAGCATTTTCGGAGAAAGGCTTAAATATAAGCCCTCCCCCGAAAATAAGCCCTAGTCCTGGATCAATAATGAAGTGTCCGTGCAGCTAAAAAAGTTACAGATACTGCAGGACACTTCATTATACACAGCGGCACCCGGCAATTACACTCACCCGACACTGAGCGGCAGGACCTGCAGTGATCACACACCCGCACACATCACATCACATACACACACACAAAATCAGATCTCAGACACACACCAGATCTCACACACAAACATCGGATCGCACACAAACATCAAATCACACACAAACATCGGATCGCACACACATCGGATCGCATACACACTCACCTCATCCAGCGACACCGATCTCTACTCACTGGGAGAATCCTGAAAGGCAGTGCAGCGCGACGAACAGGACCTGCGGCCAGACACGTGTCTTGCTCTCATTCCCTGCTGCCGTAAGTGCTGGATGTGATGTGTGTGTGTGTGTGTGTGTGTGTCTGTGTGTGTGTGTGTGTGATCTGCTGTGTGTGTCTGCAATCGGCTGTGTGTGTGTCTGCGATCGGCTGTGTTTTTCTGCAATCGGCTGTGTGTGTCTGCGTTCGGATGAGTGTATCTGTGATCGGCTGTGTGTGTCTGTGATCGAATGTGTGTATCTGTGATCGGCTGTGTGTGCCTGTTATTGGATGTGTGTATCTGTAATCGGCTGTGTGTGCTTGTGATAGGATGTGTGTATCTGATCGGCTGTGTGCCTGTGATAAGATGTGTGTATCTGTGATCGGATGTGTGTATCTGATCGGCTGTGTGTGCCTGTGATTGGCTGTGTGTGATCTGCTGTGTATATCTGCGATCTGCTGTGTGTGTGTGTGCCTGTGATCGGCTGTGTGTATCTGTGATCGGCTGTGTGTATCTGTGATCGGCTGTGTGTGCCTGCGATCTGCTGTGTGTGATCTGCTGTGTATATCTGTGATCTGCTGTGTGTGTGTGTGTGAGTGAGAGATCTGCTGTGTGTGATCTGCTGTGTGTGTGTGTGTGTGTGTGAGTGAGAGATCTGCTGTGTGTGTGATCTGCTGTGTGTGTCTGGGAGCTTCTGTGTGTGACAGCGTGTCAGCTAGCAGCAGGGTAGGGCGGCGTGCAGCACCGACCGGAGATCACAGGAGGCCCTGGGAGCCACGCAGACGTCCTGGTCTGGTGAGTATGAGTCTCCTGGGAAGTGGGGGGGGTCTGTTTCTTTGGGGGGCAAACTTACCCCAACCGTGTTTGTCCAAGAATAAGACCTCCTCCAAAAATAAGCCCTAGTGCTTTTTTGGGGGGCAAAAAAAATATAAGACAGTGTCTTATTTTTGGAAAAACACGGTAGCAACAGTCTTCAGGTAAGGTGTTTGACATGTTCTCCATCTTCATGTCATGATGACTATGGGGATAGCAGGAAACTGGGGCTCCAAAGCTGACCCTCAGGTTAGGGGCGCCTATGCTATCCCTAGTCTAAGGATACACCTAAAGGTGGGGATGTCTGAGTCTCGTTCCTGGCCCTACTCCGTAGCAACCCTGCTTTGATACCCCCTCCCTCAGGGGGAACTGGGACAAAAGTGAGAATAAACTCACAAAAATATAGACAGACAGGGGGAACCAATACGCTGCCACACAGCATGCACTCACACAGGTATAAGACAATAAAGGATAAGGAGGAAAACAAAGGCAGGGAGGAAACAAGACAATGGGTAAACTTCACAACCACTCCAGGAAACAAGCAACACTTTACACATAGTCTGGGACAACAAGACACACAGACCAACACAGTATTACCTACAGTGCCTACAAGTAGTCTTCAACCCCCTGCAGATTTAGCAGGTTTGATAAGATGCAAATAAGTTAGAGCCTGCAAACTTCAAACAAGAGCAGGATTTATTAACAGATGCATAAATCTTACAAACCAACAAGTTATGTTGCTCAGTTAAATTTTAATAATTTTTCAACAAGAAGTGTGGGTCAATTATTATTCAACCCCTAGGTTTAATATTTTGTGGAATAACCCTTGTTTGCAATTACAGCTAATAATCGTCTTTTATAAGACCTGATCACGCCGGCACAGGTCTCTGGAGTTATCTTGGCCCACTCCTCCATGCAGATCTTCTCCAAGTTATCTAGGTTCTTTGGGTGTCTCATGTGGACTTTAATCTTGAGCTCCTTCCACAAGTTTTCAATTGGGTTAAGGTCAGGAGACTGACTAGGCCACTGCAACACCTTGATTTTTTCCCTCTTGAACCAGGCCTTGGTTTTCTTGGCTGTGTGCTTTGGGTCGTTGTCTTGTTGGAAGATGAAATGACGACCCATCTTAAGATCCTTGATGGAGGAGCGGAGGTTCTTGGCCAAAATCATCAGGTAGGCCGTGCTATCCATCTTCCCATGGATGCGGACCAGATGACCAGGCCCCTTGGCTGAGAAACAGCCCCACAGCATGATGCTGCCACCACCATGCTTGACTGTAGGGATGGTATTCTTAGGGTCGTATGCAGTGCCATCCAGTCTCCAAATGTCACGTATGTGGTTGGCACCAAAGATCTCGATCTTGGTCTCATCAGACCAGAGAACCTTGAACCAGTCTGTCTCAGAGTCCTCCAAGTGATCATGAGCAAACTGTAGACGAGCCTTGACATGACGCTTTGAAAGTAAAGGTACCTTACGGGCTCGTCTGGAACGGAGACCATTGCGGTGGAGTACGTTCCTTATGGTATTGACTGAAACCAATGTCCCCACTGCCATGAGATCTTCCCGGAGCTCCTTCCTTGTTGTCCTTGGGTTAGCCTTGGCTCTTCGGACAAGCCTGGCCTCGGCACGGGTGGAAACTTTCAAAGGCTGTCCAGGCCGTGGAAGGCTAACAGTAGTTCCATAAGCCTTCCACTTCCGGATGATGCTCCCAACAGTGGAGACAGGTAGGCCCAACTCCTTGGAAAGGGTTTTGTACCCCTTGCCAGCCTTGTGACCCTCCACGATCTTGTCTCTGATGGCCTTGGAATGCTCCTTTGTCTTTCCCATGTTGACCAAGTATGAGTGCTGTTCACAAGTTTGGGGAGGGTCTTAATTAGTCAAAAAAGGCTGGAAAAAGAGATAATTAATCCAAACATGTGAAGCTCATTGTTCTTTGTGCCTGAAATACTTCTTAATACTTTAGGGGAACCAAACAGAATTCTTGTGGTTTGAGGGGTTGAATAATAAATGATTCTCTGAATAAACTTTTCACAATTTAAAAAAAAAAATAAATAAAAAAAGAAATAACATTCTTTTTTGCTGCAGTGCATTTCACACTTCCAGGCTGATCTACAGTCCAAATGTCATAATGCCAAGTTAATTCCGAATGTGTAAACCTGCTAAATCTGCAGGGGGTTGAATACTACTTGTAGGCACTGTATATGGCTATAAGATTTCAACCAGCCTAAATATGAGAGAAGCAGATCTGATTAGCTTCCTCACAACATGTGGACAAAGGAATCAAACAAGTAGGCTAGCAGGGGTTAACTCTTGCTAGCCTGTCTATGACTGAGCACATAGCAAGTCGACACCTGAATCTGCCAGTGTTGATCAGAAACACTAGAGAAACCATCGGGCGGTGTATTAGAATCTGCAATGTGAACAGAGCCTGACGCCGCCATGACAATGGGTGAAGTTCGTGCAAAACTCCGTGTGACACTTTAGAAGTAGAGTTGAGAAAAGATTTACATGACGTTGGTTCAACGGCCATTTGGGTAGCCTGTAGTTGCCATACCAGAGCTCTTCAAATCTCCTCCTACTTCCCAGCGTTACTGGTGAGACGCCATGCCGGCCTCACACTGTAAAAATGACATCATCCCAGGTTTACTCTACAAATTAAAAGAGGCTCAGGCAATGCCAAGTGATTTGGAGGAGGTTCACAGAGTGAAGGTCTGGAGGTCTTGGACTACCGACCACTGAATTACCAGTTATGTGAATCTTTTCTTTCAATTCTATTCATGGAGGGTAGACCCTTGTACTAAGGGAATCCATAGCAGGGAGGAGAGAGGATGAAGACGTGGCACACTCTTACACTTAAAAACCTTGGTTGTTTTGCTCAGTCGTACTTCTGCGGGTCCTTGGTGCAGCAAGGACCCGCAGAAGTGTCGCGGGCGGGGAGGGCGCTGCGCTCACCACGCTCGGGTCTGGCGCTGCTGCTGCTCGGTGGCTCGAGCGGTGGGCCGGATCCGGGGACTCGAGCGGCGCTCCTCGCCCGTGAGTGAAAGGGGTGGTTTGGGGATTTGGTCCGTGATGCCACCCACGGTTTGTGGTGAGGTTGGGGCACCACCGCTGCTAGTGACGGGGATCCCGGGAGCGATGGCAGGGAGCAGCTGGGATGTTGTTTCCCCCTCTGTGGGTAGGGGTTGGTTGTCCTGGGGCCCGGTGAGGTGAGGCGGGGAGGCACGGTTGGTGAGGTGCAGAGTCGCGATGGCATGGTGGTACTCACTCAGCCAAGAATGGATACAGAGTCTCTGGTAAAACAAACGGCTGGATGGACGGGTCCCGCAGCCGGCTGCTGTGGTTTCTCCCGGACGGTTGGTGGTGGCTGCCTTTCCCTGCACCTTTTGTGTATCTTCGGTCTCGATGGCTTCCCACCGGTAACCCACTCCCCAGCGTGGATATATCCCCCTAGGAGCCTTTTTGCCCACAGGCTCTGGCTCTGGGAATTCTAGCTGTGGCGGTAGCTGTATTTCCCTTTCGCTGTTTGGACGGTTGCCTTCAATCGGGTCTTGGCTGTTTGGAAACCCCGGGGGTTCCAGTCACTAACGGATTTGACCTGTTTAACGGCGACTCCAAGCCTGGTCGGGGTCCACAGGCCCTGCCGGTTTGTGCTGGCTTCACTTTGCTCCCCGGTTCGGTACCGGCGGGCCACCGCCCGTCCCCGGTCCTATGGTTCCGCGTTGATCTGCCTCTCCTGCAGATGGCCACCACCGTCTGCCAACCTTGCTCTTGGTGCCCGGGCCACGTACACGGACACGGTCAGATCGCTCCTTTACTACCACTTTACTCCTCACTCTTTGACCTCCCTTACTAATCTGCCTTCCTTTCCCGCCTCCAGGACTGTGAACTCCTCAGTGGGTGGGGCCAACTGCCTGGCTCCACCCCACCTGGTGTGGACATCAGCCCCTGGAGGGAGGCAACAAGGATTTGGTGTCTGGCTGATGTGCCTATCTCGGGGTGTGGGGTGTGTTGTTGCATTACCTGTGATGACCTGGCTAGTCCAGGGCGCCACAGAAGCGTAACTACGCAAAACTGCCATTGTCATCCTGATTGCCAGCATCTCATCTCCAGACCCGTGTTTTATGCATTGTAAATAAAGTAAGATTTTTAAGTGCCAGCGTGTGCCACGTCTTAATCCTCTCTGCTATGGATTCCCTTTAGGCCCGTTTCACACGTCAGTGAAAAACACTGACGTTCTTCACTGACGTGTAAAACACGCACATGTCCCTCCCTGTTCTGTGATTCACGGCACACGTGGGTTGTCCATGTGCAATCTGTGATCCGTGATCCCTTGATTGCATATGGACATTACTCACCTGCCTTCACTGCTGCTGTCCATGGTGCTGCACTCCTCGGCTCTGCAGCGTCCGCCCACCGCTCCCAGTACCTACTTCCTGGTCGGCAGTTTCTGATTCATGAATATTCATGGGAGCTGCCGAGAGCGGAGCAGGCACAGCGAATCACAGGCAAGGTAAGCTGAAAATTTTGAATATTTAATATGTCCGTGATTTTCTGGTACGTGTTTCACTGATCACACACGGATCACACCATAGTGTGGTCCGTGGGTCATCAGTGATGCCAGACAAAATCTGACATGTCTCCGTGCAGAATCACGGCCAAGGGTGCACGCTGCACGGAGACACGTTCAGTGAAAAATCACTGATGTGTGAGCAGACTAATTAATAAGAATGGGTCTGCATATGTCAGTGATTCTGGTACGTTTTAAAAAAAGCACAAACGTACCAGAATCACTGACGTGTGAAAGGGGCCTTAGACTGACTTTCTGTATGTGAGCACCGCAACATGGAGCCTCTGTGGATTATCCCTTTTCCTCTTCTCCATTGCAGCTCCGGACCAGGTAACACAGCAGTGCAGTACCAAGTCTCTGTTCTCTATAGAACCTTGTACTGATTTTGCACCAAAGCCCAGAAGCATCACAATAAGTTATGTTACATTAATCGCTTTGGACCCATTTTTGTATTCTACAAGTAGAAGAATATTATCCATGGGTACCTCCACTAATATGCTGTGTAAAATATAAAATTGGATGTAACACAATATTTGCCCTTTTTGTCGGCCTATTGCATGTAATCTATGTGACAACAGATGTTAGAGATAAATATCCCTATTTATTATGTTCATAGAATTAAATCTACAATGCGACGGCTGCCAATAATCACGAATAATAGGCTGAAAGTATAATAATTAGTAATGATATTGAATGCCAGAACAAATTAATACACCTGTTATGCTGATGAGTGCACACAGTATCGTATGAGTACAGTTGATTAACACTGTGGCATGTATTCTTTTTGTTTAATTATAAGGAATATCCAGATTTCTTTAATGTTTAATTCATAAATCAATCATATTGAGTTATATAGACGCTTTTTTCTTCTTAAAAGATAAAATATTTTCACTTTACTTTGTAATAATGATAAAAACTAATATATGGGACTTTTGAAGACAAATCTTCAGTGGGTACGGAAAGTTTCAGACCCCTTTGAATTTTTCACTCTTTGTCTCATTGCAGCCATTTGGTAAATGCAAAAACGTTCATTTTTTTCTCATTAATGTACACTTTGCACCCCATCTTCACAGAAAAAAAACAGAAATGTAGAATTTTTTGCAAGAGACACATGGAGCTAGGATGGAGAGACATGGGGCTAGAATGGAAACACATGGGGCCAGGATGGAGACATGTGGCGCCCCAGGACCTGGTCGTCACAACGGCATTGCCCTCCTAAAGGGTTAATGCTGAGCCTGGAGGTAATTGGGAGGTCTATTGGCCAGTAAGTTTAACATCCAACGCAGTTCTCCCTCCGGCCAGCAGGGGGAGCTCTGAACCTGGAATTCCAGGGAGCATTCCTTAAGTCTGACCTGAGGGAGGAAGTAGTGTCAGTCTGTAGAGAGAAGTGATAGCAAGCAGACGCAGAGTGTGCTGTCCTGTGGATCTGGGGCCTAGAGCTGGAGCAGCTTGGCCCAGGGAAGCAGGATTAGCAGAGAGGCACAGAAGAGACTCGGACATCGGAGTCTGTGGCCACCAGGGCCTAAAATACTTCCTGGTAGCCGAATCCGAAGGGCAGGAGAGCTGCAAGCACCAGGCCCATAAACAGCCCGAAGGTACAGCTGCATCATCAGGGCCCAGCAGAGAAGCACCAGAGAGGGCCTGTGCAGCCTACCACAGAGGGAAAGGAACGTACCACCGGTCCCAGCAGCAAGAGGGCCATTGCTAAATCCAGAGAGCAGGGTCCTATATTAGTAAAGAAAAGAACAGGAGTAGGCCTCATACTCAGCTGGCCAAAAAGATCACCCCAAGTACTTCCAGGCCGACCGGATCCCCTTCAGCACCTGTGACGGTCTCCCAGGACTGGACTGTTCTTAAAGTAAAAGAGGAAAAGGTAAAGAGACTGTTGTTTGTGCCTGTTTCTTTCATTGCCTGTCGGCCCTGCACCGTGTTATCCACACAACACCATAGACTTCCACGAGCACCAACAGTGTCCCCGGGGCACCGCTCCACCTGTGGGGAGCAGTACCACCATTGCTGCCATATCATCACCCCGGAGGCCTCACACAGCAGCGGCGGCTTAATAGCCGCAAACCACAGGTGGCGTCACGAAACAAATACTTTAATTGCTCCCAAGTCACCAGCCATATTTTAACTGACACCCAGCAGGGCCACGGAGCCAGGCCCCGCCACCACTGACGACCCCCGGACTAGTCCGGCCCGGCACCGGGTGTCCCATAGCCCTGGGGTGGGCGAGTCAACTTTTGGCGTCACGAACAGGATTTCGTGCCCGGCGCCCACCGGGTACTGTGCGCCTTTGAAAAGACTGTGTGTTTACTGTTTGAAGACTGCCGCCGCCATTAGCTTCGCTGAGTGCAGGAAGAAGGGGGGCGTGCCCAAAAAAGAGCGCGAAGGGAGCGCGCCATCAGAGCGGAGGGTTGTTAACCCCGCGCTACCCGGAAGAGATTGTAAAAAGAAAGCGGAGCCTTGTAAGGTTCACTAAGGGGGAGGAAGATGTCTGACACCGAGGGAGAGCCGGTGGCTGTAGTAGTTCAAGACGCAGCAGCACCGGCCGATGTAATCCCAGTCGCCGTCGACCCAGCCCCCGCGGTAGCGCCGGATATGCCGATCACAATGCCGTACATCCCGGGAGCAGAATGGCTGCCGCAGTACTCCGGGGAGTCACATACCCTGAGCGACTTCAGAGAAAGGCTGCACAGCTTGTTCCGGGTGTATCCGCTGACTGAGAGCCAGAAGGTGGGCATATTAATGGGGCAGCTAGCCGGCGCAGCCCAGCGTGAAGTGAAGTCCGGGCCTGATACAGATAAAGGGACATCAACCCAGATACTGGCCAAGTTAAAGAGTACTTTCGACACCCGCACCGCAGCAGAAATAAAGATGAGATTCTTTGGGTGCAAACAACGGGCCACAGACAGCATAAGGGACTATGCCTTAAACTTGCAGGAGGCCCTGAAAGCAATTAAACAGGTGGACCCAGAGAGTGTACGTGAAGAAGACAAACTCCTAACTGAGCAGTTCATAGAAGGGCTCCTGTCAGATGCCCACAGGACTCAGCTGCGTATCATGGTCCTGCAGAACCCTGCTCTGGACTTTGCAAAGTTTAAGGACTAGGCCATCCGGGTACTGAGAGAATCTACACCAAATGACCCAGTACCCCTCCTGGGGTACTCTTGCTATCACGTACCCCGGGGTGGTGTATTACATCTCGTGGCTCTCCTCTTGCAAGGAATGAGGTGGTCCCCCACTCCTTGTCTGCCGCGAGCCCTCCTGCTCAGCAGCGCCAAAGGTCTGGGAGACTGCAGGAGTTTCCTCCTTCTAGATGCAGCAGTAGGGTGACACCTAGTGGTTTACTCCTTGTAAGGAATGGAGTGGTCTCCCATCCCTTGCCTGCCACGTGCCCTCCTGCTCGGCATCACAGAGGGTCGGAGTGGTTGCACAGTGTGCAAAAGATAGATGCTCAGGGAAGCAGCAACACTTCCCTTAGCTTTGCACATTGTGAAACCGAAGATCCCGCCTTTATGACCCAGAGGCAGGAGGTTGAGCATGTGCCCCACGTGACGTCTTCTGATTCGCTCACTGGTATCACACGGCCAGATAACGAGGCTGGTGATGTGCTGAATCCTGACTGGCCGGGCCAGGACGTCACAGATCATGATTGGGTCACATCCGTCTCGCGCCCGCCCTTGGCTGGAGCTACATCTTCTTAAAAACCCCTCCTGCCATCATGGCGGCGCGCGACCGTCCTTCTATGTTTGGATGTCTGGCAGCGTGCTGCCACGCCACTGTACAGACGTCATTGTATTTTGCAGGTCTTGCCCCTGCCTTGCTGCTCCGGCAGTATTCCGTTTAACAGGCTGTGTTCCTGTCCCAGGTGAGCTCCTTGAATCTCTGTTGGACTCACCTGGTTTCTGAAGCACACGTGCGTGGGCACCTCTGTGCTACCCTCGTGCCATATTCCTGTGACTCCCGCTGGCACACGTGCGTAGGCACCTCTGTGCGTCCCCGTGCAACAGGTACACCGAGTTGTGAGCCCCGTGCCATACAACCCTCACGGGTTAGGGCGGACAGGTGTACGCAGATCGTCTGTGACATTCCAGACGATCGCTAGCAGCAACCCGCTCACTCTTCTCCCACCATAGCAGCGGTCCCTTACACCGCACAGTGGACCTTGACCGGCGGAAGCTGTCCATATACCATCTTGGCACGCTTCCCCGGGTCCCCCTCGTAACAGTGGTGCCTGCAACACGAGCCGCTGCAGGGGCTGAGGCGCAGTCCCTGGATAAGGATCCCGCTGCAGAGCTCAGACAGCAGGTCCAGGAGCTGACCAAGACTGTAGCTGCCATTGCCAAGACCGTGCAGTCTCTACAAGTGACCCCATCGCCTGCAATAATCGAGTTGGCCTCCAGCCCAGATGACGTCCCATGGATGCGACAGAGGAGGATTCCTCCGACCCGAGGGAAAAACACAGACCGGTATGATTCAACGGGACAACCGATCTGCCGCCGCTGCAGCCAGGCGGGCCATATTGCAAGACACTGTCCTTTAAATGGGCCGAGCCTGGGGCCAGGAGCCGACCCCCAGGTGTAAGGAAGTCCGGCTCAACCCCCAGTCGCAGCAAGTATGTGGGAGGACGCCCGGTCCTTCCTATTGTGCTGGATGGGATCCCTTTGAATGCCCTCCTGGATACGGGGTCCCAGGTAACAACCATCCCTTATAAACTGTACAAAAGATATTGGGCTGATTCAGACATTGACCATGGCCCAGATGATGATTTAACAATTGTGGCCAGTAATGGTCAGCCCTTGCCTCAAATTGGGTATAAAGAAGTAACCATTAAAGTGGGGCGGGTAGAATTGCCATGTCAGGGGATGATAATTGTAGATATTGATCGCAAAGAATCTGACCCACTGCTAACCATTGGTACAAATGTGATAGAAAATTGTATTGCCGAAGTGATAATTTTGTTGCAACAGGCGTCTGAAACTGCCAGCTCCGGGCAGCAGCGTGCCCTACAGAGGGAAATCCGAGCCCTGATGAGGAGGCAGCAGGTAGAGCTGGCCGGAGGAGAAATTGGCAGTGTGAGGGTAAGTGACCCCCTTCCCATTGCAATACCCCCAAGAAGTGAAATGTTGATATGGTGTCGGGCAGCAATAGGCCTCAAGGGTCAGGATTACCAGGCCTTGGTAGAACCGGTGTATTCAGACAGTAGGCATGGAGTCCTGATAGCCAGAGGGGTAGCAGACGTCCGCAAGGGAAGAGTGCCCGTCCGTGTCCTGAATTGTAGGGAGGAGGAAGCCAAATTGCCCCGGTACGCCACTGTAGCAAAACTGTACACTGTTAGTAACAATACCATCAAAGCAGTGGAACCCTTGATCCCGTCCGACCAGGCGGAAGACAATGGCTCCAAGGGACAGCTGGAAGACTGGTGCCAAAAATTACATGTGGGCACCGACTCCATCCCCTCACACCAAAAGCATGGGGTTTACCGGGTGGTACAGGAGTACGAGCGGGTCTTCATCAAACACCCCCTAGATTTTGGGCAGGTAAAAGGGGTTAAACATCAAATCCCCACGGGTGATCATCATCCCATTAAAGAGAGAAACCGCCCTGTACCCCCAGCACAGTATCAGCGTGCCAAAGAAATGTTACGGGAAATGAAGGAGGCTGGGGTTATCAGAGATAGCTGTAGCCCTTGGGCAGCTCCACTAGTGCTCGTAAAGAAAAAAGATGGTACAATGAGAATGTGCGTAGATTACAGACAAATTAACCGCATTACACATAAAGATGCTTATCCACTACCCAGAATAGAAGAGTCACTAGCGGCCTTAAAATCAGCTAATTATTTCTACACCCTGGATCTCACCAGTGGGTATTGGCAGGTTCCCGTGGTAGAGGCGGACAAAGAGAAGACTGCATTCACGACACCAATGGGTCTCTGCGAGTTCAATTGTATGCCGTTCGGGCTCTGCAATGCCCCAGGGACATTCCAGAGATTGATGGAGTGCTGCTTGGGCCATCACAACTTTGAAACCGTGCTATTGTACCTGGATGACGTCATAGTCTACTCCAAGACCTACGAAGATCACCTGAGGCACTTAGCAGAAGTGTTTGAGTCCCTGTCGGAGTATGGCCTGAAGATAAAGCCGTCCAAATGTCACCTCTTGAAGCCAAAGGTACAGTACCTGGGTCATGTGGTCAGCACAGAAGGTGTGGCACCTGATCCGGAGAAAGTCACCGTAATCAAGGACTGGCCAAGACCCACCACGGTAAAGGAGGTGCGGCAGTTCCTTGGGCTGGTGGGCTACTACCGAAGGTTCATTGATGGTTTCACAGAGATAGCAGCGCCTCTTCAAGAGCTCCTGGTGGGCCAGCCAAAGCAGGCTAAGAAGCAGAGCCCTCCATTTGAATGGAACAGCCAAATAGAAACATCTTTTGTCCGGCTGAAAGGGGCTCTCACGGGAGAAGAAATTCTGGCCTACCCTGACTACAGCCAGCCGTTTGTACTGTATACAGATGCCAGCAACGTGGGACTGGGAGCAGTTCTGTCCCAAGTGCAGGGAGGCAGAGAGAAGGTGATAGCTTACGCCAGTAGGAAGCTTCGGCCCACAGAAAGGAATCCAGAAAACTACAGTTCCTTCAAGCTGGAGTTCCTCGCTATTGTTTGGGCAGTGACTGAACGCTTCAAGCACTATCTGGCATCGGCCAAGTTCACCATCTTGACGGACAACAATCCATTGACACATCTGTCAACAGCCAAGTTAGGTGCGTTGGAACAGCGATGGATGGCCCGGCTGTCTAACTTTGACTTTACCATCAAGTACCGGGCTGGCAAGAAGAATAACAATGCTGATGTGCTGTCCAGAATGCCTCACTTACCCGAGTCTGGAGAAGACCTGGATGAACTCGAAGAGATAGAGTTACCGGCTTTCCATCACCAAGGTGTTTCCCAGTGTGAGCATGCTGTAGGAGTGAAGCGCTCGAGCCAGCACGAGGTCTCGGTCAACCCATTACTCCACCATAATTGGGAATAGACACAGAACGGTGACCCGGCCGTGCGATTGGTCAAAGAAAAGCTAGCACAAGCTGAGACCCATCTCGGTCCAGACGCTCCACAAGAAGCCCAGCAGTTGTGGAAGGAGAGGGGACAACTGTTCACCTACCAAGGCAAGCTCTGCAAGAGATATGTCAACTGGTGAACGAATGAACTCGTCTGGCAGATAGTGGTCCCACAGAAGGATGCTCCAATGGTCCTAGCAGCTTACCGTGATAAAGCAGGACACTTCGGGTGGAAGAAGTTGGAGACCCTACTCCGCGATCGGTTCTACTTGGTGCACATGAGAAAGACGATCGAGAAGTGGTGCCGAGACTGTGGTCCGTGTAACCTGAGGCGGAAGGATGATGCCAGCCAGAGGTCTCCCCTACAGCCAATTGTCACGAAGCAGCCCCTGGAGTTGGTGGCCCTGGACCACGTGAAGTTAACATCAAGCCGGTCAGGCTATGTGTACGCCCTCACCATTGTGGACCATTACCATCGTTTCCTGGTAGTGGTGCCTGTGAAGGACCAGACAGCCAGAACAGCAGCTAGAGCATTCCAGGCATACTTTTGTCGGCCTCACGGTTATCCGGAAAGGGTACTGACTGATCAAGGTCCTGCATTCAAGGCAGAAGTGTTCCAAGAGTTCTGTAACATGTACGGCTGTAAGAAAATCAGAACAACACCGTACCACCCCCAAACCAATGGATTGTGCGAGAAGATGAACCATGTGGTTATTGATATGCTGAAGACTCTACCTCTGGAAGAAAGAAACCAATGGCCAGAGAAGTTACCAGATCTGGTAGACCTGTACAACCATATCCCAGTAAATTCGACCAACTGCAGCCCTGCTTACCTGATGCGAGCAAGACCTGGCAAGTTACCTGTAGACTTTGAGATGGGGACTGTGTCACCTGAAGCGGTTCAGGAGATAGAAGATTGGGATACAGGGCGACAACAGCAGTACCGCAAAGTCCAGGAATGCGTAGAAAGGAGCCTGTCCCAAGCAAGAACGAGACAAGAGCAGAACTACAATCAAACAGCCCCAGCAACTCCCTTAGCACTTGGGGAACAGGTCCTCAAGAAAAAGTGGAGGGCGCATAAATTAGATGATCAGTGGGAGAATGAACCCTACACCATTATTCCCTCCAACTTTGACAATAGTAAGGTATGCCTCATAAGCAAACATGAAGACAAGACCTATCAAGCAGTTTCTCGAGACCGCCTGAAAGCGTGCCCTGAATGGTGTAGAATCCAAAAAGAAGTAGAAGAAGTACAAGAAAGTCCCCAAAGTCAAGAAAAAGAGGAAGAGATGATCCAAACAATCCTTGGAAAATTCCCCAAAACTTGGACCCGAATAAACAATGCCATAGTGGTACCAGTCTTGACGTTTCCGCAGCTAGTCGAGCCAGAAACAGAAGAGGTTCCAGATCCACCTAAATAACCGTCCGCTCCAACACAAGATGACACGCCAGCAGTAGAACTGGAGGCTCAACCCCCTGCCAGTGGTGAACCTGCCGTACACTTGGCGAATCTGAGACCCCGTAGGCAGCCAACATGCATCCCTGTCAGGGCTAGGCCTACCAATAACACGGGGGGGCAGACACTCCAAGTAGTCAGGGACAAACCCCAGAGCTACGCCGGTCCCAACGTAGCACTCGGGGACAGCCCCCTCCAAGGTATAGAACATAGAAAGTAAAATACCTAACAGAGTGTAAATAGGTATGTGAAAATGTCTTGTATGTAATGTTTTGTTTTAGGTGGTTAAGTAAATGGACAATTGGGCCACTGGACTATGGGTGGCCAACACTCTAATTGTACATAGTTAGCACCAGTGTGCTCGACACCCCTGAAGAAAAACCCGTCCGGCGTGCATAGAGTGGGGTCATCAATGCTCTGACGCACGCCCAGAGCCTACATTGGGGGTTTGATCGCGGCGGGTCCCCCATGGAGCAGTGTAATGGACACCCGGCAGGGAGCCACACTGGACTCTTATAGTAGTGTTTAAGTTTGTAACATTTAAGTAATGCGCCTCCCATAATGGGATGAAATGTTCTAACATGTTATGTTTGTTTCTACAGTCCGGGAGTACTGAATTTAACTTAAGGGGAGTGTGGCGCCCCAGGACCTGGTCGCCACAACAGCATTGCCCTCCCAAAGGGTTAATGCTGAGCCTGGAGGCAATTGGGAGGTCTATTGGCCAGTAAGTTTAACATCCAACGCAGTTCTCCCTCCGGCCAGCAGGGGGAGCTCTGAACCTGGAATTCCAGGGAGCATTCCTTAAGTCTGACCTGAGGGAGGAAGTAGTGTTCAGTCTGTAGAGAGAAGTGATAGCAAGCAGACGCAGAGTGTGCTGTCCTGTGGATCTGGGGCCTAGAGCTGGAGCAGCTTGGCCCAGGGAAGCAGAATTAGCAGACAGGCACAGAAGAGACTCAGACATCGGAGTCTGTGGCCACCAGGGCCTAAAATACTTCCTGGTAGCCGAATCCGAAGGGCAGGAGAGCTGCAAGCACCTGGCCCATAAACAGCCCGAAGGTACAGCTGCATCATCAGGGCCTGGTGTGGACTCCAGCAGAGAAGCACCAGAGAGGGCCTGTGCAGCCTACCACAGAGGGAAAGGGACGTACCACCAGTCCCAGCAGCAAGAGGGCCATTGCTAAATCCAGAGAGCAGGGTCCTATATTAGTAAAGAAAAGAACAGGAGTAGGCCTCATACTCAGCTGGCCAAAAAGATCACCCCAAGTACTTCCAGGCCGACCGGATCCCCTTCACCACCTGTGACGGTCTCCCAGGACTGGACTGTTCTTAAAGTAAAAGAGGAAAAGGTAAAGAGACTGTTGTTTGTGCCTGTTTCTTTCATTGCCTGTCGGCCCTGCACCGTGTTATCCACACAACACCATAGACTTCCACGAGCACCAACAGTGTCCCCGGGGCACCGCTCCACCTGTGGGGAGCAGTACCACCATTGCTGCCATATCATCACCCCGGAGGCCTCACACAGCAGCGGCGGCTTAATAGCCGCAAACCACAGGTGGCGTCACGAAACAAATACTTTAATTGCTCCCAAGTCACCAGCCATATTTTAACTGACACCCAGCAGGGCCACGGAGCCAGGCCCCGCCACCACTGACGACCCCCGGACTAGTCCGGCCCGGCACCGGGTGTCCCATAGCCCTGGGGTGGGCGAGTCAGACACATGAGACCAGGATAGAGACACAAGAGGCCAGGATGGAGAGACCTAGCGCCAGAATGGAAAGACATGAAGCCAGGATGGCGAGACACTGTACCAGGATGGAGAGACATGGGACCAGGGTGGATATAAATGGGCCCAGGATGGAGAGATGTAGCGCCCCTGAAGCAATTAGGGAGCTACAAGGTTCTACATCCTCACCCTAGGGACCCAGAAGCCCAGTGCCGGTAACACACAAACACTTCACAAAATCCCAGTTTTCCCCAACAATCCCCCATACAAATGGTACAGGGCTAGGGTCATAACAATGGATGGCCGCCTAAAGGTGGAGCCAGTCCAGTCCACTAGTTAACCAGGTGGGAGGGGCGGAGTGAGGACAGACAGTCAGATAGTCTGAGTGTCACGCTGTACTCTAAAATGTACAATAGTAGTACAGCGCAGTAATGTGGGACTGAGAGGATTCCTGAAACTATCTGAGAAGGTAGTTAGCTGGTAAACCACTAGGGGGCGTAAAAGTGGAGGAAACGTATGAACAGGGAATTCCCTAGCAGAGGTAATACTAGTCAAGCCCACCAGATGGCAGTAGAATCGTCAGAAAGCCGTGTGACAACATGAGGTCTTGTAAGTACACAAGGGCAAAGTCTAAACGTAGTCAGAGGGAAGCAAATAGTAAGTAGTCGGGAAATCAGAGCCTAGAAGTGAGGGGGAGTGGGAAGACAAGACATAATAAAGGTAAACAGATAAGGAACGAACAGGGAGAAAGCAGGAGAGACACTGATGGAAACAGACAACAGAGGAGGTTAACAGGTCAGGTGAACACAGAGGTCAGGAGGGGGCAGGGCAGACAACAGATCACTCAAGAGCAGAACACAGCAGAGCCAGAAGTATCACTGGCGAAGTCCAAGAGAAACAGTGGTTACGTTAGGTTACTGTTTCTCTTGGACTTCGCCAGTGATACTTCTGGCGAAGTCCAAGAGAAACAGTGCCCTAATAAAGCAGCCTGACCTCCAGAACGAGGCAGAAAGGGTTAACCCCTAACGTGACTTGCATCAGAAGTGAAACTAAAAAAAAGGCTCAGCTCCAGCTGAGCCAGGAGTCAATCATGACAGTACCCCCTGCTCAAGGGGGGGCCACCGGACCCCCAGGTTTCCCAGGAAACCTTCTATGAAAGGCACGAGTAAGTCGGTCAGCATGGACAGATCGTGACGGAACCCAGGATCGCTCCTCCGGTCCGTAACCCCTCCAATGTACCAAGTACTGAAGCGAACTACGGACCCGCCGAGAATCGATGATGCGCTCAATCTCGTGTTCCATCTGACCAGCCACCCAAACGGGAGGAGGGGGATGAGGACACTCGGAAACAGAAGGAACAAAAGGCTTGAGCAGAGATTTGTGAAACACATTAGAAATGCGAAAGGACTGCGGTAACCGCAGACGAAAAGCCACTGGGTTGACAATCTCGATGATCTCATACGGACCAATAAATTTTGGACCCAACTTAGTGGAAGAAATTCTCAGACGAATGTTTTTGGTAGACAACCAAACTTTATTCCCCACCTGAAAATTAAATCCTACCGATCGTCTCTTGTCAGCAGAGCGCTTTTGCCGCCCTAAAGCCACCTCAACATTATGCCGGACCTCCCTCCAAACCTCCTCCTTCTGCTGAACTGCAGAATCAGCCCCAGGACACACAGAATCAAGTCTGGAAAATTCACCGAAATGGGGATGGTATCCATAGTTACGAAAAAATGGAGTAGTACCCGTGAGCTGATGTACCCGGTTATTGAAAGCAAACTCAGCCATAGGCAGTGAGGAACACCAATCATCCTGCTGAGACATAGCCAGACACCGCAGAATTTGTTCCAATGACTGATTAGTTCTCTCAGTCTGCCCATTTGTCTCGGGATGGTAAGATGAAGAAAAGGACAACTCAATACCCAGCCATCTACAAAATGCTCTCCAAAATTTGGAAACAAACTGAACCCCCCTGTCGGACACAATGTTAACAGGGATGCCATGCAATCTAACCACCTGTTCAATAAACAATTTGGACAGAGTCTCAGCATTAGGTAATCCCGACAAGGGAACAAAATGCACCTGTTTGCTGAATCTGTCCACCACCACCCAAACAACAGTCTTGCCAGCGGAAACAGGTAAATTAGTGATAAAATCCATGGACAAATGAGTCCAGGGCCTATCCGGAATTGGTAAGGGCACTAATTCCCCGGCCGGTTATGGGGAACTTTAGCACATGCACACGCATCACAAGCAGACACAAACACGGCGACATCAGAGTACATAGAGGGCCACCAAAACAACCTGGCAATAGCCTTACGAGTAGCTGAGACCCCCGGATGACCACCAAGCACAGAGTCATGAAATTCCTGGAGAACCCATAATCGAAACTGGACAGGAACAAACAATTTGGCATCGGGCAATGAAGGAGGGGCCAATGCCTGTGCAACACGAATCTCAGCCTCCAATCCGGAGGATAAAACAGCAACGACTACCCCATGAGGAAGAATGGAGGAAGGAGGTTCGGGAGGCGAAAACGGATCCAAACTGCGAGATAACGCATCCGCCTTAACATTCTTAGAACCGGGCCGAAAAGTAATGGAAAAGTGAAAACGGGAAAAAAAAAGTGACCTAGCCTGTCTAGGAGTCAACCGTTTAGCAGACTCGATGTAAGACAGGTTTTTATGGTCCGTAATAACAGTGATCCGATGAACAGCCCCCTCCAAAAAATGCCTCCATTCTTCGAAGGCCAACTTTATGGCCAACAACTCTCGATTCCCCACATCATAATTCGTCTCAGCAGAAGAAAATTTTTTGGAGAAGAAGGCACACGGTCTTAAATTAGTTAAAGTAGCGGGTCCTTGGGAGAGCACCGCCCCCACACTCACCTCTGAAGCATCAACCTCCACAATAAACGGCTGAGAGAGGTCAGGTTGAACAAGTACAGGAGAAGTCATAAAACATTCCTTTAACCTCAGAAATGCTTCTATCGCCTGCGGTGACCACTCCCTAAGATCAGCCCCCTTGCGGGTGAGATCCGTGAGTGGCTTGACCACTTGAGAAAACCCTTTAATAAATTTCCTGTAATAATTGGCAAAACCCAGAAAACGCTGCAGACCCTTGAGGTCTCTGGGTTGCACCCAATTATAAATGGCTTATACTTTTCTGGGATCCATCCGAAAACCATCAGCAGACAAAATAAAACCGAGAAAGGTGATTTCTTGGACACAAAAAGTACATTTTTCAGGTTTAGCAAATAGTGAATTCTCCCGTAACCTATGAAGTATTGTACGTACATGATCAATATGAGACTCTTTTTTGGACGAGAAGACAAGAATATCATCTAGGTACACAACCATAAAATGGCCAATAAATTCAGAGAAAATATCATTCATAAAATTCTGAAACACTGCAGGAGCATTAGTAAGGCCGAAAGGCATAACCAAGTTTTCAAAAAGGCCCTCTGAGGTGAGGAATGCCGTTTTCCACTCATCCCCTTCCTGAATGCGAATGAGATCAAGCTTGGAGAACCATTTAGCTCCAGATAACTGATTATAGAGGTCCGGGATGAGTGGAAGTAGATAGGTATTTCTCACCGTGATCTTATTAAGTTGCCAAAAATCGAGGCAAAGGCGTAGGCCACCATCCTTCTTCTTAACAAAAAAAGAACCCAGCAGCAACAGGCGAGACAGAAGGACGGATGTGTCCCTTACGTAAACTATCGGATATGTAATTTTTCATGGCAGTGCATTCCGGGCCAGAAAGATTATACAAACGGGCCTTCGGTAATTTGACACCTGAACTCAGAACAATACCACTCTGCAGTGCGTCTACCCTGAGAGAGACACATGATCCTGTCCTCTGCCACCATGACCCGGTCCGGTTCATCATAAATAAGTGCTAGGGCGTCAAAAAACCTATCCACAGACATACGCTCAGGGGCTGTCGGAGGTAAAGAAAAGGCCCAAGTCTGAGGTCCCTCCATAAGCAAGGAAATTATTATCCCCACCCGCTGACTATCATCCCCAGAGGAACGGGGTCTAAGAGAAAAAAGTAATTTACAGCTCTCCCGAAACGTGTGAAACCTCTTCTTCTCTCCGGTAAACTTATCCGGGAGCATGACCGTGGGTTCTGGAGAATGGAATGATACATCTACGGGACCGGGCTGTGATTGAGTCATGGAACCCTGGAAAGCCTTTACTGCAGCAGCAAGCTTTCCCTGGAGTTGAGTATGGGAAGAGGCTAGGGCTCTATGCTCAATGGATAAGTCCTGGATCATTTGAGTCAAATTAGACATCTGATCCGTAAGGATACGTAACGTACGTACATACGTATCCATAGGGGTAAAAATGTAAGGGCCGGTGATAATGTCACGCTGTACTCTAAGATGTACAATAGCAGTACAGCGCAGTAATGTGGGACTGAGAGGATTCCTGAAACTATCTGAGAAGGTAGTTAGCTGGTAAACCACTAGGGGGCGTAAAAGTGGAGGAAACGTATGAACAGGGAATTCCCTAGCAGAGGTAATACTAGTCAAGCCCACCAGATGGCAGTAGAATCGTCAGAAAGCCGTGTGACAACATGAGGTCTTGTAAATACACAAGGGTAAAGTCTAAACGTAGTCAGAGGGAAGCAAATAGTCAGTAGCTGGGAAATCAGAGCCTAGAAGGGAGGGGGAGTGGGAAGACAAGACATAATAAAGGTAAACAGATAAGGAACGAACAGGGAGACAGCAGGAGAGACACTGATGGAAACAGACAACAGAGAAGGTTAACAGGTCAGGTGAACACGGAGGTCAGGAGGGGGCAGGGCAGACAACAGGTCACTCAAGAGCAGAAAACAGCAGAGCCAGAAGTATCACTGGCGAAGTCCAAGAGAAACAGTGCCCTAATAAAGCAGCCTGACCTCCAGAACGAGGCAGAAAGGGTTAACCCCTAACGTGACTTGCATCAGAAGTGAAACTAAAAAAAAGGCTCAGCTCCAGCTGAGCCAGGAGTCAATCATGACACTGAGGAGTCGAGGAGTGAAGGTGGACAGGAAGAGACGCACTGACAAGGAGTTGACAGTAGCCTGGTGCCCAGGATGGTAGTTGCCGGTGGAGTTCTCCTGGAACTATGCACCAACGGGGTACAGGACCCTTAGACAGGCATAAGCTCCAAGTAGGCCTGTTAACACTTGCACAGCGAGGGAACCAATAAGGACCTTGCTGACCCTAAAAATCCGAGACTCAGTAGCAAAGAGAGACCCGGGGACAGGACCAGAGACTCCAACCCTACAGGGTTCACGCTACCGTCATACGGACAGCAGTGGAAAGAAACACCACCGGATGGGGACCCCCAGTTGCTCTATGCCAGGGGGACCCACCCACTAACCAGAGACAGGTGCAGGGGAAGAAGGTTCCAGATTACTACACTGGCACTGGAGCACTGGAACAAAGGGGACCTGAAGGTGAAACCAGCCGGCCTCGGGTGACCAGTTACCACCAGAAAGTAAGTAAAGAACCAGCTGAACTGAACCCCTTGTGTGGACTACCTTCTTCTGACATCCATCATTACACCTACCCTCTGGGGCTCAGCCCTGCTTGCGGAGGGTCTAACATCCAAGCTGCCATAAACACCAACCCTAGAAGTGGCCATTGTGTAGCGGCGGCTCCATCCACATAGCCACAACACCGCAAGTGGAGACTCGTGTGAACACTAATCTAATCCCTTCTAAATATATTCCCTTTACAAAAAGGGCCCAGGGCTCGGAACCGGGCAACGGCCACCAAAGTGACATTCCCCAGTTATACACTGCCCAGGACCGAGTTCCCCATATCCCTGGGCGCGACAGAGACATGGGGTCAAGATGAAGAGATATGGGGCAAAGTTGTGGGACATTATTGTAGGAAGGGGTTATTTATTATTGATCAGTATTGTGGTATTTGGTCACTATGTGGTTGTAATATGTGGTCTGGTCATGGTGTGGTGATATTTGTCTCTTGTATGTGGTATTATTCAGTCCCTATGTGGTGGTAATTTGTGGTCACGGTGAGTGGGGAGAGTGCTCCTAGGCTAACCCCCAGGCTAGGGGTTCCTAGCTATTCTTTATCTCAAAGTTACCTCTGAAGGTGAGGATATCTGAGCTGCCAACGAGGCCCTGCTCCTGAACAGCCCTGATCTTATAATGCCCTCACCCAAATCCAGCAGAGGGCTGGGACAGAAGTGTGATAACACTAACAGAGATAAACAAACAGGGGAAACCAAAACTATCTCACAGCACGCTCACAAGGAGGTATAAGACAATAAGGGCATAGAAGGAAATTAAGAGCAGGGAGGAAACAAGACAACAGATTTCTCCTCAACAGCGCCAAGCGCAAAGCAACACAATCACCAGCAGGACTCGGAAACAACAGCAAACAGATCAACACAGCATATGACTATAGTCGGCATGGGAAAACAGATTCAACCATCTTAAAAAGACAGGGAGTAACTGTGATAGGTTTTACACAACATGTAGTCCTAGAGGTAACCAGCAGGCTACCAGAGTTTAACTCTTGCTAGTCTGACTATTCATGAACTGTCACGATTGTCTCCTTGTTTTTGGAGACTAGTGGCAGCTTGAAGTCTGGAGCCCCTTATCTCTATCTAGGGCTCTACATTTAAATGTCACTTTGTTTCCTTAGGCACTGAAGTAGTTAATGCCAGTTTTTCTGTTTGCAGCTTTGCTGCAGTTGAGGTCAGCTGCACCTGCTTTGTAGACACACCCCTTTGTGCTTAAATAGCCAAGTATCCCAGAAAGCTTTGATGATTATACAAATTATTTGTAGGAAAGCCGCATTGGTGGAAGGAAGCTGGTACGGATTGTTCTGAAGTTGCATGCTCTTCATTTTTGGTTCTTTATTCCCTGTTTGCCTATCCTACCCTTTTGTCTCTTTAGTGCAGTGGTAAGTCTAGTGAACCTCACTCGTCTTTCACTAATCAGGGTATCTATACGGTTTCTTAGGGATCCATGGTGATCCTACCATGGTGACAAGAATGATTTCTATACTGTAAATAATAATGCTATTGCATACATAGAAAATCTTGATATTCGAGTTTGATTTTTATCCTTTTGATATTTTTCAATCATTTTCTATTGTTTGGTGTTTATTTTTATATGATGGTAAGGTATACGTTCATACGATTAAATAAAAGGGACTGATTAGGAGAGCAGGGACAGCTCAGATGAGGTTAGGAGGTGTCCATTTATCCTCTCAGTAGTGCCAGGGCCCACCATTGTTATTGTGTCCCCGGTGTTACCATTTGTCTGTAGTGTTGTTTAGGTGTTTTTTCGTTGTGCGTGAGACCTCAGTTGGTCTGAACACGCTCTCCACGCTTGTTGCGTGACATTATAGTCAGCCTTACTGGTCTTCCTGTGCCACTATGGCTTAGGCTGCGGCATTTGCACAGCTGTTGCATACCCTGTCTCAGGAGTTTTCAGACATGTTGTCTGAGGTTATGCAGCAGCTGCAACAAATTACCAGGTTTCTGGTGTCTGCACATGCCCTGGCGCAACCGGCACCCAACATTGCCCTGCCGGATACGTTTTCTGGTGGGAGGGATAAATTTACCACATTCAGGGAAGCCTGTAAACAATATTTCAGGCTTCGCCCTCGTTCTTCGGGGAGTGAGGACCAGCAAGTGAGGATTGTCGTATCTCTGTTGCGGGGAAATTCCCAGTCGTGGGCCTTTTCTCTGCTGACCTACTCTCCATCATTATGGTCAGTGGATGAGTTTTTTGAAGCCTTGGCCCTTGTGTATGGCAATCCCGATGGCGTCACGGTTGCAAAACTCTGAAGACTCCAGCAGGGGGCGTGGCTAGTAGAAGAGTATTGCTCAGAGTTCTGGAGGTGGGCCACCGACACCCAGTGGAATGACCCTGCACAGCCAGGGGTTTTCAGGTAGGCTTAGGAACTCTCTGGTGCAATACTCCGCCCTCTCCATTAGAGTGGATCAATGCCTCAGGGAGATACCCTCTAGGACCCTGTCGCTTGTCTTTTTCCCCAGGGAGGAGCTCCTAATGGTTGAAGCCAATGAACCTATGCAGTTGGGGGAGCCTCCCCTCAGACTGAGTCGCTTGCGGTCTGTCGTGGGTTTTGTTCCTGCTTCTACTGTGGGGATAAGGGGCATTACATCGTGGCCTGTCCAGTAAAACCTAAGCCAACTCTATCTGGCAAAAAGCCATGTCCCCTGGTTGTGTGGAGGGAAACGACCAGGCTGTGTACATCTCATCCATCATCTTTTTATTAAAAAAAACTGCCACCCTGCCCACCAATAGTATCTTTCAAGGTATCCAGGAAAAGAGTCGATGTGCTACCCCCACCTCAGGAGAAGTGTAGGCCTAAGTGCGGCTCCATTATAGGTTTTCGGGGGAGGGTAGTCGTTCCCACTAAGTGTGCGGTACTGGAGTGTAAGGTATGGAATGGAATGGATGGAGAGACTCCTCCATTGTCGGTTCACTCGGTTTCCGCTATTACCAGGTGCACGTGTGCTAATAAGCGTTCAGGTCCGGATCTGGCTAAAAATGACTATGTGTGTATGTTCATTAAAAACACCAGGTGGAAGTGTGTGTCTGGGGCTTTAGACTCAAGGTTTGTTGGTCCCTTTAGGATAAGGTGCAATAGCAAATTGTGTATGTTAATTAAAATATCACTTTTAATAATTAAGATTAAAACCTAAAGGTACCTACAAATAAATGACATACAGATTACCACCGGATTGACCTGTGGACAAGGAACACAATCGCCCAAATTTTTGGGCCTTATAAACAACTAAGACAACAAGGGAAACCTCAGTTGACTCAGTAGGTAAACACTGAGAAAATTGGTTATATCCCATAAATCTGCACAGGACCAAAAAAAAAAGGGCTGTGGTCCAAAAAACAACCAGGGCAGTGGTCCTAAATTGTTTCACATGTGATAATATCGAATGAGACCATCCAAAGAGGTCCCTTGCATCATCAAAACAGAGGAGACCTCAATAATCAACTGATCCTAAATAACAGTGTCTCTTATATTTTGGTATATACACATGCATATATTTAGTAGATATAAAAGGAAGGATCTCACCAATCCAGATGATCAACAGTCCATCGTGTCCTTCCTATCACACGGGCGATGCAGAGGGGAGAGGACACTTGTATTAACGCCGGCAAACTCGCCCTACTTCCCCAATGACTCACGCCCTTACAAGGACGGTCCACAGCTGACACCTAGCCGCCGTCCTATCAGTCCCCATATACCTCCTGGGAGGCATATGGGGACTGATAGGACGGCGGCTAGGTAGTAGCAGCTAGGTAGTAGCAGCTTGAGGTCTGGATCCCCTTATCTCTATCTAGGGCTCTGCTTTTAAATGTCATTTAATTTCCTTTGGCTCTGAAGTAGTTAATGCCAGTTTTTTCTGTTTGCAGTTGAGGTCAGCTGCACCTGCTTTGTAGTCACACCCCCTTGTTCTTAAATAGCCAGATATCCCAGCAAGCTTTGCTGACCATAAAAGTCATTTGTAGGAAAGCTGCCTTGGTGGAAGGAAGCTGCTTCAAATTGTCCTGAAGTCGTATCCTCTCCTCTTTTGTTTTTTCATTCCCTGTTTGTCTCTCCTACCCTTTTGTCTCTTTAGTGCAGTGGTGGGTCTAGTGAACCTCACCCACCTCTCACTTATCAGAGCCTCTAGCCCTGTGTCGCGGGCAGAGGAGGGGACGCTGCGCTCTCCCACTGCTCGGGTCCGGACGCTGCTGCTGCGGCTGCTGCTGCTCGGTGGTGGCTCGAGCGGTGGGCCAGATCCCGGGGACTGGATGGGGATTCCGGGAGCGATGACAGGGAGCAGCTTTGATGTTAGTTCTCCCCTCTGTGGGTAGGGGGTTGGTTGCCCCGGGGCCCGGTGATGAGGTAGGGATGGATGGCAGGTGGGTTACGGGGCCTGGCGAGGTGCAGGGTCGTGGGGGCAGCGCTGTGCCGCACGGCACGGTGGTACTCACTCAGCCAATGATGAGGACACAGTTCTCGGTAAAACACACGGCTGGATGGATGGGTCCCACAGATGGCTGCGGTGTTGTTTTCTCCCGGCAGGTTGATGGTGACTGCCTTTTCCTGCACCTGTGTACTGTAACGGTTCCAATGGGTTCCCACCGGTAACCCGCTCCCCAGCTTGGATGGTTGCCGAAGGAGCCCCTTTTGCCCGCAGGCTCTGGCCCTGGGAACTATAGCGTTGGCGGTGACTGTGTTTCCCTCTCTCGGTTGGACGGTTGCCTTCTGACGGGACTTGGCTGCTGGGAAACCCAGGAGGTTCCCTTCGCTAATGGATTTGGCAAATTCACGGCGACTCCTAGCCTTGCCGGGGTCCGTAAGCCGGATGGTGCTGGCTTCTCTTTGCGTACCGGTCCGGTACTGCCGGGCCACCGCCCGTCCACGGTCCTTACGACTAGCTCCAATAGGCCACTCCTGCAGACGGTCACCACCGTCTGCCAACCTTGCTGATCTGTCCGGGCCACACACCCGGACCAACTTCAGGCTGCTCAACTGCTACTTCCCTTCCTCTCACTTTCACTTCCAAAACTAATCTGCCTTACTTTTCCCGCCTCCAGGACTGTGAAGTCCTCAGTGGGCGGGGCCAACCGCCTGGCCCACCCCCTGGTGTGAACATCAGCCCCTGGAGGAAGGCAACAAGGGTTTGTGTCTGACTTCGGTGTGCCTGACCGGGAGTGTGGGGTGTGTAGGTGTTGTGCTCTGTGGCACCTGGCTTGTCTAGGGTGCCACATTCCCCCTTAGTAAAATGCAGACCATCCGCGGGCTGCCCGTCCATCACCGGTTTTATTTTCACAACTGAAAAGATAAACGGTAAAACAGAGATTACAATTAAAATAACATCTTCCCACATCAGGAGGTACTCTTACTTTAACGTTGCAAAACGGTTACGGCTTCCGCTCTCTCCCACCCAAGTAACCTGGCCCTGATGCTGCCCCTAAGCAAACAGGCAGCACCCCTTGACTCCAGTCCAGCACAAGTTACCCGAGCGGGTTCTGTCCTTTTCAGGGGACCCACGTCCATGGGGAACCCCTGAAACCCCCAGAGGATCGCCACCGGTTCCGGTGGTGGCTGGGCCCCAGCCTGCTCCACTGCGGGCCCTTCCTCCAATCTGCCTCTCCGGAGGCGGCAACGGTGAAAGCCACAAACATAATTATTTACAAGCCACAAGTTCGTGGTTGCCTTGCTAGTTCTCAGGCTTGTCCATAAGGAGTCCCTTATGCAAAACTTGAAAACAGTCCCCACGGGGACAACGGTGCCGGCAACGACCGGTCTCAATCACAGTTAGTCAATCAGGTAACTTTCTTTCTGTTAATTGGCTTATCATTCATAGAACTTTAAATAGCACTCTGGTGGTCCCAACGGGGACAACTGCAATGGGACTCCGCTGCCATTATTCGGATTCCTCGGCATCGGTCTCATCCTCCGCCACCAGCATATCAAACATGCAGTGACAGGCCTGCTGTGAAAGGGGTGCCCGGTATCCGTTTCCACCATTGCACGGGGTGTAATAAACAACCGGTTCTCCCACGTAGCGGAGACGCTCACTTGCCGCCTCACTTTCAGGGGTGGGCTCAGCACCGGAGCTGGAATCACTATCACTTTTCTCTGCGTCAGGCGGGTTGCCGCCAGCTGCCGCAGCCTCCTGGCCTCCAGTATCCAGCACATCAGATTCTTCTGCGGTAGCGTGGGGTAGTAGGTCAGGTTGGTTAACGCTGAGGCGCCCCAAGAATAATGGTAGGGATGATACGAGGGCCGAGATAGGGCCGGGCCCCCCAGCCGCAGTGGCCGGTCCTGGTAGGACATGGGGACATGGGCTACCCATCGGCTCCATCACATCTACTCCCTTCCCATACATTGGAGCTGTTGCAACCAGCGTTTCCACTTCATTGGTCCACTGCTCCATCATGAGGAATATCTGACTTTGCTGGCGTTGGTGGAACTCCATGACTCGGGCCTTCATCCATGCCACGGTCCCGGGCTCAGGGTCTGGTGCAATCACTGCCGGGATTTCTGGCACATTTTTTTAAGGGGCCGCGGTCCCAGCGGCTCCCACAGGAGCGGTTCAAGGGGGTCCTGAGCGTCTGCAGCCCGCTGATCCGCCGGGGCGGGTTGGCAGGGTATCGCTACCGGTTGGACAGGTAGCGGGCCTAGTGGCGGGGCGGCAGCAGCTAACGCGGGTAGCGGGGAGGGAGGCAGGGTGAGCGGGTGCAGGCCGGGCTCCTCAGCCGCAGTGGCCGATCCCTCGGGAATACAGGGGCGTGGGTCCCTTACCTGCTCCTCCAAATCCTCTTCCACCTTGCGTCTCCGCACAGCAGCCACCACGTCCGCCATGTCGGTCTCCCATTCCTCCAGGAGGAGCTGCATGTGGGCTTGCAGATGGTTACTCAGCGGGACAGTCCGGTCTCTCAGCCACATCACCAAGCCGGGCGTGGGAGCGTCATCGTTGGTAGTCGGACTGTGCATCTTGGCAA
Source organism: Anomaloglossus baeobatrachus (assembly GCF_048569485.1). Taxonomy (NCBI): domain Eukaryota; kingdom Metazoa; phylum Chordata; class Amphibia; order Anura; family Aromobatidae; genus Anomaloglossus; species Anomaloglossus baeobatrachus. The sequence continues at coordinate 100,702,282 of NC_134362.1, forward strand.
TGAGGTCTTCCAGGAACCCAGTATCGCCGCAGAGTCCTGGCGTCCCTGCTTTTATAGCCGCGGGCTACATGCGGCCAGACGCCATCAGTCCCCCTTAGTCTCTTTCCGGCTCCTCCTCTACAGGGGCGGGGTTTTGGCCCTCGTGCCTCCACTACTCGAGGAGATGCTCGAGCGGGAATTCTTCGCGCCCAAGATGGCGGCTTCACAAATTTTTCGGCCGGGCACCTCCGGCGGTTACACAAGGCGCACTTCCACCAGTTGGTAGAACGGTAGGATCCTGTTCGTGACGCCAAGTTGTCGCGGGCGGAGGAGGGGACGCTGCGCTCTCCCACTGCTCGGGTCCGGCTGCTGCTGCGGCTGCTGCTGCTCGGTGGTGGCTCGAGCGGTGGGCCGGATCCCGGGGACTCGAGCGGCGCTCCTTGCCCGTGAGTGAAAAGGGTGGGGATTGGATTGTGGGGATTTGGTTATTGTCCGTGACGCCACCCACGGTTGTGGTGATATTGGTGACACCACTGCTGCTCTGGACGGGGATCCCGGGAGCGATGACAGGGAGCAACTTTGATTTTAGTTCTCCCCTCCGTGGGTAGGGGGTTGGTTGCCCCGGGGCCCGGTGATGGGGTAGGGATGGATGGCAGGCGGGTTACGGGGCCTGGCGAGGTGCAGGGTCGCGGGGGCAGCGCTGTGTCGCACGGCACGGTGGTACTCACTCAGCCAATGATGAGGACACAGTTCTCGGTAAAACACACGGCTGGATGGACTGGTCCCACAGACGGCTGCGGTGTTGTTTTCTCCCGGCAGGTTGATGGTGACTGCCTTTCCCTGCACCTGTGTACTGTAACAGTTCCAATGGGTTCCCACCGGTAACCCGCTCCCCAGCTTGGATGGTTGCCGAAGGAGCCCCTTTTGCCCGCAGGCTCTGGCCCTGGGAACTTTAGCGTTGGCGGTGACTGTGTTTCCCTCTCTCGGTTGGACGGTTGCCTTCTGACGGGACTTGGCTGCTGGGAAACCCAGGAGGTTCCCTTCGCTAACGGATTTGGCAAATTCACGGCGACTCCTAGCCTTGCCGGGGTCCGTAAGCCCCTGCCGGATGGTGCTGGCTTCTCTTTGCATACCAGTCCAGTACCGCCGGGCCACCGCCCGTCCACGGTCCTTACGGCTAGCTCCAATAGGCCACTCCTGCAGACGGTCACCACACACCCGGACCAACTTCAGGCTGCTCAACTGCTACTTTCCTTCGTCTCACTTTCACTTCCAAAACTAATCTGCCTTACTTTTCCCGCCTCCAGGACTGTGAACTCCTCGGTGGGTGGGGCCAACCGCCTGGCCCACCCCCTGGTGTGAACATCAGCCCCTAGAGGAAGGCAACAAGGGTTTGTGTCTGACTTCGGTGTGCCTGACCGGGAGTGTGGGGTGTGTAGGTGTTGTTCTCTGTGGCCCCTGGCTTGTCTAGGGCACCACACCTGCACCTAGTTTTTAAGAGGACATTAGTAATAGACGAGTGCGCTCTGCACTGCTCAGTAATCCATTGAACATTACTGTGCCTGAAACACTCGATACTCAATCGAGTATTCTGGTGATCAGGCGCCATACTTCAGTCCTTGCCCCTCATATTTCCCAGCTTTTTATCAAGCTGTAAACATGCAGAGATTGTCTGACAATCATGGTAATGCCGTACCATGTTGGCTACTGGCATTACTGTGACTGGTCACCCGCATAGCATCATCAGATCCAGTGACACCATGTTTGCCATGCTCTGTCCAGAAATAGTGTAGGGATTAGAGAGATTCTGCTGAAGAAGTGACAGTGTGTTATAGTGTCACAGTACCTACTGGTACAACAGTAAATAAACAGTCCTTTTCAGAGTCCTTCAAAGCTATTCAATTCTCTAATAAAACCATTCTTATTCTGCATTTAGTGTAGGACAAGCTTCTGGACAGGGCATAGTGTATAGAGGTCTGTAGGCAGTTATTTAAGCCTTACATAGTGTGCTGCTGATACCTTAAAAACCATAATGTATTCTCTAATAATACTACTCTAATAATATAATACTTATATTATTATGCATTTAATGTAGGGTGAGATTCTGAAGTAGGCATAGTGTATTAAAGGCATGTGGGCAGTGATTCTAGCCTTATAGGCTGTGCTGCTGCTAACTAAAAAAAATCTATTCTACTCTCTAATAATACCACTCTTATTTTGCAATGAGTGTAGTTTCAGATTCTAGAGCAGGAATCATGTAGTACAGGCCTGTAGGCTGGGATTCTAGCCTTAAACACCGTGCTGCTGCTATCTAAAAAATGAATTCTATTATCTAATAAAACCACTCTTAAGGGTGTTTTACACGCTGTGACATCGCTAGCGATATATCGTCGGGGTCACGTCGTTAGTGATGCACATCCGGCGCCGTTAGCGACATCGCAGCGTGTGACACCAAGGAGCAACGATCAACAATCGCAAAAACGTCCAAAATCGTTGATCGTTGACACGTCGCTCCTTTCCTTAATATCGTTGCTGCTGCAGGTACGATGTTGTTCGTCGTTCCTGCGGCACCACACATCGCTATGTGTGACACCGCAGGAACGCCGAACATCTCCTACATGTGTCCACGGGAAAAGAAGGAAGGAAGGAGGTGGGCGGGATCTTCCGCCCGCTCATTTCCGTCCCTCCGCTTCTATTGGACGGCTGCCGTGTGACGTCGCTGTGACGCCGCACGAACTGACCCTTAGAAAGGAGGCGGTTCGCCGGCTAGAGCGACGTCACAGGAAAAATAAGTCCGTGTGACGGGTGTAAGCGATGTTGTGTGCCACGGGCAGCGATTTTCCCGTGTCACACAACCGATGGGGGCGGGTACGCTCGCTAGCGATATCGATATCGCAGCGTGTAAAGTACCCTTTAGTTTGCAGTTAATTTTGACTTTAGATTCTGCAGTATGGATCGTCTATTACAGGTCTGTAGGCAGTGATTCAACCCTTCCACAGCATACCTAAGAAATTTAATTTATTTCTAATAATACCTCTCATTCTACATTGAGTGTAGGGTGAGCTTCTGGAGTAGGCATAGTGTATTAGAGGCATGTAGGCAGGTAGTTTAGCATTACAGATCGTGCTGCTGCTAGAGAAAAAATCAGTTCTATTCTCTAAAAATAGCACTCTTAATTTGAAAGTAATTTTGGATTGAGATTCTGGAGTAGGGATTGTGTATTACAGGTCTGTAGGCAGTTATTCAAGCCTTACATAGCATGCTGCTGGTAGCTAAAATATATAGTCTATTCTTTAATAATACTGCTCTTGTTCTGCATTTAGTATAGGGTGAGCATCTGGTGTAGGCTCAGTTATTAGAAGCATCTAGACAGGGATTCAAGCCTTACCGACTGTGCTGCAGCTTGCTAAATAAAATCTATTCTATTCTCTAATAATACCTCTATTATTTTGAAATTAGTGTTGTTTGAGATTCTGGAGTAGTTATCATGTATTACAGGCCTATAGACAGGGATTCTAGCCTTACACAACAAGCTGCTGCTAGCTAAAAAAAAAATCAATTCTATTCTCTAATAATACCGCTCTTAGTTTGCAATTTATTTTGGACTGAGATTCTGGAGTAGGGATTATGTATTACAGGCCTGTAGATACCGTGTTTTTCCAAAAATAAGACCTCCCCCAAAAATAAGCCCTAGCAAGGATTTTCAGCATTTTCGGAGAAAGGCTTAAATATAAGCCCTCCCCCGAAAATAAGCCCTAGTCCTGGATCAATAATGAAGTGTCCGTGCAGCTAAAAAAGTTACAGATACTGCAGGACACTTCATTATACACAGTGGCACCCGGCAATTACACTCACCCGACACTGAGCGGCAGGACCTGCAGTGATCACACACCCGCACACATCACACACACACACACACACACACAAAATCAGATCTCAGACACACACCAGATCTCACACACAAACATCGGATCGCACACAAAGTCAGATCGCACACATAATCAGATCGCACACATAATCAGATCGCACACACAAACATCGGATCACAGGCAAACATCAAATCACACACAAACATCGGATTGCACACACATCGGATCGCATACACACTCACCTCATCCAGCGACACCGATCTCTACTCACTGGGAGAATCCTGAGAGGCAGTGCAGCGCGACGAACAGGACCTGCGGCCAGACACGTGACGTGCTCTCATTCCCTGCTGCCGTAAGTGCTGGATGTGATATGTGTGTGTGTGATCTGCTGTGTGTGATCTGCTGTGTGTGTCTGCAATCGGCTGTGTGTGTCTGCGTTCGGATGTGTGTATCTGTGATCGGCTGTGTGTGTCTGTGATCGGATGTGTGTATCTGTGATCGGCTGTGTGTGCCTGTTATTGGATGTGTGTATCTGTGATCGGCTGTGTGTGCTTGTGATAGGATGTGTGTATCTGATCGGCTGTGTGCCTGTGATAGGATGTGTGTATCTGTGATCGGATGTGTGTATCTGATCGGCTGTGTGTGCCTGTGATAGGATGTGTGTATCTCTGATCGGCTGTGTGTATCTGTCATTGGCTGTGTGTGATCTGCTGTGTATATCTGCGATCTGCTGTGTGTGTGTGTGTGCCTGTGATCGGCTGTGTGTATCTGTGATCGGCTGTGTGTATCTGTGATCGGCTGTGTGTATCTGTGATCGGCTGTGTGTGCCTGCGATCAGCTGTGTGTGATCTGCTGTGTATATTTGTGATCTGCTGTGTGTGTGTGTGAGTGAGAGATCTGCTGTGTGTGATCTGCTGTGTGTGAGTGAGAGATCTGCTGTGTGTGTGATCTGCTGTGTGTGTCTGGGATCTTCTGTGTGTGTGACAGCGTGTCAGCTAGCAGCAGGGTAGGGCGGCGTGCAGCACCGACCGGAGATCACAGGAGGCCCTGGGAGCCACGCAGACGTCCTGGTCTGGTGAGTATGAGTCTCCTGGGAAGTGGGGGGGGTCTGTTTTTTTGGGGGCTAAACTTACCCCAACCGTGTTTCTCCAAGAATAAGACCTCCTCCAAAAATAAGCCCTAGTGCTTTTTTGGGGAGCAAAAAAAATATAAGACAGTGTCTTATTTTTGGAAAAACACGGTAGTGATTCAACCCTTTCACAGTGTGCTACTGATACCTAAAAAATGTAGTATATTCTCTAATAATACCGCTATTATTCTGCATTTAGTGTGGGGCGAGCTTCTGGAGTAGGCATTGTGTATTAGAGGCATGTAGGCAATCATTCTAGCCTTACAGATCAAGCTGCTGCTAGCTAAAAAATCAATTATATTCTTTAAAACTACCACTCTTGGGATGCCCTGACAAAATCAGGTTGTCACAGGAGACTGCATCCATCTTCCAGATGCAGGATTTTTTCCTCCTTGTCCTTCCAACACAACCCCACACGGGTACATACACCAGCCACAAAAGCCTAGTCACCCCCCAGGACAATAGGGACACACCAGTGGGCAGGGCCTGGCAGATGGTGACACCCACCTGGGGGTTCTGAGGTGTTCAGGGAGGGAACAAGAAAGAATGTAGTAAACAGAGGAAGTGAGAGGAATGAAGTGGTAGTCAGGGGTTGTAGCTCCCGGACTACTGGACTACCTGAGCTGACTACGTGGCAGATGGCAGAGCAGGGCCACAGGCCACGGAGATATGGTTGCGGGAGACCTTAAGTGGACCAGGGCAGGGTTTTAGCCTGCCGGTGCCAACAGCGGGAATCCGGTCCGGAGGTCGTGCACAGTCGGGTACCTGGACCCTAGGGCGAGGACAGCTTCAAGCACCTTTCCAATCAACCAGCAGGGGACAAGATTCCAAGTCTTGTGCCACTAGAAGCCCAGATAGAGCAAGACGGAAGCCCAATGCAGGGGATAGGGCGCCTGCAAGTGCCTGCAAAAATCCCAAGGGTCAGATCTCGCGGGCCACAGCTCCCACAGCAAAGACACCGGGAGAGGACTTTTGCCGTTCCATGCGGACTCTCCCCTATAAATAACACCTTTATTCAGTTGTTCGCGACGGGCTGCTGCACGAGCCCCGGATCCGGCTGCCACTCGAGCCACAGCCATGATCCTGGATCCGAGCGTCTCGAGTAGCCCCCCTGCCGTGGTCTGTGCCCCCGCCAGTGACACTCTTAGTTTGCAAATAATTTTGGATTGAAATTCTGGAGAATGGACCATGTATTACAGGCCAGACACTTATCAACTAAACCAGACCTGGGCAAGGGGCGGCTCGCGGGCCACATCCGGCCAGCCTACTCTCTGTGACCGGCCCGCCTAGCTCATGGCGTCTGTTACGAACCGGCGCCGCCATAGCCGCAAACAGCCTGCTGCGGTTCCTGTTGCGCCCAGGCGCCGGCTGCCGTTCTTGGTCGTGCCTCGGGTCATCCAGTTGGCTGTTCCTTCCACCACGTCTAAGTGTGGAGAGGCGGCTAGTGCGCATGCGTGCGCCGATTTACCCCAGCTATGAGCAAGAGTACATGAAATGTCCAGAAAGTTTTCACAGAGGGGTTACCCCTCAAGGTTACTGAATGAGCAGAAAGACAGACAATCCACACAGAGGGATAAAGAGCAGAGGCTAGTTTTTTCAAACACATATCACCCATGGTCTGTATTCATCCATAAAGTCTTGAGGAAACATTGGAATGTTTTATCTAACTCCTACCCCAATATTAAAGATTTTCACAGACCTCCCCTTATGTCTCATCGTAGGTCCCTGAATATTAGGGATAAAGTAGTGAGAGCGGACCTGGGCAGTGAAAGTAAGCTAGTTCAGAGATTTCTTTCTAAACCTGTGACAGGCACATTCCCGTGTCTGAACTGTGTCCACTGCTCAGGTGTGATTAAGGGATCCACATTTCAGCATCCTCGTACAGGGGAATCGTTTAGAATAAATGGATATTATACTTGTGATAGTAGTTTTGTGGTGTATATGTTGAAATGCCCTTGTGGTTTAATTTATGTAGGTGAAACCACTCAAAAATTAAAAGAGAGACTATCTAATCACAAGTATACAATAAGGCAAAAAAATCTAACCTTACCTGTATCCCAGCATTTTGCTGAATTTAGACAATGTCTCCCAACTACGTTTCCAGATCTTGGAGCAGGTCCAGCTGCCCAGACGAGGGGGGGATCGCACCACAATGCAGCCCAGACGAGGGGGGAATCGCACCACAATGCAGCCCAGACGAGGGGGGGATCGCACCACAATGTTAAAGAGGAGAGAGACCTATTGGATATTCAGGCTGCAATCTCTGCAGCCGCTTGGTCTGAATAGAGACTATGATATTAGTGGTTTCTTGTAATGAATGACTCGCTGATTAAATTCTCTGTGTATTTTTCTGTGATATAAATGTAACCCCATCATGTAATTTTGTAAACAAATGCTTTTGGAAGCTAATTTGTTTGGTTGCTATAATATAACCTATGTTTCTCTAGTTTAAATTTCATGATGCTATGTGAATCTTTAAGAATAAAAATTATAAAAAATTATAAAAAATTATAATAGTAAAAAAATGGCAAAAAACTTTTTTTTTTTGCAAAATTTTTTTTGCAATAATTTATATGAACAAGAGTTTATTTTTGATGGTTCACATTAATTATTATTGATGTTTCCCCCTTTTCCCTCATATGCTCTGCATGTAGAAAAGTATCTTTTTTATTGATGTGGTTTTTTTTTTTTTTTGTTAACTTGAATTGGATCTTGGGATTTGAGTTGTTAATTGATTGATTATGCAAATGAGTAGGGTGTTTACTCCTACCAGATCCATGAACCTTTAAGGTCCAGTCACACTAAGCAACTTACCAGCGATCCCAACAACGATGGTGGGCAGTGTAGTGCATAATGAAACTGCCCCAGACTGTGCAGCAAGGGGTTAACCCCAATGCTGTTTTTGTCCAGCACCCTCTCCCGTCCAGGCCCTGCCCTTCCTGTGTTTGGGAGGGGACTCCGTCCTGGCCCCTCCCGAATTCCCAATCCCACCTATAGGGTGTAATTTCTACCTATATATTGGGGTCTGGGCCGGTGTCCGGCCTCTTCCCCCTGGTATCCCAGGATCCGGAGCAGCTCTCCCTCCCTCCCTCCCTATTGTTAATGCTTGTTTTTTACTTGTTTTTCTTTTTGGTAACAGTTTCTAAATGTTTGTACAGTGAAGTCACAGCAGCATGTGTCAACAGCATTCTGGTGAGAGAGCGGAAGTCCTTGGTCCTGTGGTAGAGTGTCCCTTCTCACCTGGAGTCAAGTTATGTTTTACAAGTTCTAAAGAGTTTGGAAAAAGTTTATAAAATATGTTTTACAAGTTTTAATGAGTTTGGAAAAGTTTGTAAAATAATAATATATCAGTAAAGCTGTGACCGATATCTGCCAACAAAATGGTGTCTGTCTTTATTTCATTAGGACGGGCCTTTATTTGGATGCAATGGTTCTTTGTTTTTGTCTGTGCAGTCTAGGGATCGCTGGTAAGTTGCTAGGAGGTTGCTGGTGAGATGTCACACTGCGACGCTCCAGCGATCCCACCAGCAACCTGACCTGGCAGGGATCGCTGGAGCGTCGCTACACGAGTTGCTGGTGAGCTCACCAGCAACCAGTGACCAGCCCCCAGCGCAGCGTGGAAGATGCTGCGCTTGGTAACTAAGGTAAATATCGGGTAACCAACCCGATATTTACCTTGGTTACTACCGCACGGAGCTACACGTGCAGAGAGCAGGGAGCAGCGCACACTGAGCGCTGGCTCCCTGCTCTCCTAGTACAGCACACATCGGGTTAATTACCCGATGTGTGCTGCAGCTACATGTGCACAGAGCAGGGAGCAGAGCACAATGCTTAGCGCTGGCTCCCTGCTCTCTTAGCTACAGCACACATCGGGTTAATTAACCCGATGTGTCCTGCAGCTACACGTGCACAGAGCAGGAGCCGGCACTGACAGTGAGAGCGGCTGAGGCTGGTAACAAAGGTAAATATCGGGTAACCAAGGACAGGGCTTCTTGGTTACCCGATGTTTATGTAACGCCCCTGACCTGGTCAGGCACCACTGAGTACTGCACCCATGCTGGGGACAGTACAATACAGGTAATCCAGAAGGCTGACTGAGGTGTGACTACACAGGCGCATAGTGATCAGGTCTCACACATGTACCTTTGAGAGGACCCCTGGGGATCCCAGGAGGGGGAAAAGCCTTCACCTCCACTGGAATAGTGGAGGGGGCCAAAAGCCTCCATCTCCACTCAAGGGGTGTGGTAGAGAGCCTGGTTGCTAGGTGGCGTAGGCAGGCACAAGGGGAAAAGAGAAGGAGGAGTAAACAGTCTGCAGCAGAGTGTGGAGGAGTGAGGAGCAGGAAAGTGAAGCTCTGACAGGAGCAGCAGTGAAGGTCCCAGATGTGAGCCGGTTCAGAGCAGAGTCCAGGGAGCTCTGAGGAGAGCTGACCCCTTCCCCTGGGCTGCTGTAGTCTGACAGCGTCCGCGCAGTGGCTACCGACGGGGGAGAACGGTCAACTAGGAGTGCTACCCGAAACCCATCTCAGCTAGAGAGAGAGCACGGAGTGGGAAGTAAGGAGACTGCTAGGGAGTACCAGGCCCAAACGGGCGGCAGATCCCGAAGCGGAGATAGATCCAGCTTTCTTTTGCTAAACCTGCCGGTGTGGGGCTCTCAAAGCCCACACCACAACAACCAAAAGCCGCAGCCACGTAGCCACAGTTAGGGCCCATAGTTCACAGGAGGCAAGCAGCTGGAGTGTCCTGGCCCAGGCTACAAGCAAACGGCAACCGAAGGGGAGAGAGGCTTCAGCAACTTCCCTGGGTGACCCCCATAGGGACTAAAAGTCGGGGTCACCCCAAACCAAAAAGGGCTAAGGAAGGCGAGTTGGTAGTCACCATCAGAAGTCAGCCTGAAGGATACCTGGTTCCAGCCTGGTTCATCCCAGCTACGCCCGGGTTACTCACCCTGCCACCTGAAGTGAGTAAAAACCCTGAAAGACATCCTGCGTGTGTGGAGTTATTCTGCGCCTTGTGGTACTACGCACCTACACAGGGCCCTGGGGCTTGCCTCACTCTCAGGAGGCTATTCCAACTAACTGCACTTACCATCAGCCCCAGGCGTCCCTCAACCTGCAGTGGCGGTCCCCACTGACCGCAATACTGAGAGTGGCGTCACGACAAATAGAAGATCTCCTACCAGTGACAAGATCCAGCCGAGTGGAGTCCCTGAAGGTAATGCACCGACACTACACCCCTGGGGCTTCACATCTGGCGTCACGAACAGGATAAGGACTAGACCTGTTCAGACAGGTGACCATGTGCCTGGGCGGTCCGCTTGAAAAATTGGAAGCGCCGCCATATTGCCACCATGAAAAGCGCGCTGAAAAACAACAGCAGCCCGCGCTGGGAGAAGTTACCGCCCACGAAGAGGTGTGGCTACCCAGAGATCCCCTGCAGAGTTCTGACCTCGCTTGTGAAGAGAGCGGAAGCGTCCAGAGACGGCGGAACGGAAAAGAAGCCAGCAGCTTGTTGTTAGAGAAAATGGCGTCTGAACACAGAGACCCAGAGCCAGGCTCCGCTGCCTGGTGGTGTCGGGAGCTTGCCGAGTTCTGCGATCAACTGGAAGCCAGGGTCGGAAGGCAGATCAGAGAGGGACGTGCGGAGTTCCTGGGAATGACCGCGGCGGTTCAGGCCTATGAAGAGAGAGCCGCGCGCCGAGTGCCAGACCGGGCGGTGACGACTCAGACCCCGATGCTGCCAACGATGGGTGAGTCCAGGGTTGCCCCTGCCAGCCCGGATGCCCCGACCCCTGCTGCCACGCCCGCGGTCCCTGAAGAGGCGCCCGGCACGGCGACGCTGAGCCAGGCCGCAGCCACTCCAGGTGCGGCCCGCCAAGCCCAGGCCGCCGCAGCGATGCCCTGCTCGGCCCGCAAAGAACCGGCTGCCACCGCGACCCTCATCCATGCCGCGGGTGTGACGCTGACCCAGGCCGCCGCCATGCTAGGCCCGGCCCGCCGAGACCCCACCGCAGCAGCAACGCTCGTCCGCGCCGCAAGTGAGGTGCTGAACCAGGCCGCAGCCACGCCAGGTGCGGCCCGCCAAGCTCCGATCACTGCAGCGACGCCCAGCCCAGCCTGCACCGATCCCATCGCGACAGCGACGCCGATCCAGGCCGCCGCCATGCAGGGCGCGGCCCGCCAAGACCAGGCCGCCGCCATGTCAGGCGCGGCCCGCCAAGATAAGATTGCATCACCATTTACCCCGGCCTGCAAGGCCAGAGCAGACAACGCTCCCCAGTCCAAGGAGGTCCCTGCTAGGAAGCCCACGCTGGGAGAGGACCCCGAATACTGGAAGCTGAAGGCTGACCTGGAGGCTCAATTCCCACAAGAGTTAGTGGACCAGTATTTGCTTCCTCCGCACACCCCCAAGAGGATTCCGGCAACCCCTGCAGCAACCACGCCAAAGAGTCCCCCGCCTGGGCCTGCTGAAGAAAGTCCATCCCCAGCACTGCCACCAAAGGAGTGCTCAGAAGAACTAAGGGGGAGGGGAGGCCAGGAAGCTGAGGAGCTGACTCAGGAGCCACCAGCAGTGGATCCATGCCCAGAGCCAGAGATGTTGCCATACTCCCGCTGGGATGAAGAAGACCTGACACCGTCTGCTGAAGAAGATCTACCCAAAAGCCTCACCTGGGAGCTTGTAAGCTGTACCCCGCAGAATCCAGTCCGCAAGACACGGCGCCGTAGCAGAACCCAGTCTTCCCCTGCACCACAGTCTCCCGAGCAGAAAGATGAAATAACGGCCAGAGACCTACAGGAGAAACGGTTACTGAGAAGAGCCAAAGCCCAGGTCAGAGGACCCCTTTGTAGAGGAGTAGTGGAAGATTTCAGCCTAAAGTCAGGATACGGATTCATCGTTGCACCTGGTATAAAGGAAGGTATCTTCGTCAATAGAAGAGACGTGAGAGCTCATTTGCCCAGAGGACACCCTGGCAGAAACTTAAAGATGGGAGATTCAGTGCAATTTACAATGCATCAAGGAGAAAGAGGGTGGTATGCGCTCGATGTAGCACCATGTACCAGCAAACCCCACAGCCATCCCATGCTACAAGATAAAGAAACAGACACCGGAAAAGAAACAGATGAAGACAGAGAAAGAAAAGACAAGGAACCTACTGATGAGACTACCACTGATGACGACAGAGAGCGAGAAAGCAGCAGGTGCCGCAGCCCTACAGGCCCAAGCCCTGGTGAGGAGGAATCCATGTAAATAACATAAGAAATACAGCAAGTTACCAGTTTTGAAGTTTTTGCAACGTTTTAAAGTTTAAGTATGTGCCCACATAAACTAATGTGAGAGATGAACCTTAAGGCTATGAACTGGCTATAGCCACAAACTCTCGCAGTGTAAATAGTTACACCAGAGGCACCACCACCAGAGCCAGCCTGTTTAGGGGCTTGGCTCGTCTGCAACCAGGGAGCACGTCCGTATATAGGGCCTTGGCTCACCTGCAACCAGAGAGCATGCCTGTTTATGGGGCCTGGCTCTCCACCACAAAGAGGGTACCTGGTCAGCACCAACTGTGGAGGCCGCCTCTACATCCTGCCAGAAGAGTCTGAAGGCGCGGCTCCACCAGGCCAGGTATACCCTGAAACCACCAGCCCATGAAAGCCGCCTCTACATCCTGCCAGAAGTGGCTGAAGGCGCGGCCAACGTGAGAGGGTTTTGGGTGGGTTAACGGACTTGTGGGTGGAGGGTGGTGATGTATGGTACCTGGTGCTTTTAAATGTTTTACATGTTTTAATGTTTTATGCATTTTAAAATGTTGTCTTGCAGCCCGAGGACGTGCTGGTGATAACTAAGGGGGAATGTAACGCCCCTGACCTGGTCAGGCACCACTGAGTACTGCACCCATGCTGGGGACAGTACAATACAGGTAATCCAGAAGGCTGACTGAGGTGTGACTACACAGGCGCATAGTGATCAGGTCTCACACATGTACCTTTGAGAGGACCCCTGGGGATCCCAGGAGGGGGAAAAGCCTTCACCTCCACTGGAATAGTGGAGGGGGCCAAAAGCCTCCATCTCCACTCAAGGGGTGTGGTAGAGAGCCTGGTTGCTAGGTGGCGTAGGCAGGCACAAGGGGAAAAGAGAAGGAGGAGTAAACAGTCTGCAGCAGAGTGTGGAGGAGTGAGGAGCAGGAAAGTGAAGCTCTGACAGGAGCAGCAGTGAAGGTCCCAGATGTGAGCCGGTTCAGAGCAGAGTCCAGGGAGCTCTGAGGAGAGCTGACCCCTTCCCCTGGGCTGCTGTAGTCTGACAGCGTCTGCGCAGTGGCTACCGACGGGGGAGAACGGTCAACTAGGAGTGCTACCCGAAACCCATCTCAGCTAGAGAGAGAGCACGGAGTGGGAAGTAAGGAGACTGCTAGGGAGTACCAGGCCCAAACGGGCGGCAGATCCCGAAGCGGAGATAGATCCAGCTTTCTTTTGCTAAACCTGCCGGTGTGGGGCTCTCAAAGCCCACACCACAACAACCAAAAGCCGCAGCCACGTAGCCACAGTTAGGGCCCATAGTTCACAGGAGGCAAGCAGCTGGAGTGTCCTGGCCCAGGCTACAAGCAAACGGCAACCGAAGGGGAGAGAGGCTTCAGCAACTTCCCTGGGTGACCCCCATAGGGACTAAAAGTCGGGGTCACCCCAAACCAAAAAGGGCTAAGGAAGGCGAGTTGGTAGTCACCATCAGAAGTCAGCCTGAAGGATACCTGGTTCCAGCCTGGTTCATCCCAGCTACGCCCGGGTTACTCACCCTGCCACCTGAAGTGAGTAAAAACCCTGAAAGACATCCTGCGTGTGTGGAGTTATTCTGCGCCTTGTGGTACTACGCACCTACACAGGGCCCTGGGGCTTGCCTCACTCTCAGGAGGCTATTCCAACTAACTGCACTTACCATCAGCCCCAGGCGTCCCTCAACCTGCAGTGGCGGTCCCCACTGACCGCAATACTGAGAGTGGCGTCACGACAAATAGAAGATCTCCTACCAGTGACAAGATCCAGCCGAGTGGAGTCCCTGAAGGTAATGCACCGACACTACACCTGTGGGGCTTCACATTTACATTGGTTACCAGCCTCCACAGAAGCCGGCTCCTGCTGCCTGCACATTTAGTTGTTGCTGTCTCGCTGTCACACACAGCGATCTGTGCTTCACAGCGGGACAGCAACAACTAAAAAATGGCCCAGGACATTCAGCAACAACCAACGACCTCACAGCAGGGGCCAGGTTGTTGCTGGATGTCACACAGCAACATCGCTAGCAACGTCACAAAAGTTGTTCGTTAGCAGCGATGTTGCTAGCGATGTTGCTTAGTGTGATGGGGCCTTTAGGCTATGTGTCCACGGTAGAATGTACCTGCGGATTTTTCTGCATGAAAATCCGCGACTTTCGCGGCAAATCCGCACCCGCGGATTTGCTGCGGATTTACCGCGGATTTGCCGCGGATTTTGATGCGGATTTTTTTTTTTCCCCATTCTATACCCAAAATACGCACCAAATCTGCAACAAACAATTGACATGCTGCAGATTTTTCCGGATCAAAATCCGCGGCAAATCCGCAGCGGAAAAATCCGCAGCATGGACACAGCATTTCCAAAATGCCATTGAAATGGCTTGGAAGTGCCGCTGCTGCAGATTTTCGGGAAATCCGCGGCAAATCCGCGGCGTGGGCACATAGCCTTATTATTTAGAGTGTGAATTGTGATGCAGTAATTATCTTTTGTTTGAGAAAGGCTTTCGCCGAAACGCGTTATAATATTTGATGCCTGTACATGGAATTGTACAATAAAAAGAATCTACATTCATAAAGAAGAGTGCCAGTCTTTTTCTTCAATTTTAGTATATAGGAGTGTAGTAATGAATATTACATGTGTAGTATATAGGAGTGTAGTGACGTATATTACAGGTGTAGTATATAGGAGTGTAGTGATGTATATTACATGTGCAGTATATAGGAGTGTAGTGATGTATATTACAGGTGCAGTATATAGGAGAGTAGTGATGTATATTACAGGTGCAGTATATAGGAGTGTGGTGATGTATATTACAGGTGCAGTATAGAGGAGTGTAGTGATGAATATTACAGGTGCAGTATATAGGAATGTAGTGATGCATATTACAGGTGCAGTATAAAGGAGTGTAGTGATGTATATTACAGGTGCAGCATAAAGGAGTGTATTGATGTATATTACAGGTGTAGTATATAGGAGTGTAGTGATGTATATTACAGGTGCAGTATATAGGAGTGTAGTGATGCATATTACAGGTGCAGTATAAAGGAGTGTAGCAATGTATATTACAGGTGCAGTATATAGGAGCGTAGTGGTGTATATTACAGGTGTAGTTTATAGGAGTGTAGTGATGTATATTACAGGTGCAGTATATAGGAGTGTAGTGATGTATATTACAGGTGCAGTATATAGGAGTGTAGTGATGTATATGACAGGTGCAGTATATAGGAGTGTAGTGATGTATATTACAGGTGCAGTATATAGTAGAGTAGTGATGTATATTACAGGTGCAGTATATAGGAGTGTAGTGATGCATATTACAGGTGCAGTATAAAGGAGTGTAGCAATGTATATTACAGGTGCAGTATATAGGAGCGTAGTGGTGTATATTACAGGTGTAGTTTATAGGAGTGTAGTGATGTATATTACAGGTGCAGTATATAGGAGTGTAGTGATGTATATTACAGGTGTATTATATAGGAGTGTATGTATGTATATTACAGGTGCAGTATATAGGAGTGTAGTGATGTATATTACAGGTGCAGCATATAGGAGGGTAGTGATGTATATTACAGGTGTAGTATATAGGAGTGTAGTAATGTATATTACAGGTGTAGTATATAGGAGTGTAGGGATATCTATTACTGGTGCAGTATATAGGAGTGTAGTGATGTATATTACATATGTAGTATATAGGAGTGTAGTGATGTATATTACAGGTGCAGTATATAGGAGTGTAGTGATTTATATTACAGGTGTAGTATATAGGATTGTAGTGATGTAAATTACATGTGCAGTATATAGGAGTGTAAAGAGGAGCAATGGCGAACAATTTTTCATTCATGAGGATGGTTCACCTCTTTTGTCGGGACCATTTTTGGCGGTAATGCGAAAAATTTCAAGCTCATTGGGTTTACCCGCGTCGGAATTCGGCACCCATTCCTTTAGGATCGGGGCGGCTACGGAGGCATCGCGGGCTGGCATGCAAGAACTGGAAATCCAGAGGGTAGGAAGGTGGCAATCGAAATGTTTCATGAGATATATAAGACCTGATTTGATTCTAAGTGCAGTTTTCTCTACAAATGTTGTTTAGTTCCCCGGAAAACGATGTATATACGGATATACAAAAAAAAAAAAAAAAGGGGGATTGTCGGACAGATATGACAATCGGTGGTGGGTTTGTAGTTCTGGTATTAACACAGTTTTTATTACAGGTGAAAACCGGCCTAGCGTTTGGATTTTGGGACATTCCTTTGTATATTGGGCCGCAAGGAGAGCCGATTCCTGTCCCGGTGGTCGAAGTCTAGGATTTCTGGAAGAGGACATCAATTGGAGGGGTTATAGGGGCCTGTCATGGCCACAGGTCCTACCGGAAGTCGTGAAGATTGCAAATAGTGTGGCAGCGCCAGTTGTCTTGGTCATTCATGCAGGGGGAAATGACTGAGCCTCTTTTCCCTTGGCAGAACTTTTAACGTTAATGAGGTCAGACATGGATAAGTTTCCATGTTTCTTCCTGGTTTTCAAGCTAGTCTGGTCTGAGGTGATCCCCAGGCTTACGTGGCACGGGGCTAGAGAGGGTAGCGCCATGGAGAGAACCAGGCTTATGCTTAATCAGCGAATTTCGAGGTTTGTTCGTTTCAAGAATGATGTAGTGGTTCGCCACCATCGCCTAGAAGGGGACAACTCCTTTTTCTTGCGTCCGGATGGAGTTCATTTAAATGATTCTGGTTTGGATATTTTTCTGGAAGGGATTCGTGAAGGTATTGCCCAGGCTCTTATGGGCTTGGGGGGGGTCACAGCTCATCAGGATTTCGCTGTTCCTTGGCGGAAGGGGTTGTTAGAGGTGGCTGGAGACACCCGCACCGGACAGCCGGTTTAGGCGGTAAATATCCAAAAAACCCCATTTTTTGTGTGTTTGCCTTGTTAAGGCCTCCTGTTGAGTTTATAAGCTGTGACCTTTAAATTTTTGCCACTGGAGAAAAAGATGAGAGCTTCTAATTATCAGTCTCTCCTTTATATAATAAAATGATATTTAATAAAAAAGTTGGATTTAAAAGAAAAAGACTTGTTGTGGTGGTTTCTTTTTGAAGGGGACGGTTTGGTGGTGGTTCTAGGCAGTCTGTGGGGCATCGCAGCCATGTTTGTGATGCTGCCCCCTGACTGCCGGCCCTAATATGGTCAATAAAGTGATGTCCCGTTTAAGAAGTAAACATCTCATTAGTGATTGCCAGGTGATGTCACTGGCCCCGCCCCCTGTAGTATATATACCTCAGCACGTCCCGGGGGCGGCCTCTCTCTAAAGGGCCCGGACCTGTCTCCCGCCCTCCCTCCCTGGTTATAAAAATGTTTTATTTTGTTCGGTTGTTTTTCTTTGACAAGTCGCAGCAGCGGAAGGGGTTGTTAGAGGTGGCTGGAGACACCCGCACCGGACGGCCGGTTTAGGCGGTAAATATCCCAAAAACCCCATTTTTTTGTGTGTTGGCCTTGTTAAGGCCTCCTGTTGAGTTTATAAGCTTTGACCTTTAAATTTTTGCCACTGGAGAAAAAGATGAGAGCTTCTAATTTTCAGTCTCTCCTTTATATAATAAAATGATATTTAATAAAAAAGTTGGATTTAAAAGAAAAAGACTTGTTGTGGTGTTTTCTTTTTGAAGGGGACTGTTTGGTGGTGGGTCTGGGCAGTCTCCAAATCAACATCGATGCCATGACTTTGCAAATGGAGCCTTGCTCATTTTGGGCTTCAAATCTTGAAAAATGGCCAGAGCTCTCCACTTATGCCTTGGAGATCTTGTCGTGTCCAGCTGCCAGCGTTGTCTCTGAACGTGTCTTCAGTGCTGCTGGGTGTGTGCTGACAGATAAGCGCAGGCGTCTGTCTAGTGACAATGTAACGTTCATCAAAATGAACAAGTCATGGATCCACAAGGAATTTACTACCCCTTTGTCATCCTGGGGAGAGTAAATGCTTGTGGATTTGGAATGTGCTTGATGCAAATCAAAACATCCTGTTTGCAACTAGGGCACAAGTGCTGCCACTGATGAGGTGTCTGTGTGGCCCAATTTTTGGAAAAAAGGGAGACTCTGCTTGGAGTAACCCTTGCTTGCTGTGTTTTTTAAAAGGAGCCAAGATGAACAAGTCATGGTTCAGCAAAGACTTTGCTACCTACCCCGGTGCCATCCTGGGGACGGTTAAGTATGGTGTATTTTTGAATATGCTTGATGCAAATCTAGCTGTGAAGTGTACAACTGGGGAACAAGTGCTGCCACTGAAGGGGTGGGTGTCTGTGTGGCCCAATTTTTGGAAAAAAGGGAGACTCCGCTTGGAGTAACCCTTGCTTGCTGTGTTTTTTAAAAGGACCCAAGATGAACAAGTCATGGATCAGCAAAAACTTTACTACCTACCCTGGTGTCATCCTGGGGACGGTTAAGTATGGCGTATTTTTGAATGTGCTTGATGCAAATCTACCTGTGAAATGTACAACTGTGGCACAAGTGCTGCCACTGAAGGGGTGGGTGTCTGTGTGGCCCAATTTTTGGAAAAAAGGGAGACTCCGCTTGGAGTCACCTTGCGGTGTTTTACATGATTTTAGAAGGGCTTGCCATGCCTATATCTGTGTCTCATCCTCTTTTCCTTGTAACGCTCTTTTGTTTAACACTAGAACTACTGAGGTAGTCATTTTGACTACTTTGCACCATGTATTTCTATATAGGTGTCACGAGTCCAGCAGTTCTAGTATTAAGCATGAGAATTTGTTCTTGTCACTTTCCCATGTGTTTGTGTTGTGTTGTGAGTTGTTTGTCACCCTTTGGACACCTTTGAGGGTGTTTTCTAGGTGTTTTTATGTGTTTGTGATTGCCTCCCATTGTTTCCTATGCGGTTTGAGCGGTTCACCGAACCGAACTCGAACGAGACCTCCGTTCGGCGAACCGAACTCGAGCCGAACGACGACCGGTTCGCTCATCTCTAGTAATGTCCCCAGCCTTGTCCCCATCCTATAGTAATGTGTCCACCGTGTCCCTATTCTATAGTAATGTGCCTACCTTGTCCCTATTCTATAGTAATGTGCCCACCTTGTCCCCATCCTATAGTCATGTGCCCACCTTGTCCCCATCATAGTCATGTGCCCACCTTCTCCCTATTCTATAGTCATGTGCCCACCTTGTCCCTATTCTATAGTCATGTGCCCAATTTGTCCCTATTCTATAGTCATGTGCCCACCTTACATGCCTATATAGAAAAACAGCAACCAATAGTCTGCTCCACTATTCCAGCTTTCACCCTCGCCATATTAAGACAGGTATTCTCACAGGACAATTTCTACGCGTTAGGCGTAACTGCAGTAAAGAAGAGGATTTTGACCAACAGGCCCTTGATCTTACCCATAGACTCAAGGATCGCGGCTACCCACGCAAAACCATCGCAAGGGTGCACCAGAAGGCAAAGATAGAAACCCAGGGTTCGTTGATTCAGGCTAGACCCAAGACGCTGGAGGAACACACCAGATTTATCACCACCTTCAACAACAGTTGGCATAAGGTAAGGGGGATTTTACACAAACACTGGCCCTTTCTTACCACCGATACACAGACCTCCATGGTGGTGGCTCCCCATCCTCTTTTGACGGCTCGCCGGGCCCCGAATTTGAGAGATCTCCTGACTCATAGTCATTTTATTATACCCACAACTAAGATGCAGCGGGGTATCACCCTCAGGGGCTCTTTTCCCTGTGGGGAATGCAACATATGTGAATTCATGCATGTGACACGAAATACGTTTCGTAACCCACAGGACTCTACCGATCACCGGCTCCAGGCTTATATTAACTGCAAAACTAAGAACTTAATTTACTGTATAATCTGTCCCTGTAAAAAGTCATATGTGGGTCAAACCACACAAGAACTCCGAAAACGCATTCAGAAGCATTTTTCTACAATCAATTTGGCGGCATCTGACGTTCGAAAAGGTAAAACCCTCACCTCGGTGGTTTCACATTTTTTATCTTACCATCATGGTAATCCATGTGGCTCTAGGGTCATTGGATTGCTGAAGTTTATCAGTAATGCCAGAGGGGGTCCATGTACTAAGTGGCTCCTCCAGACTGAATCCCATTGAATTTACAACTTGCATTCGGTTACAACGATGGGGCTGAACGAGGAACTGCTCTTTACAGGATTTTTGGGCTGATCTATTGCTATCAATTCTCTTCTTTTCTTTTGTTTCTAGTAGCGCTGTGGTCTCTGTGATACATGACAGTATTGCAACATTTGTTTCGGACCTGGGACCCTACACGATATCTTGAAGACAAGATCGACAGATATTCCAACTGGCGGCCACTGCCTAGACCATGGACTTAATACAAGATACGATTACTTTTCCTTTCGTTACGACAGCACCCACGAGAGAGGGATCCGCCCCCTTCAGGACAGGAAACCTACAGATAAAAAAGGGGCAGTCCCTCTCCCTCATCAGTTGGTTTCCTGTCCTGAATGGAGAGGAACCTACAGTACCTGGGTCCGGTTGAGTCCGTGCGGTCTCCGTGGGAACGGCGGAGCTCTAGGTCCAGAAGCACGGTCGGTGGAGCTCACCTCGTGGACTCCGTCCTCCGGTGCGCCTCGTCCTCTTCCCCTTGGTTCGGCTTTGCCTCCAGGGTAATGACGCCGGCACCTGCGCGCGCCTGGCTCTGTGGACGGCAGGGGGGACCCTGCCGTGTCCGCGCGCTCTCTGCTGCCGTGACCCGGAAGTGCACTGGAGCGCTTCCGGGGGAGTGGACCGGGCAGGTTCCTTGTGAAGGCCGTGGATCCCTCCTTCTTGTGCCGGACGCGGGGTAAGTGGCTGTCTCTGTGGACTAATGGCGGTGCTCGGCGGCCGGCGCCTCTCCCTGTGGAGCGGGCTGCGCCTCCGGTTGCACGGCGGGTGCGCGGTGTCCGGGGCCGCGTCCCCGCTCTGTCTCCTCGGCGGTGTCCCGGTAGTGCAAGGAGGATCGTCCCGGAGTCCCTGCCTGCGCTAGTCCGGGGTCGGTACGTGGCTTCGGGCCGGGCTGTGTGGCTTCCTGATCAAACTTTGGAGCTGGATTCTGCCGCATGGCCAGGGGCCCCTGTAACCCGTGTTTGCATGGCACCCTGTGCCTCCGTGGACTCATGGCCCCTGTAAGGCTTCTGTAGACTCCGGGCCACTGTAGCCTCTGTGGACTCCTGGCCCTCGTGGCCTCTGTGGACTCCGGGCCCTCGTGGCCTCTGTGGACTCCTGGCCCTCGTGGCCTCTCTGAGACTCCTGGCCCTCGTGCCCTCTGTGGACTCATGGCCCCTGTGAGGCTTCTGTAGACTCCGGGCCACTGTAACCTCTGTGGACTCCGGGCCCTCGTAGCCTCTGTGGACTCCTGGCCCTCGTAGCCTCTCTGAGACTCCTGGCCCTCGTGCCCTCTGTGGACTCCTGGCCCTCGTGGCCTCTGTGGACTCCTGGCCCTCGTGGCCTCTGTGGACTCCTGGCCCTCGTGGCCTCTGTGGACTCCTGGCCCCTGTGACCCCTGTAGGCTCCTGGCTCCTGTGGGCTCTATGGACTCGTGATGGCCCCCTGTGGGTTCCTGGCCTCTGTGGGTTCTTGGCCCCTGGGGCCTCTGTGCCCTCCTGGTCCCTGTGGCCTCCGGGCTCCTGTGGCCTCTGTGTCCTCTGGGCCCCTGTGTGTTCTGTATGTCCTGGCCCATGTGGCCTGTGTGTTTTTTCTGGCCTCTGGGTCTCCTGACCTCTGTGGCTCCTGAGCCTTCTGGTCTCTGTGGCCTCTGTGTCCTCTGGACCTCCTGACTTCTGGTCTCGGGTCCTCCGGGCCTCGGGCCCTCCCAGCCTCTGAGCCTCCTGGCCTTTGCGCCTTCTATCGTAGTGGCCCGGGCCTCCTGGCCTCGGGCCTCTGTGTCTCTCGGCCTCATGTTTCCGGGCCGCGTGCTTCCTGGCTTGTGCCTCTGTTCCTCTATGCTGCCTGCCCTTGGTCCTTTGTACCTCATGGCCTTGGCCCTCTGTGTTGCCTGCCCTTGGTGCCTCCTGGCCTGAGGCCGCTGTTCATCCTTGCCTTTGCCCACTGTGCCTCCTGGCCTTGGGGCCGCTATACCTTCTGACCTCGGGCCTCTGTGCCTTCTGACCTCGGGCCTCTGTGCCTTCTGACCTCGGGCCTCTGTGACTTCTGGCCTCGGGCCTCTGGGACTTCTGGCCTCGGGCCTCTGTGCCTTCTGGCCTCGGGCCTCTGTGCCTTCTGGCCTCGGGCCTCTGTGCCTTCTTAGCCTCGGGTCTGTGTGCCTCCTGGCCTCGGTGCCTCCTGCCTTCGGGCCTCTGTGTGTACTGTCTCTGCGCCTTGGGCTACTGGCCACGCGCCTCGGTTGCCTCTTGGCCTCATGCCTCCTGCCTCAGTGCCTCTGGCCTCTTGGGTTCCTGGTCTCTGTGGCTGCCTGGCCTCTGTGTGTGTGGCTCCCTGGCCTCTGTGTGACTTCCTGGCCTCTGTGTGGCTTCCTGGCCTCTGTGTGGCTTCCTGGCCTCTGTGTGCCTTCCGGGCCTCTGTGTGCCTTCCGGGCCTCTGTGTGCCTTCCGGGCCTCTGTGTGCCTTCCGGGCCTCTGTGTGCCTTCCGGGCCTCTGGGCCTCCTGACCCCGTGCCTCTGTGCCTTCTGGCTTGGGCCTCTGTGTCTCTTGGCCTCTGTGCTTCTTGACCTTCTGTGCCTCTTGGCTTCTTGGTCTCTGTGCCGTCTTGGCTTCTGGGCCTCCCGGCCCCGTGCCTCTGTGCCTGCTGTGTCCGGCCTCTGTGCCTCTTGGTCTCTTGGCCTATGTGCCTCTTGGCTCCGACCTTGTGCCTGTGTGCCTCTTGGCCTTTGTGCTTTCTTGGCCTTTGTGCCTTCTTGGCCTCTGTGCCTTCTTGGCCTCTGGGCCTTCCGGGTCTCTGTACCTGCTGGCTTGAGCCTCCTGACCCTGTGCCTCCTGGCTCCGGCCTCTATGCCTCTGTGCCTCTTGGCCTCTGTGCCTCTTGGCCTTTGTCGTTTTGGCCCTTGTGCCTCTGTGCCTCTGTGCCTCTGGGCCGCTGTGCCTCTTGGCCTCTGTGCCTCTTGGCCTCTGTGCCTCTTGGCCTCTGTGCCGTTTGGCCTCTGTGCCTCTTGGCCTCTGTGCCTCTTGGCCTCTGTGCCGTTTGGCCTCTGTGCCTCTTGGCCTCTGTGCCGTTTGGCCTCTGTTCCTCTTGGCCTCTGTGCCTCTTGGCCCTTGTGCCGCATTGCCTCTTGCCTCTTGGCCTCCGCTCCGTTCCTCTGTGCTTCTTGCCCTCTGTGCCTCTTCGCCTCTCTGCCTCTTGGTCTCAAGGCCTCTTGGCCTCTGGCCCTCTTGGACTCTGGGCCTCCGGACCTTTGGGCCTCTGGGCCTCTTGTCCTCCGTGCCTCTGGGCCTCTTGGCCTCTGGGCCTCTTGGCTTCGGGGCCTCTGTGCCGCTTGGCCTCTGTGCCGCTTGGCCTCTGTGCCGCTTGGCCTCTGTGCCCTTGGTCTCTGTGCCTCTTGGTCTCTGTGCCTCTTGGGCTCTATGCCTCTTGGGCGCTGTGCCTCTTGGGCGCTGTGCCTCTTGGTCTCTGTGCCTCTTGGTCTCTGTGCCTCTTGGTCTCTGGGCCTCTGTGCCTCTTGGGCTCGGGACCTATTGGGGTCTGGGCCTCTTGGGCTCTGGGCCTCTGGGCCTCTGGGCCTTGGGGCCTCTGTACCTCTATACCTCTTGGCCTCTGTGCCTTGGGGCCTCCTGGTCGTATGGGCTTGCTTCTTGCGGCGCTCCTAGTTGGTCCTTCCTGCCTTGGCCTTGCGCCGCTGCCGCCTTGCGCCTCCCTGGCCTTCCGCCTTGCCTGGCGCCTTGGGCTTCCTGCTTCGCCTCTGCGTCTCTTCTCCTCCTCGTCCGTTGCGGTGTTGTCTCTTGGTCGCCCTTGCTTCTGCGGGGCGTGTTCGCGCCTTTCCGGCTCTGTCCGTTGGTCTTTCCTGCCTTGCGGTGTTCCGGTCCGGTGGTTCTTCTGCCGAGCGGGTGTCTTCGGTGTTTTTTCTTCCCGCGCAGGATGTCTTCTCCGTTCTTCGTTTGCTGCCTGTTCGTGGGGGGGCTCTGTCCTCGTCTGTGTCGCTAGGTCGGCCCCTTGGCGGAGGGGTTGGTCTTTGTTTTTTGTTCTTTGTCTTTCAGGATTCCGGCGGTGGTCCTCGCGTGGCGTGCCGTCCCTTGTCCCGATGGCTGTGGGATGCTGTTCCCCTCTCGTCTGTGGTGCTGCGGGTTCCCCTGGCCTCCTCGGTGTCGGATCCTTCTCCTGGGCGGTTGCCTCCTCCTTGGATGGATGTGGCCTGTGTCTCCTTCGGTGGTATTGTACGGCTGTATCCTGATCCTCTCCGTCCGCTTTTCCGGTCTTTGCTGGCTAGCCTTTGTTCTTCCGCTGTCTTCCGTTGGAGGCTTGGCCCTTCGCGTGGTTTTTCCCTCCCTCTGAGTGTAATCTCTCTAAGTCTCTCGTGGGTGCTGTCGTGACGAAAGGAAAAGACTACATTACTTACCGGTAATGGGATTTTCCTGAGTCCACGACAGCACCCTTTACACCCCTACCCTTTCTTGTTTGTTTGTCACCATTTGGTGTCCTGGGGTCTGTTTTTTTTTTGGGTATTCATTCATTGGCGGTTCCTCTCCCGGTTCTCTGCAACCAACTGATGAGGGAGGGGGACTGCCCCTTTTTTATCTGTAGGTTTCCTGTCCTGAAGGGGGCGGATCCCTCTCTCGTAGGTGCTGTCGTGGACTCAGGAAAATCCCATTACCGGTAAGTAATGTACTCTTTCATAATCCTCTCTCTCTCCTCCCCTATCTTTGGCGAATTCTGATTTATCTGGACTTACCTACAGTCTGCTTATTTGCTTCAGAAAGTGTACAGATGCATATATTTTTATATGTATATATTTGATATGATTCATTTATTTACATGCGTCTGTTCCTTAGCCTATACGGCTTCTTTAGAGATGTTATATGTTTGGATGATCTGACGCCATTATGCAATGCTGAATATGCAATTTTTCTGACGTTGGTCAGACCTCCCGGTATCAATTTTACTCTAACACTGGATTGTATATTCTCCATCTGTAGGGCATTATGGAGATGGTATATGTATGTATGTATGTATATATATATATATATATACTTCTTGAGACATATTTAAACCATAAAAAGACTATGTCGATCTTTCATGTATATTATGTGCCGGCTATTTATTGGCTATTATGCCATACCGTAATTGTTTATTCCTCAAGAACTCCTATCTGTGACACAGCGGTTGGGAACATGATTAATAACAATGGCGGGCACAGACATTCATGTGTGTTTAGCATTTATGTGTGTTACATGTTGTGATGTTATAAATTGGTACATCATATTTATTTATACATATATATGTGTATATATATGTATGTATGTATGTATGTATCTCTTTTTGGAACTTGTGGACTGCTCAGGGTCACTCATAGCCATAATTATCTTATAGCCACCATGAATATTATAGACTAGAAGGTGGCCCGATTCTAACGCATCGGGTATTCTAGAATTTACGTAGTATTGTGTAGTTAATGTATGATTTTTGTTATCTATATATATAATTGCCTTATTCTGTCTGTCTGTCTTGCTCCAAAATTCTGTCGTTACCGAGACAAGCGTCTCATTGGCCGCTCGCCTCGGCTCCGCCCCCCCCACGGATTGACCTCTCGCCCCAGCCCCCTGCACGCATTGCACGCTCGCTCTGGCCCCGCACGCATTCCCCGAACCGACACGGAGCCCCGACTCCCAGGTGAGTGCTGTACCCCCGGGAGCCCACACCAGCGTATGCCGGCAACCCAGCCGACACATACCCTCGCATTGCTGGGGTTGCCGGCGTACGCTGGTGTGGGCTCCTGTGTGTGCGGGGGGTGGGGTACGCTGGTAACCATGGTACACATCGGGTAATATTGTGTAGCATGGTTACCAGCGTATGCCGGCTCCCTGCCCATTCAGATCGTTGGTCTCCCGCTGTCACACGCTGATGCGTGCTGCACAGCAGGAGACCAACAAGTGACACAGCACTGTCTCTTTGAATAGTTACCTGATGTGTACCATGCTTACTAGCATACCCCGACTCCCGGCACACGTACGCTGAAAACAATGATACACATCAGGTAACTATGGAAATCGCTTTGCATAGCTGCCCCCTCGGCCATGCCCCCATGCTCAGCCATGCCCCCATGCTCGGCCACGCCCCGATTGGCCATGCCCACCACTCAGGCTCTTCGGCCACGCCCCCCCACATTCTGCCCCGCTCGGCCACACCCCCACACTTGGCCATGCCCCCATGCTCGCCCCCCCACCCTCGACAACGTCCCCCCACACTCTGCCCCTCGGCCACACCCCCCACACTCTGCCCCTCGTCCACGACCCCACACGCTCGGCCACGCCCCCAATTGCTCGGCCACGCCTCCCCGCTTGGCCACGTCTGCCCCGCTCGGCCACGCCCCCCACACACATTGGGCACCTATACACTTCCCCCAGGACTTCTCCACCTATCAGACACCTCTCCTCCATGACTACTCCTCCTATTATACTCCTCTCCCCCCAGGATTACTCCTCCTATTTTACTCCTCTCCCCCCAGGACTACCGCTCCTATTATACTCCTCACCTCCAGGACTACTTATCCTATTATCCTCCTCTCCCCCCAGGACTCCTCCTCCAATTATCCTCCTTTCTCCCCAGGACTACTCCTATTATCCTGCTCTCCCCACAGGACTACTCCTCCTATTACCCTCCTCTCCCCCCAGGACTATTCCTCCTATTATCCTCCTCTCCCCCCAGGACTACTCCTCCTATTAATCTCCTCACATCCAGGACTACTCCTCCTATTATACTCCTCTCCCCCAGGACTACTCCTCCTATTATCCTCCTCACCTCCAGGACTACTCCTCTTATTATCCTCCTCTCCCCCCAGGACCACTCCACCTATTATCCTCCTCTCCCCCCAGGACTACTCCTCTTATTATCCTCCTCTCCCCCCAGGACTACTCCACCTATTATCCTCCTCTCCCCCCAGGAATATTCCTCCTATTATCCTCCTCTCCCCCCAGGACTATTCCTCCTATTATACTCCTCTTCCCCCAGGCCTACTTCTATTATACTCCTCTCACCCCAGGACTACTCCTCCTATTATCCTCCTTTCTCCCCAGGACTACTCCTCCTATTATCCTGCTCTCCCCCCAGGACTACTCCTCCTATTGTCCTCTTCTCCCCCCAGACTACTCCTATTATTCTCCCCCCCCCCCAGGAATACTCCTCCTATTAGACTCCTCTCCCCCCAGGACTAATCCTATTAGACTCCTCACCCCCAGGACTACTCCTCCTATTATCCTCCTCTGCCCCCCAGGACTATTCCTCCTATTATGCTCCTCTCCCCCCAGGACTAATCCTATTATTCTCCTCACCTCCAGGACTACTCCTCCTGTTATACTCCTTTCCCCCAGGACAACTTCTATTATCCTCCTCTCCCCCAGGAGACTATTCCTCCTAATATACTCCTCTCCCCCAGGACTACTCCTCCTATAATACTCCTCTCCCCCAGGACTACTCCTCCTATTATCCTCCTCTCCCCGCAGGACTCCTCATCTTATTATCTTCCTCTCCCCCAGGACTACTCCACCTATTATCCTCCTCTCCCCCCAGGACTACTCCTCCTATTATCTTCCTCTCCCCCCAGGACTACACCACCTATTATCCTCCTCTCCCCTCAGGACTACTCCTCCTAATGTCCTGCTCTCCCACCAAGACTACTCCTCCTATTATACTCCTCTCCCCCCAGGAATACTCCTCCTATTAGACTCCTCCCCCCCAGGACTACTCCTCCTAATATACTCCTCTCTCCCCAGGACTACTCCACCTATTATCCTCCTCTCCCCCCAGGACCACTCCTCCTATTATACTCCTCTCCCCCCAGGACTACTCCTCCTATTATACTCCTCTCCCCCAGGACTCCTCATATTATCCTCCTTTCTCCCCAGGACTACTCCTCCTATTATTCTTCTCTCCCCCCAGGACTACTCCTCCTTTTAGACTCCTCTCCCCCCAATACTACTCCTCCTATTACACTCCTCACGCCCAGGACGACTGCTCCTGTTATCCTCCTCTCCCCCCAGGAATACTCCTCCTATTATAGTCCTCTCCCCCCAGGACTACTTCTATTATACTCCTCTCCCCCAAGGACTACTCTTCCTATTATCCTCCTCTCCCCCCAGGACTACTCCTCCTATTATTATTCTCCCCCCCAGGACAACTCCTCCTATTGGACTCCTCTCCCCCCAGGACTACTCTTCTTATTAGACTCCTCTCCCCCAGGACTACTCCTCCTATTATCCTCCTCTCTCCCCAGGACTACTCCACCTATTATCCTCCTCTCCCCCCAGGACTACTCCTCCTATTATACTCCTCTCCCCCCAGGACTACTCCTCCTATTATACTCCTCTCCCCCAGGACTACTTCTATTATACTTCTCTCACCCCAGGACTCCTCCTATTATCCTGCTCTTCCCACAGTACTACTCCTCTTATTACCCTCCTCTCCCCCCAGGACTACTCCTCCTATTATTCTTCTCTCCCCCCAGGACTACTCCCCCTTTTAGACTCCTCTCCCCCCAATACTACTCCTCCTATTAGACTTCTCACGCCCAGGATGACTGCTCCTGTTATCCTCCTCTCCCCCCAGGAATACTCCTCCTATTATAGTCCTCTCCCCCCTGGACTACTTCTATTATATTCCTCTCCCCCAGGAATACTCCTCCCATTATTCTTCTCTCCCCCCAGGACTACTCCTCCTTTTAGACTCCTCTCACCCCAGGACTACTCCTCCTATTATCCTCCTTTCTTCCCAGGACTACTACTCCTATTATCTTGCTCTCTACCCAGGAATATTCCTCCAATTAGACTCCTCCCCCCCAGGACTACTCCTCCTATTATACTCCTCACCTCCAAGACTACTCCTCCTATTATACTCCTCTCCCCCCAGGACTACTCCTCCAATTATCATCCTCTCTCCCCAGGACTACTCCTCTTATTATACTCCTCACCTCCAAGACTACTCCTCCTATTATACTCCTCTCCCCCCAGGACTACTCCTCCTATTATACTCCCCCCCCCCCAGGACTACTTCTATTATACTCCTCTCACCCCAGGACTCCTCCTCCTATTATCCTCCTTTCTCCCCAGGACTATTCCTCCTATTATCCTCCTCTCCCCCCAGGACTACTCCTCCTATTATACTCCCCCCCCCCAGGACTACTTCTATTATACTCCTCATACCCCAGGTCTACTCCTCCTATTATCCTTCTTTCTCCACAGGATTACTCCTCCTATTATCCTGCTCTCCCCCCAGGACTACTCCTCCTATTATCCTCTTCTCCCCCCAGGACTACTCTGATTATTCTTCCCCCCCTCAGGAATACTCGTCCTATTATCCTCCTCTCCCCCCAGGACTAATACTCCTATTATCCTCCTCTCCCCCCAGGACTACTCCTCCTATTATTCTCCTCACCTCCAGGACTACTCCTCCTATTATACTCCTCTACTCCAGGACTACTCCTCCTATTATACTCCTCTACTCCAGGACTACTCCTCCTATTATACTCCTCTCTACCCAGGAATATTCCTCCAATTAGACTCCTCCCCCCCAGGACTACTCCTCCTCCTATTATCCTCCTCTCTCCCCAGGACTACTCCTCCTATTATACTCCTCACCTCCAAGACTACTCCTCCTACTATACTCCTCTCCCCCCAGGACTACTCCTCCTATTATACTCCTCTCCCCCCAGGACTACTCCTCCTATTATCCTCCTCTCCCCCCAGGACTATTCCTCCTATTATCCTCCTCTCCCCCAGGACTACTCCTCCTATTATTCTCCTCACCTCCAGGACTACTCCTCCTATTATAATCCTCTCCTCCAGGACTACTCCTCCTATTATACTCCTCTCCCCCAGGACTACTCCTCCTATTAGACTCCTCACCCCCAGGACGACTGCTCCTGTTATCCTCCTCTCCCCCCAGGAATACTCCTCCTATTATACTCCTCTCCCCCCAGGACTACTCCTCCTATTATCCTCCTTTCTTCCCAGGACTACTCCTCCTATTATCCTCCTCCCCCCACAGGACTACTCCTCCTATTATACTCCTCTCCCCCAGGACTACTCCTCCTATTATCCTCCTCTCCCCCCAGGACTACTCCACCTATTATACTCCTCTCCCCCCAGGACTACTCCTCCTATTATCCTCCTCTCCCCCCAGGACTCCTCCTCCTATTATCCTCCTCTCCCCCCAGGACTCCTCCTCCTTTTATCCGCCTCTCCCCCCAGGAATATTCCTCCTATTATCCTGCTCTCCCCCCAGGACTACTCCTCCTATTATACTCCTCTTCCCCCAGGCCTACTTCTATTATGCTCCTCTCACCCCAGGACTACTCCTCCTATTATCCTCCTCTCCCCCCAGGACTACTCCTCCTATTATACTCCTCTCCCCTCAGGAATATTCCTCCTATAATACTCCTCTCCCCAAGGACTACTCCTCCTATTATACTCCTCTCCCCTCAGGAATATTCCTCCTATAATACTCCTCTCCCCCAGGACTACACCACCTATTATCCTCCTCTCCTCTCAGGACTACTCCTCCTAATATCCTGCTCTCCCCCCAAGACTATTCCTCCTATTATCCTCGTCTCTCCCCAGGACTACTCCACCTATTGTCCTCCTCTCCCCCCAGGACTACTCCTCCTATTATACTCCTCTCCCCCCAGGACTACTCCTCCTATTATCTTCCTTTCTCCCCAGGACTACTCCTCCTATTATCCTGCTCTCCCAACAAGACTACTCCTCCTATTATTCTCCTCTCCCCCCAGGACTACTCCTCCTATTAGACTCCTCTCCCCCAGGACTACTCCTCCTATTATCCTCCTCTCCCCCCAGGACTCCTCCTCCTATTATACTCCTCTCCCCCCAGGACTACTCCTCCTATTATACTCCTCACCCCCCAGGACTCCTCCTCCTATTATACTCCTCTTCCCCCAGGACTACTCCTCCTATTATACTCCTCTCCCCCCAGGACTACTCCTCATCTTATTATCTTCCTCTCCCCCAGGACTACTCCACCTATTATCCTCCTCTCCCCCCAGGACTACTCCTCCTATTATCCTGCTCTCCCTCCAGGACTACTACTCCTATTATACTCCTCTCTCCCCAGGAATACTCCACCTATTATCCTCCTCTCCCCCCAGGACTACTCCACCTATTATCCTCCTCTCCCCCCAGGACTACTCCTCCTATTATACTCTTCTCCCCCAGGACTACTTCTATCATACTTCTCTCACCCCAGGACTCCTCCTATTATCCGGCTCTTCCCCCAGGACTACTACTCCTATTATACTCCTCTCTCCCCAGGAATACTCCACCTATTATCCTCCTCTCCCCCCAGGACTACTCCACCTATTATCCTCCTCTCCCCCCAGGACTACTCCTCCTATTATACTCCTCTCCACCCAGGACTACTCCTCCTATTATACTCTTCTCCCCCAGGACTACTTCTATTATACTCCTCTCCCCCCAGGACTCCTCCTATTATCCTCCTTT